>NC_048551.1:7095086-7442154 GCF_902806685.2 Maniola hyperantus
GGATATGTGGAAGCCTTACGCAACGCAACGTACAACTGTCTGTTCTGTCAACTCAAAAAATGCAGGAAATTAATTATCATGTTATAGTAGTTTGTTCTCGAATCCGGTAGGCACTGGCTATCGAAATTGGTCCATTTCTCTAAGGACCGAAGGAGAGGGTCTTGTCGATTGCTTCCATCAGGTTTATTGGATGATTGCGCGTATATAACCAACTGAGATGCAGCGGCCCCCTCGCGAGACGTCTCCAACCCACCAATATTAGGCTGGGAGCTGGTGGTAATTACTTGGCAACTGATTATATCGTCAAGACAAGCCTTATTTAGTTAATGAACAACCTCAAAACGCTTCTGTCGAGTTTGAGCAAATTGCATAATTAATTTAGGTTATTGTCTCGAGCAACCTTAGAAACTATCCGATAATTAACTAGATATTCGTACTTTATTCTGAAGCTCTAGCTTCAGAATAAAGCACGTAGAAGCATGCTGGACTAGATCTTCAGTATTGCAACAAAAAAATGTGCAATATTTGAGAACATTACTAAAATTGTATTTTATATATTCTTTATGCAATATTTTTCACTAATTATGTATTTCAAACTACATATTATATTTTCTCAACTCGTGTCTCATTTATTCTTATGCTTACGAATCACAAGATACCTATAATTCATGAAATATACTTATTATCTTAACTAGCTTATGCTCGCGACTTCGTCCGCGTGGACTACACAAATTTCAAACCCCTATTACACCCCCTTAGGGGTTGAAATTTCAAAAATCCTTTCTTAGCGGATGCCTAGGTCATAAGCTACCTGCATGCCAAATTTCAGCCCGATCCGTCCAGTAGTTTGAGCTGTGCGTTGATAGATCAGTCAGTCAGTCAGTCAGTCACCTTTTTCTATATATTTAAGACTAGCTTATGCTCGCGACTTCGTCCGCGTGGACTACAAAATTTCAAAACCCTATTTCACCCCATTAGGAGTTGAATTTTCAAAAATCCTTTCTTAGCGGATGCCTACGCCATAATAGCTATCTGCATGCCAAATTTCAGCCAGATCCGTCCAGTAGTTTGAGCTGTGCGTTGATAGATCAGTCAGTCAGTCAGTCAGTCAGTCAGTCAGTCAGTCACCTTTCCCTTTTATATATATAGATAATTGACGGTGAAGGGGGTGGTTTCGACATCAGTGAAGAAATCATACAATACATGACCTATATCGTCACCACCTCCCTGCCTATAGTGACAATATCATCATTAACCTTTCAAACTGTCGCCCCTTTGTCTCGGACAATGTTTATTTTGATTTGCATAAAAGGGAGGTTGTCGCGAGCTACGATTGACACGGCCAACTCATGCGCATTGTTTTCCGATTGTAACCTCACTGGTTACGAAGCTATTACACTACGACAACGTATATCTAATTAATATATAAAACGAAAAGGTGACTGACTGACTGACTGATCTATCAACGCACAGCTAAACTACTGGCCGGATCGGGCTGAAATTTGGCATGCAGATAGCTAATATGACGTAGACAACCGCGAAGAAAGGATTTTTGAAAATTCAACCCTTAAGGGGGTTAAATAGGGGATCGAAATTTGTGTAGTCCGCGCGGACGAAGTGGCAGACATACTTAAGCTCGTTCAAAATATATTAGTTTATTAAATACAGATAAGTCTACGTGCAGCCAAATTGAGTTTAAACATCGAAATTTCAGTTTTACTTTTTTTCTATACCGTTTATATTATTTATTTGATATTTTAAATTAATATAATCGCTTCAAAGCGTTAAAGCCGCCAAATTGTACTACTATTTTTGTTGTGTAATGTTTTACTTTGTGTTTCTTTTTATGATTCTGTACAATGAAGCATATTTCAATACAATTTCAATTTTGGCGGGAAAAATATAGCTGTCTAAATGTAGCCAATATTTACACGACTGCACAAAAAAAGGGGTGCATTGTTTTCAGCAATCGTATATGTCAGTTTCTTATTTCACCATAACCTCTAAATGCTTGAACAGATTTGGATGTTATCGTAAGAATCCTTACATCATCCCGAGTGGCCCTATCTATAAATTTTTTGAAAAAAAAAAACAATATGGTAGTAGCCCTGTCATATTGAATTTTACTATAGGACAGATAAAGAATGAATGTTAATGACAGTGAAAAAGCTTTATCAACATCCGACCAGCCTTTTTGTTATTGACGTAACTACTTACATAATATAGGTATTTGCTGTGAGGATTTGCAATTCATTTTTTGATGTATAATCTTGCGAGCAAAAAATCACGCTCAGAAACTAATCCGGTATATAAAAGTATTATATTCTCTTGTCTCTATACTTAAAAAATTTCGAATCAGATGTGTGTGTCCTGAAGAAGAAAATGATAGAAATTTAAGGCAAATCGCCACTTTTCTTCATGGACATTCTTCATTTAAACAAAGTTAAAAAACGCGTTTTTTTTTAAATATGTACATTTATTAGCTCTAGTTACTAGATGCCAGCAACTGAGTCCGCGTGGATTTAGGCTCTAAATTCCGTGGGAACTCTTTGATTTTCTGGAATAAAAAGTAGCCCATGCCCAGAAAACGTACCAAAACGTAGCATAACATTTGTAGTTAGTCAAAATTATTTTTAAGCGGGCATCAGCTTGAAATTATTAGATACTAGCTGATACCCGCGACTTCATCCGCTTGGAATTACGTTTTTCTTTAAATCCCGTGGGAACTCCTTGATTTTCCGGGCTAAAAAGTAGCCTAGTCACTCTCTAGGTCTTTATCTATACCCACGCAAAAAATCACGTCAATCCGTTGCACCGTTGCGACGTGATTGAAGGACAAACCAACAAACAAACACACTTTCGCATTTATAATAAGGGTACTGAAGTACTTACTGTATGACAATTATACAATTGTATGGAACACTACTCCCGCAGAGACTAGAAATCCGATAGACGCATAACTGGAACGAACATTTGTTAATTGCGTCGACTGGGGACTGGGGAGTCACTAAATTAGAATGAACCGTTAATATGACCGAAAGTGGAACATCGCCGGTTGTAATATTTTTACACGCAATTATTTAACTCAACTGTTTGTTTTAATTATACGTAACTAGCTTATGCTCGCGCGACTTCGTCCACATTGACTATACAAATTTCAAACCCCTATTTCACCCCATTAGGGGTTGAATTTTCAAAAATCCTTTCTGCTAAGATGCCTACGTCATAATAGCTATCTGCATGCCAAATTTCAGCCCGATTCGTTAAGTAGTTTGAGCTGTGCGTTGATAGATCAGTCATTCAGTCAGTCAGTCACCTTTTAGTTTTATATATTTAGATAACTAAGGCGGCAAGTTTTATTATTTGGCAATTTACATTTGAATAGTATTTACTATTCACACTTTTATCTATCTTTGAAGGAATCATCATCATTACCATGACCAACCCATCGTCGGGCACTACAGAGCACGGGTCTCCTCTCAGAGTGAGAAAGGTTTTGGCCATAGTCTACCACGCTGGCCATGTGCGGATTGGCAGTCTTCACTAACTTTGAGAACATTATGGAAAACTCTAAGGCATGCAGGTTTCCTCATGATGTTGCAGGTTACCTCCGATTATTGGTTAGGACGTCCGCACACAGCTTGCTTTGAACCCTTTCATATAATACCCCACTCGATATAGTAATCTTAATTTAAAAGTTGAAAATACTATTATTTGTTCATGAACACATTTTAATTTTTTGTTGTGATGGTGACCACAAATTCACGGTTTTCGGATTTTCCCCCTTATGCCTGCTATAATACCTACCTACCTGCCTAATTTCATGATCCTAGGTCAACGGGAAGTACCCTGTAGGTTTCCTGACAGACACGACAGACAGACAACGAAGTGATCCTATAAAGGTTCCTTTTGAGGTTCAGGACCCTAAAAATTATCCCATGTTAATGAAAAACTGTGAAATTATTAGAACTTCGTAAATCTCGAAAGCTAGATAGCTAGAGAAAGATGAGAGTTCTCCATAATGTTCTCAAAGGTGTGTGAAGTCTACCAATCCGCACATGACCAGCGTGGTAGACTATGGCCAAACCCTTTCTCACTCTGAGAGGAGACCCGTGCTCTGTAGTGAGCCGGCGATGGGTTAATCATGATGATGATGATGATGATGAAATATCGAAAGGCTTGCAACCCTATTAGCGACGCAACGCTGCCCGCAGGCATTATACACAAAGGAATCATACAGCGAGCACTGGGCGTCTGTTAGATGAGTAAGACCGGACGCGCGACAAGCGAGGCGCATGCAGATAGGCCTTACTCCACGATTGCCATGCGAGACCCACCGCCTATGGTAAAAATTCCATCGCTCACCTCTATTTGAATATCTATCAGCCGATTGTTTCTTGTTATTATACGAAACAATGGAAACATATTGTATTTAAGAGTCCCAGGCAAAACGCTGAGCAAACAGGAAATCACGTAGGACGATGTTTCGAGAATTGTTAAACGGTTGTCATTTAACGACTTCATATACTTATTGTTGCATTAATGATGACCCCCGACTAATGCACATATTAGGTTCGTTGACATTACACTGATAGCAGCATGCATGTTTTATGGTTATTGCTATAACAGTCTCTGATGTATGTACAGTTTTAAGTTCTTCTTAATCCATACCTACGTTAACGTCATCTGAGTATTGGAACCTTTTTTTAATATTAGCCATGTTAAATGACTAATATTCCCCTTTCCTCTCCAACTAAGCGTCAAGCTTATGCTAGGAGTAGGTACGACAATAGTGCAACGGGCGGGGTTTGAACCGTCGACCTTTCGGTTTTCAGTCCACTCCTTTACCCGTTGAGCTATTGAGGCTGGGAGGGCACTATCATTAATATTCATAATTTCGTAGGATTTCAAGAAAATCTGGGTTCATGTCAATATAGTTTTGATACTGTCAAACTTTGGGATTGAAGGTGCTTTAATGGCGAGCTCACACCGGAAAGCGCATCGTTGGAAGACCTCCCACGAGGTGGACAGACGACATCAAACGAGTCGTAGGGAATGCTGCTTCAGGCGGCATAAGACCGTGGCATGGGGTCTGTGGAAATCCCTACAAGAGATGTATTGCTTAGCAGTGGACGTCTATTAGTTGACGATGATGATAAGGACTGTCAATAGCATCAATATGGCCTTGATATGGAAATAGATCGTGATACGCGTGGATCGCGTTATAAAAGAGTTAAGACACCAGAAATTAATTAAAGCCTTGCAGCATTTTTATGAAATTGTTTACTTCAGTCGTCAAAAACCGTAGCTTAGCTAAGTAGCGTTCACTCGACATAATATACAAGCGGATAGTCGCAGACGCAGAGGCAGGCGTCAGGCAGTTTATTGCGCATGCCATAAAGCCCGCGACGAGGTAGAGCGGCCGTAAACCGAGTGTCAACAAAAGGCCACGTACAAGTCGAGCGTGTTTACCCCTCGGCCGCTCAAAGCAGAGGAAGCACGTCCCCCGGCCGGGCCGCTTTTAGCACCTCCTTATTTATAGATGCAACAACACCACGCCGTCCGATGTTGATTTGCAGAACCAAACAAGTAAACAATGTTACTCACGATCTCTGTAACGGTCGGTAGTCGTAAGTAAGAATAAGTTCTACCAATAAATCCAGCTACATACATTTACAGATTGAATTTGTGGCTTTACACCTGGACGACAATTCTGATGAAAAAATGAATGTTAGTTAATACAGGTTTCCCAATGCCGCAAGTTCTTTACTCAACTCGTGATTGTACGTCATTACGGACACATTACGGACACTCATTAGTGACCTAAACTAGACCCTCACGTCAGTCAAGTAATCTAGTTGCAGCAATTCCTTTGTCCATACAATTTTTATTGTTGCGTCACTACTGGGTTACGCTTTCCCCGCAAGTCGTGCGATGTGACTCACACAGACATATAATATACAAAGAAAACCGACTATGACTAATACACATTTAGCTTTATTGTGTTCTCGGTCAGTAAATGAGATATCGTTATCGTAAGTTAGAAAGTTGACAGAAGTTTTAAAATGCATAGTTATTAACATTGCTATGAAGTGATGAGCAACTCAAGCTGTGATAGCTTAGTGGTCAGGACAATGGGTGCACAACGAGTCACAAATGTGTATTAGGACGTCCACCTCCTAATCGGAGGTCGGGTGTTCGATCCCGGGCACGCACTTCTAACATTTCGGCATTTGCTTTAACGGTGAAGGAAAACAGCGTGAGGAAACCTGAGCGTTCTCCGTAATGTTCTCAAAGTATGTGCAGTCTGCCAATCCGCACTTGGCCAGCGTGGTAGACTATGGCCAAAACCCTTCTCACTCTGAGAGGAGACCCGTGCTCTGTAGTGATCCGGCGATGGGTTGATCATGTTGACTAAGCAAAAACTTGCAATGACATACTAATTTTTACAATATTTATTTGAGATACCTACTGATATTGTGATATCACTATCACAATGACTGTTATGAAATAGGTAAGTTCATTAAAATTACTTATTTGACTACTTGTACCTACCTACTGCCTAAAACGCAAGTGAATATTGTTCAATTTCAAAAGCTGAAGTAAATATTCAAACGATTTATCGTGTTGATTAGATTATAAAAGCACTTGCTAAATGCCTACACAACAAACTAATTAAACATATCAATTTTTTACGTATCACGTCGCTTTATTACTTATTATTATATTATTTTAATCTTAGTTTTTACATATAGTGCAATGACTCTCAAATGTATATGTAGTGCTACTATAATAAAAATTGTTATACTTCGTTTTAATATTTTATGTTTGATGTGCGTTTTTATTACAGATTACTACATTAACCTTCTTGTGCTAACTTTATATTACATATAATAAAATTATCTCTTAAGTTTCCTTTATTCGTAGCAAAAACCAATAATATTTGAATAAGCCAAATTGAACATTCTTCTGTAACCTTGTACAAATTAAATATTTTGCACCTGTTGATATTATTGCTATTTACTATTTCTTTATAATTATTCAAAATGTTTACATATTTTTACATAACCTTGAATATTTGTACCGTCATATTGATTAAAATTTTATAAATGGCTAAGTATTCAGTTTTTAGGGTTCCATACCTCAAAAGAAAAAAAGCAACCCTCATAGGATCACTTTGTTGTCTGTCTGTCAGTCCGTCTGTCGTGTCTGTCAAAGTAACCTATAGGGTACTTCCTGTTGAATTACAATTATGAAATTTGGCATGTAGGTAGGTCTTATAGCACAAGTTAAGGAAAAAAATCCGAAAACTGAATGAGTGGTTACATGGGAAATAAAAAATTAAAATGTGTTTACGAAAAAAACTATTCATTAACTTGCAGTGTTCTACATAAAAGTGTTAGGTATATATCTCGTACGATGGTATGGAACAAGTATGGAACCCTATGGAATTTTTTTTCTATAATATTGTAATATTCTGTAGCTTCCACAACTGTATAACTGACGCATGTACCTAAAATTGTTTGTTTCTCTTTCTTTGTTTTGTTTTATTTGTTCAAAGTAAATAACTGTATGTCGCACTTCCCTAAATGTGTTTAGCTGCAAATAAGGTTTTTCGTTTGATTTCGATTTGACCTTTGTTGCTGTTGCTATTTATACTTTAAATGACGAATTATTTACATACCTACGTTAGTAAAAAGTTCACATTGAAAGTTGAGTTTTTTCGGTCATCGTTTTTCTTGATTGATATGATTTCATAAAAATGATTACTTGACGGTGATGATTAATGATGATGATACTATTGTCTTACTAGGTAGGTAGCTAGAGTTCATTTCTCTTGTATTAACCAGATTTGAGGCTTACCTGAAACAAACAATATTAAATTCAGTACAAATTAAGTAGGTAGTAGTTATTACAAATCTAAACTATGCGGATGGCAAAATTACAATATTAAGTCCAACCAAGTTCCTACAGTAGATTTACGAAATGGTAAACAGTGTAATTTAGTAATAGGTAGGAACTTCAAGTAACCGTGAGTTTCCACTGACGAAAAGCATAAAACATACCGAAAATTCTGTTTTCTGTTAATTATCGAACTGCAATGCAATAATATATACTACAATGCAAACGCATTGTCATATAATTTGTTGAAGAGAAACTTGTTCGACATTGTATTTTCATATCCTTTGACCTTGAATATATCTACATTCGTCCCTTTGACATACTAATCTTGAAATCTGACAAAAAGTTCGTAAAGAACACGTAAAGTAGTAAGAAGAATTCGTAAGAAAATCGTAAAATACCTGTCAAACATTCACATGTTTAATTTAATGTTTTTTGGCTCACTCACTCACACATACTCACAGTAAGAAATGTTGAACAGCAGAACAGACACAATGGTATTGATTCTGATCGCAACTAAATTTTAGTATAAATATTCGAATCTTTTTCCTATGTAATAAGAAAGGTACAGACACACTTAATTTAGTATAGAACTGTCAAACCTCGTGACTGTAGGTGCCTGTCTTGGGCATGCTGCGAGTTGCACTTTAGTCTTTAGTTTTTGGCATTAGTATAAAATATGCAGATACTCTTAATTTAGTTTAGAGAAAAACATCAGAATCGACGCCAATATATTCAGACATAACTAGGATTCAAAGATTAATATCTTGTTTAACAAGCAACAATCCGATGCCAGTTACTGATACGAGTACCTATCTACGGCAGAGCTGCGTACACGTAACTATTTGCTCCTAGCTGCCTCAATAAAATTAATAACCGGCATAGCGTAGGCTCCCGATGGTCGGTCGACCGGTCTCCGACGAAAGCGACAGCACTTCCTACAAGAAAGTAAAACCGTACTCAGCTAGCTGGAAAACGCAGAGACGACGACCATAATTACTTTGCCTCGACTAAATCCAGGGGTATCAATCAATTAATTTAAACACTACCAATAGTTATTATGACACTATTACATAACAATAATTATATTATTTATGTTTAATTATTTATCGCTATTTAGATCAGCTATTCTTGAAAATTCGAATATTTGGTGCTTAATGCGGGAAACATCTTTGATTTTATATCCCTCTAATCACAATAGGGATAACATGTGCTTTAATCGTAGGTACTTATCTATAGCTGTTGGTTACACTAAATGACAACATTCAATTGCACTGTTCTAATTTAAGTAAGTAGGTACTATGACAAGTAATTTTTAGATTCCCAATTTATGACAATACCAGCCAAGTCGGGCTTCATTGGTGGGCTTAATTTGTTATGTAAAATATACGTAAGTATAATTAAGATGATTATGTTTTAATTCACAGTACCTAACCACTTTGAAATCTGCAAAAGCTTAGAATTTATATATCTAGAAATTATTAGGTATTTATACGTAGATAAAAATATTTTATATTGAACTAGCTTATGCTCGCGACTTCGTCCGCGTGGACTACACAATTTCAAACCCCCATTTCATCCCCTTAGGGGTTGAATTTTCAAAAATCCTTTCTTAGCGGATCCCTACGTCATAATAGCTATCTGCATGCCCAATTTCAGCCCGATCTGTCTAGTAGTTTGAGCTGTGGGTTGATAGATCAGTCTATCAGTCAGTCAGTCAGTCAATCAGTCAGTCAGTCAGTCAGTCAGTCAGTCACCTTTTCCTTTTATATATTTAGACTAGTAAAGTTAGTTTTAGTGGTAAATAAAGTGGTGTTTTTGTGGCAAAATTAATTGTTTTTGTACAAAAAACATTACATTGTTTTGCTACTTTATTCTTTCCTAGGGTTTTAGATATAAAATGACAAGCGCTTAGCTACCTACTCTACTTACTTTTAGCCTACCTACTTTTTTTTAAATATTAAACGATATAAATCACTAAGTAAGTACTTTGTTATTAACTTATTACACATACAGCCGTACTCAGAGTCGCTTAATCGTTACTTAGGGCATATCTTATCCATACTAATTCATGCCTTAAGTAACGATTAAGCGACTCTGAATGCGGCCGTTAGTATCATGAAAATGCAGTTGAGCCCCTGGTCTACCCTGTTTATGTTGAAAATCATCATGCACATAGTTCATTTAATAAAGAGCGCTAGATTTTTTTATTAAACCAAACAACATATTATCACACAATTTAATCGAAGATTATCTAAATGATAAAAGAGCATGGATTTGACCTGCAGCTCGTTCCAGCATTGCGCGTGACTGCAAATACTTTTTAATACATGGCATAATATTGTATATCAAACCTTAAAAAAGAGCAACCGCCGAATTTCTTGCTGGTTATTCTCGGTAGAAAAGGCATTCCGAACCAGTGGTAGATGCATTAGACGATTCAAAAGTACTTCTAAAAGTTAAATTGAATTTAAAATGTCTTTGTTTTACTTATATTTATTATTTAAACACGCTTCAATTTGTGAGTCATTGTGACATAATTCGGTTGATACTATCGTAAAACTAGCAATTTGCGACATTTCGATTCGAAACGACTATCGTAAGTATACCTAGTTAGTGGCCATTTATCAACCAGTGCACGTTGACCAATACTCCGGTTATGTAATCTATGTAATTCGATCGCTACCGGTTACCAAGTTGCATACAACTTGACGTCATACAGGAATGATAAAGCTATATTATTATGTTATAGTTTTATTAAGTAATAACATAAATAAGTCGGTAGGCATATTTGTGTTTTATAAAGTGAAAAGTCATCCCGCCGCTCTATGATATATATATAGAAAAAGGTACTATAGTAAATGCTGAAGGATCTAAGAATCTGTCGTACCGCTGTATGTTATGCCGGAAAAACTCCTACCATTTTTTGATAAGTAGATAAGGGTCACATCCTCAGAAATGAGAAATACGAGGAGCTGGAGAATTAGCTGTAATAATTAACTAATACATACTTACTACTATAAATTATATACTATTATAAATTATAGTTACTTATAATTTATAGGTACTTGTAGGTATAAATAAAACCAAGGTATGATTGTTATATTTCATGTTACTTAATAACTAGCTACGTATATTTAAACTATAAAGTATTTATTATTTATGTATTTAACATTCAAATCGGTTATATTTCACTCACCTTATATTAAAATCAAGTCATTTCCATTCACTTTAATAAGAAATTTATTTCCTGTTCCAAATCATTAAACCAACTGCCTATAATATTGAAAAAGCTTTGTATGGATAAGTATCGTACCTACTGAATAAATTCTTCATATTATCACAATAACAAATAAGAGTAAGCAAACAGCTAGCAATTAAAGGCATTGCATGATCGAGATAAACACTGAGCACAACGCCATTAAAAACTGGTTTCATATAAATAATTTATAAGCATTTGTTCCATGTATAGCACGGGCAAAATAAGGTTTTTTTCTTGCTTTCCTTCCTACAACATAGTATCAACTACTCGTATGCTTCAAAAATCTTGATCCTAAGTAGGTATTAAACGGATATCTACTTAAGAGTTTAGCTAAACTTCGAGGGTGATTCGTGTCTGCAGAGCCCAGTTAGCTAGTTGTAACTTGTAATTCAAAGGTATTGTATTGTGGACGACCCGCGATTTTTTTCAACCTAACAATCTAACTCTAAACTTCTTATTTGCAATACGTCAGACAGGCTATAATTCCTTTGCCCCATTAACTATCCATAGTTATGTTATGAATTGACATATAATTAGGCTTAATTCAGTAGGTATCTACGACGTGAAAGACTCGTGTACCACATACATATTGCGCCATACAGCACTCGCAGTATATTAGTGATTGTCAACCGAGTTTCGCGATTGTCGTGAACGATCAACGAAGCAATCGGGGCCACTTGTGCTAATGAAACACTTCAATTGAATTGGGAACGTTAATTCAGCCATATCGCCGCTCGCCACTGTTTACACTGTCACCATATACGCTAACTATAGAGCTACTTTTTAAATAACTCAGTGAAAAGGGAGTGCAAAGTAAAAATACCCTAACTCGGATTAATCATTGATAGCGTTATTAGTCACAATTTAAAGCCATTTAAGTAAGTCAAATCTCCACATAAAAATTTATATTATAATCCGAAAGTGTGCTTATTTATTGCCGTAACGAAGCAACCCATCGATGTAATATTTTGCATCGATACCTATAGTTAAATACTAGATCTACTTTTATCCAGAAAAATCAAACAGTTCCTAACTAAGTGTAGGATTTTTTAAAACCTGGAATCACGCGGACGAAAACGTGGGGATCAGCCACTACATAATACATTGAATTTTTCAATACTCTAGCTAGTGAGGAGAGGAACTAATTTTGACGTAAATTGGGTTTCAGTAACACAAAAGACGTATCGTATCATAGCGCTAAAAATATAGTAACAAGTCGCATATGGAAATTTACTATAAACTACAGCAAACTGGTATCGAGTCGCAACGTATACCTAAGGCTTTGAATTTTTAAACGCAGTTTTCCGCCGCTATCGCGCAGCTGACTTTTAGGCTGCCTTCCCAGTTTCCACCAGAGATGCTCTACGACGTCTACGTTGCTAAGCTACGGATGTGTTTTAAATCTAACAATGGCATCACTTGATTTGTAAATTAAACCTGACTATTCATAAGCACTTTTAAAAAGTTTACATGAATAAAAAAACATTCTATTCTATTCTATTCTATTCTATTTTCATCAAGCTCTGGTAGAACGGGGTTCAACGAAGCTAAGTTTTGTACATACTAGTTGAAGTGAGTGAAACTAGCTAAGGAATACTGGAAATAGACACATAGTTTCGTTGCTTAGCTTAAATCTCGCTGACCGCTTAGCTACATCGCATATCTCTGATGGAAAGGCAGCCTTAGATTTGTGTTCAATTGGGTCATCGTGCATCATTCATAAACTTATACTGTGGATAATTATATAGGTAAGCTAGCTTATTCCCGCGACTACACACATTTCAAACCCTTTTTTACCCCCTTAGGGCTTGAATTTTCAAAAATCCTTTCTTAGCGGATGCCTACGTCATAATAACTATTTGCATGCCAAATTTCAGTTCAATCCGTCCAGCAATTTGAGCTGTGCGTTGATAGATCAGTCAGTCAGTCAGTCACCTTTTCTTTTTATATATTTAGATATTATAACTCAGCTTGTTTATTTCCATTTGACGTCAAAAGAAACTTGATTAACCTGGCGCAGTAAAAAGTTATTTAAATATTAACTTGTTCCTATATAAAAACATGATGTGGTGTATTTTCGGAATACTTGCAAACCTCTATCAGAAATAACACCAAGTAAAGGGACATTTTTTCTTACTTAATTCTTTATTAACCTAACCGGTCATCGAACCCGGGTTGTTTTACCGAACGACTATCGCTTCGCCTGAGGTCATCGGTATACAATTCATTAACCATTTCAACCATGTCGACATATTAATAACAATACTAGTGAAACATCAGTAAACAGTAATCAATATGACATTGTAAATTGAAAATAATGGGGCAACTCAATGAAGTTATTCCAGCGGCCATTATTACTCGAATGCTCTAACAGCAACGCAATCTGTTATCCTCGACCATCATAAATATCTATTCAAACAAGTCTCAATAAGATTAACTTTATAGTTTAACACGGTTTGAACCGAATACAAAGACTGTTTTGTGCTTAAAATATAACAAGTTAGGGTTGCCAATCCGATGCCTAAAAAATTTGAGCAACCGGTTAGAAACGGTACTTCAGTCTCCAATATATAGCTAATTTAGTATATTATTTGTTGAATTAAATGTACCTATTTACTAGACGTGTAAATATTATGTCGAATTGGCAATTTGTAAGCAAATCAATCAAAAAAAATTGTACTTATGCTTAGCGAAGGTCTGATTTATATTAATTGAAGACTTGTGTAAACTCATTCTAAATAATCGCGGAATTACGGCTCGGTTGGCAGCCCTAATCGCAATGTCTACGTAATTTAAATATGAATCTAATTACGAACAAGTTTGCCCCGTAAACTAAAGTGGTTTATTAAAATGACGTCTTACTATTTAAACACAAGCAAGATTAATAATAGACTAGCTAACACTCTTGATTATTCTTTAATTAATATTAATTTGGAATTCTTGTCCGACTTCAAATAAAAACTTAAGATTATTCCTACCGAATTAAAAAATTATGCAAAATTAGTACCAAGTGGCATGTAGGAAAACTTCCAAACTAGCATTTCAAACAGATCTGTATTATGGCCTTGACGTTACATTATTATGTAGAGAGGGTCATTCTAATACTAATCGTTTTTATAAATAACCGGTTTGGTGGCTTTGCCTTCTGTTTCTTTACATAGCATAGTTATCATAATATAATCATAATAATATCTCATATATATTATTATGATTACATGACGTCGATCGGATTGTACCTATAGTCCGCGACGGGTTGAGATAGCAATCATCAATCGGTGTATGAGGCGGGGGAACGCCCTGCACACCCGCACGTCACCCACCCCGGGTTAGAAGGGGGCTGTGCGGGTGTGCGGAGCGTTCCCTCCCCGATTACCATTTCGACCTGTCGCGTACTATACTTAAAGTAGTATCGCTTCTGCCTAACGTAGGTAAGTGTGATATTTAAACACTAGAAAGATATGATGTTCAAAAGATATAATATAAACTTGATAAAGAGATTAAAACAACACACTATCTGCCTCCTGAAACACAGTTTACACTACCTCAGGAGGCAGGGCCTTAAACTAAAGCTTGTTAAACTACATGTTTGTAAAGATATTAAAGATTTTATTATTATTATTATTATTTAATATGTTACTGCCTATTTATATTTTTCATAATAGATTCCACAAAACATCTACATTAAGCTAACGATACGTAGATGTTTTTAAAATAATCCGCAGGATAAGTGCCACAGTAATTTTTACAGAAAATTTGCAAGTTATTCAAAGAATTAAATTTAAAAATCGAAAATTTTTACAGTTTTTGGGCTGCAGTTTTAAAATGCTTGAAGATTTTTCTTGTTTTATAAGTGTTTATTATTAACAAGGATATGCACTAGTAAGGAAAAAAAAATCTGATGAAATACATTGTTTCTTTTTTTACAAATTTTTAAAGAGGCTCACACCCCTTTACCTAGAACAAAATAAAAAAATTAATAACTTGAAAACGATACACTTTTGCATAAGCACTTTAGGGGTGGTTTGATAGATTGATAGGGATCGTGTCCTATTTTCCTGTAACCCTGTATATGCTTGTTTATAGCTATAGTGTTATTACCACTTACACATTAACCGTGTCTCTACATTCGTGGCGATGGTTTAGCAACTTGGAAACGAGGTCGGATAGGTAAAGTAGTAGGTACATAATTGGTATGTTATAGAGACATTAGGTTCTGCGGATCTGCGGTACGATTGCCGCGGCGTGACACACGCGACGACTCCTGCGCACGATGGCGCAACACACCACATATATATTTAATACATAATATATATACAACTTTATAGTCCGCGACTGGTTGAGATGGCAATCGGGGTATGAGGCGGGGGACGCCCCGCACACCCGCACGTCACCCGCGATCGCCGGGTTAGCGCGGAGGCTGTGCGGGGCGTTACCTCCCCGATTGCCATCTCGACCTGTCGCTTGCTATGACCTATATGGTGGCTATGTAACTCGCGGAGCATAATTTTGAAATCCTAAAAACTTAGGATTTTAAAATTCAAAATGTAAAAACTATGATATCGTACAAAAATGTCTCAACAATAATTATTCAAATACCCACTTGAAATGTAGCATTAAATTCACATTATCATCAGTATGAAATGTATACTGTTTGTGGCACGGCACATACCTAAAAACATTTTTTTGCAAAATTACATGATTAATAAACCACATTGTAGGCACATATTGTGAAAACTGTAAAAGAAGCATAGAAGCATGGACTTCTAGCTCTTGAATTAGAATAATCCCATCAGATTTGATTGTAAACCGGCCAAGTGCGAGTCAGACTCGCGCACCGAGGGTTCCGTAGTCGGGTATATTTTCGTCATTTTGCACGAAAATCTAAATCAAAAACTATGATGCATAAAAATAAATTAAAATCAGTTTTAGAATGTATGTCTGGTTGTATCGAACGACGAATAAACTCATGTTAATGAAAGGGCTTTTCGATGCCGACGACGACCTACTTAGGAGGCTCAGTGGCTCGGCTGAACCGAACTCACCTTAATTGCAGTCAAATTTATTTATAATCGCGGTTATTTAAAGATGTTTGAGAATAAATGGAGCCCGGAAATGGACGGCGAAGGTCGAAGAGCGACACGACGGCCTTGCCAGTGGCTGTGCTACTTTCTCCGCTGCAGATCGAGCCTACAGCGTTACGTAGTAGGTAGTGATAGTGACTCCTCGAAACAATGCTCGGTTCTACAAGTTATTATACGTCGACGCACTCTATGGAACAGTTCACGTAATCACCGAAATGAAGGCGTTTCTACTCACGAGGGTAATTTACATTGGCTACAACAGGACCGTCCAGTGTCCCCGCTCTGGCGCATTGTTTACATAAGAGCCTTGGTTGCGGACTATGATCACGGAGCATTCATACTCTTTGTAACTGCTCATTGTTATATCGTTTCGTAAAGTGATTTCAAAATCCATACTATAAAACTTAAAAGTGTCTGTCTGCCCGTGTACGTTGCCCTTATGCGGCTTAACGGCTGAATTAATCTGTCTGTGTCTATTGTTGTAAAAGGCATGTTTTATATCCTGAAGACGGACATAGGATAGCCTTATCCCGGAAAAACACAGGATTCTTACTTAAACATAAGTGAAGAATCATGTTTGAGTTATCTTGTTGCTTACGAACACAATAAAAACGATTGAGATGAAATATTACGTATATCAATCTCGTTACATCACTTAATAACTAATTCTGATGCTATGCAGATGTCTTAGCCTTCGCTGTACATTCATATTTAGGCAGTTATAATGATAAATTCTGCATTACGACAAATTGCCACTCGTTTAGATCGACGTTGATTCAAATGCAATTAAAACACGTGATCCGGCTTTTTACGAATTATTTATACAGTTGTATAATGTTAAAGTTTGTTGCCGACCATGCCATGTACAGTCTACACTCTTAAATTCTGTCCGTAAATATTTCACGAATGCAGACGTCGTTGCTACGAGTTTTCTGCCGGCGAAATAAAGAGCGTCAACGGTATCTGATTAACTAAAGGCATAGATCGGCATAAACACGCGCCTTGACTTATGAACTGAATAAATTATAATGTTTACTTGATTGCTTTCAAAGTAATCCGACCGGCCGCGGCAGTGGCGATATTCTAAACGCGGCCACGTAGACTGTTCCTTGCGTAACCGAATGTAGTTATCTGAGCTTAACACATCCATAGCAAGTTAACTTCGAAGTGTCAGACGCGAGTAAAATGCGTATTTAAATATTGGTTCGGATTTGAAACTGATTTTGACGAGTAAATGCTAGAATGTCATAACGAGGGAAATCGAAGGTTGTGTCGTAGCGGGGAGTGATTTGCAGCTCAGTTGCATCAACCAACACGCGGAGTTGGCTGTGCAACGGTTTCGCAACCGCTGAAATACTGGATTAGCAACATTGACCACGCAGCTGACACGCCCACACGTTTGTGGATTATATTAACAGGAAAATATTGTATAAGCAAAACCTAAATACTTGTTACAGCTATGCATAAATATCAAATACAGTGCATTGAGTACAAATTACATATAAATATAAATAGAAACAACCATAAACAACAATACTAGAACAGCCAGCTAATTTACACAAAGCAATATGTAAAACAATACATTAAAAAACACCTCAGTAAGATATATCGTGCTCTATATGCGCATTACCTACATATAAGAAGCCTCCCCTGGATGTCGATATAACAGATTTTTTCAGTATTTTGAAAAACATATACTATATTAACTAAGGATTCTTGATTCATTTTATAATTATTCTCGTACCGTAAGACCTATTGCACTTCTTATAACGCCTTACTCACAACGTTTAATGGGAAGCTTGAAGAAATCTCTGTACATAGAGATAAGCATTTCCAACGTAACTTAATTTATTATTACTTTGTAACTACAATTTTGGTACATGAAATGTAAAAATAAAATTAAAATAAATGACATTGGGGCCGATTCTCTTGTACACAATCTCTAAACTAAACTAAAATGACACGTCTAAATCTATTGCTATCCCTGTCATAATGTTGCTTGCGGAAAAGGATAGCACTATATTTAGACCTGTTAATTTAGTTTAGTTTAGAGATTGTGTACAAGAGAATCAGCCCCATTATTTATTTTAAGTTAAACGTAACATAACAATATTTTGAAATACTACGTTAATGCAAGTAGTAATTAAATATCGATAACAGTATGACGTTATATTTTGATCATAAAACGAGCGTTACTTTCAGCTATCGTCGAGGCATCTGACCCCTAACAAAAGTAAAAGTCATAGTTATCTCAACGACCAAGAAAGTGGTATAAATCTTGATACAAGAGCCGAAGGAAACACATCAAATAAAACTGTCAGAGGTAATAAGCACCAGGATGTGTAATATATACAGAATACATTATTTAAGTCACATAACAAGGAAGCCCAGACTTCGTGAGCAGATAAAGGCAGTTAATGAGCGAGTGAAAAACATACGGGGTATTAAATTGCTGATTGTTTGTACCTACCTGATAATAGTCGTGAATTTAAAATGCGGTGTACGTAACTACGCACAAATTTAATGATTTGTAATTAGGTCTATCTTTATCCAATATAAGTTAGAAAAAAGAAAAAATAGCGACCAGACAGCTAAAAAGGAAAACAGCCAGAAAAATGTACCCTAATTAATACCATTGCATTAACTATTTCGAACCAAAAAGTCCCTGTCCGTGAATATGAAACATGGTTTGAGTTTAAATAGAGTAAGTAGATCAACTGAGAGATCAGAAGACTAGCTTATAAGCAGAGATCAGAGAATACTCCTCCGAATGATTATTTCATCCTCTCTCTCAAAATAAATTACCAACTCTATGCTGACTCTGTGACCCAACATGGCTTCTGATTATAATGATGTGAGATCAGGATATCTCATTCGATATTATCATATATCATCATTTCGAAACAAGATTTATAAACCAGATTAAGGATACATGAATAACGAATGAAGCCTTAATTCAGTTGAATTCAATATCGTTAACAGGGTCAAGTGTTAAGACGAACGACTTTTGGAAATGATCGTGATCACGTAATGCCTTGCACAGCTTGACCTATTCGTGAAGTTATGTAAATCAAATAACTTGAGTTCCTATTTCAACGTTTTTTTTCCAATATGGCCATAAATACCTACATGTTTTACAGTTTTACAATACTAGATAGCCAAGGTAAGGCCACCTTTTATGGTTGACGGGTTATTTATATAAATGTTTTTTGTGCGTTAAGTTGAAGAATCCGCGTTGGAAAATGTTAATAGTGACGTAGATGTCTTTGTGCGATCGTCAAGCGAGTCGCGTAGGTGAGCGCGCGAGTGGGCGACCTTCAAGAGGCGAATGGGCTCATCAGCAAATACTCCACGCATTTTATGAAAGCTTTAATTATCATTATTTTTGTCATAACCCCACGCCTAATAGCTCTATTACAAACAATCAAAGTAATAAGTGTTTCTTGCAACAGCTTCATAAGAATTTCATTAGGATTGTCTTCAATACTATAAAAGTAGTTACAAAATTTTCGGTGAAAAGAAGATAAGTTAGTCTTATGTTCCGAAGATAATCATTGTTATCGGAAATTTAATCCGAGTACACGTTTTTAATGATCTTTTCCTTAATCATATTACTCAAAAATAGATAGATAACTTTATAAGTCGTTCCTCATTGATAAGTGTTTTTATACATAAATATGAATCGGAATCGACTCAATTGAACACTTTACTACAGATTACAATCAGTATTTTATTTTTGTTTTCATATTTCTTTCACCTTGACATTAACATTTTTAATTAAAATGCTAACGAACCATACTACCATAGAGATTGAAGATTTTTTTAATTAACTGATTCCATATTTTATATTAAATACAAGCAACCAAGCAAGTCCTACTTAGCGAAGGCTCAAGATACGTAAGGAACGTTTTCTGCATAAATATTTATTTATGCTAAAAATTCTCTAGCTTCAGGTACCAGCTATTAGAATTTTCACCATAGGTGTACCTATAGTCCGCGACAGCTCGAGATGGCAATCGGGGTTTGAGGCGGGGGGACGCCCCGCACGTCACCCGCGCTTGCCCGCACTTGGTTAGCACGGGGGATGTGTGTGTGTGTGCGGGGCGTTCCCTCCCCGATTGCCATCTCGACTTGTCGCGTACTATACCTAGTTTTTTATTTCTTGGGAATAGGACACTAGAATCTTATGGTACGATTACACCTACCGAGTAGTGAAGCGAGACAGTAAAATGTCACTCGGCCGAGACAGTGCTGTGGCTGAGAAATTGTGGCGAAATTGCACTCGTTAAAGTGTTTATACCAACCGAGTACTCGGCCGAGGACACAGACTCGGCACTGTACTCGTTAGGTGTAATCGTACCAATAGCTTGTTCTTCCTAGTGTTGCTTGAAATGAATGTCCGCTGAAAGTGACTTAAAAAATGTAAAATACATGCGGAAGTGACCATAATATTATAGACTGTGCCGATGCACAAGTGAAGAACACATTGTGCGAACCCGCCTCTCCACTGGTATACATCCCGCCATCTTCCTTTGCTAATTGCTCGTTATTATGTCTCCAAAGCAACAGATGTGCAACATCCGTTGCTTCATCTTGTTTTTTTTACATCGCAAATTGAAATGCTTTGTATTGGCGCTGACTGGTCTCTTTGAATACGCTGTAAATATTCATGTCACAATTGAGAAGAAAGAAATTGCTTGTGGTATTCTTTCTAAGTTGTGGGTGTTAAATCATAATCATGAGTTTGTTAACAGACGCAAAGTTTCGCTTGGAGCTGCTTGGAGCTCGATAATTTTAGTGGCTGTTTTGTCAGTGATAAAAAAAAAGCATTGCCGTTGTCAAACACATTACAAAATATATGCACGTATAATAGTTTATGCCATTTTAAAAACACTTGGTATTTCAAACAATAGTTCTAGTTATTGCTTTTAATTATATTGTTCTTGTTTTAACGAATTAACTTACTTAGTTTAATCAAAACGATAACCATTATAAGCCGATGTGTAATAGAATAAAAGCCAGCTAATATCGTCACCCAACTTTTGCTAAAACATTTTATTGAGTCATAGGAGTAAGATACAATGATCATTTTATTTACCTACTAACTACTTAATATTGCATCTATGTAAGTATTTCTATTTACAATAACCATTGAAAGAGCCAAGTGAAATTTTTTATCACACAGACAAATGACAAGAGAACAAAACATGCGTAATAAACGAAAAAAGCGATAAAACGAGCATTGAAATGTAAGATTATGACCGGTTTCACTTTCGTTGGGTGAACGGAGTAACTATAGCATACGGGTCAAACAGATATAGTCCGCAACAGGCTCGAGACAGGCTGTGCCGGTGTGAGACAGGCTGTGCGGGACGTTCCCTCCCCGATTGCCATCTCAACTTGTCGCGTACTTACACAACTGCAGTGGTAGATCATCAATGATGCATCTATTACAGTGTCCGCTATTATTCCATACAAACACTCGATATTTTATGAAGTGTGCACGAAATAACAATAGCCGATTTCGGCGATACAATGGGCTATATTTTGTCGAAGGTAATAGTTTGCGTGCGTGTAATGATAAAATACATTGTTTGTTTACTACATAAATATACTACATACATCACGGATACATAATATAGATTATACTGACATATTAATAAAATAATTCAGTATAATCTAGTAAAATATGAAATATCTGTGATAGCCTAGTGATTAAGATATCAGTCTCCTAATCGGGGGTTCGATCCCGGGAACGCACTTCTAACTTTCCTGTGTTAACTATATGTATATGTGCATTTTAAGCAATTAAATATCATTTGCTTTAACGGTGAAGGAAAACATCGTGAGGAAACCTGCATGTCTGAGAGTTCTCCGTAATGTCGTATCTGCCAATCTGCACTAGGCCAGCGCAGCCTGGCGGACTATGTCATAGAACGTTCTTATTCTGAGAGGAGACAGAGAGGAGACATGCTCAGTAGTGAGCCGGCGATGGGTTGGTCATAATTTATTAGTATTTATTAAGTAATTCTACGTTAATCCTTGGTGTCCTGTTTAAACGATCGACAGAGTTCGTAGAAAAATGGGAGCGGATGTGAGTTTTAAGCGACTATATTTTTAGCACTCGTCATCATTTATTAAAAACTGTACAAGTAAGTGTTAATGAAATGACTTAAATGTTTAGTCAGACACAAAGATACACTAATTACCAAACCAGTTACGTTGTATAAAGATACTGTTCCAAAGTAAACAAGTAAGTAAAGTAAGGAAGTCCAAAAAATAAAAAATGAATAAATAAGAACTGGAATCATACTGAAAAGTACGATTAGTTTCCTACTCTATAAAACATTATTATCTTCAATACAAGTAGGTATCTTTACCATCCAAGCATTACTTCTTTTCAGAACGCTTCTGAGCGTTATTCATATTATATATTTAAATATTTAACTTAATAGATCGCTTAAATGTCGCAATTTTTTCACAGTAACTACTACGATTACTAACTTATTAGTTTCAAAACAAGAGGGACATTTATCCATTGAGCCGTGAAGCGTTAAGAGTGTTTTACAATCTCCTGTTAATTATTACATTGATGAAGTCGAGGGCATCTACTAGTCTCTACAATAGTATAAAAACAAAATCGCTTCCCACCGTATGTCCCTCTGTACGCTTAGATCTTGGATTTTAATGCGGTTTTCATTTATAGATAGTGATTCAACAGGAAGGTTTATATTTATACGTACTATATTTTAATTTGTTGAAATATGACGATAATTATTAAAGAAATAAAGCCGACTGAGAGCTTTCATCAAAAATGCTGTTTTATTCTTTTGAAATATTCATTCCAAAAAATCATTCTACAATGACAACACATTAGTTTGCGACAGGTCGTGATGGCAATAGAGGTATGAGGCGGGGGGACGCCCGCACGTTACCCGCACTATCCCGTACCGGTTTAGCGCTGGGGTTATGCGGGTGTGCGGAGCCTTACCACACAGATTGCCATCTCGAACTGTCGCGTACTATAACTACATTGCACCCATGCGAAGCTGGGACAGGTTGCTAGTTGTAAATAAGGCCATGACGAAACATAGGTTGAACAAACTGCTACATAACGTGCGCTCGAGGAAACTATCAACTAGGGGTCGGCGGGGTCGCGCGATAACTTCTGAACTGCTGTACTAGTTTTGGATAGCTTATCAATTTGCGTCACGGAGCAATCATTTTTCATATGTATATATATATTAACAACATGGCCTTCATTTTAGCCAAAATATTATTTTAGGTACCTAAGTAATTATAATTAAGTAGTGTCTGATAAAGTATTTTTATAACCCGGATTATTTACTTTTCTAGTGCAATTTATCAGAAGTACTTACCTACCTACTTATTCATAAATTACAAACCACGATCATAATTTAAATATAGGTACATGGATCTTCATACGTATTACCCATGTAGTCCACCAAGAATATAATTCGTAGTGTCGTTTGCTCCAGCAAAATGATATTCAATATCTATAGGCCGCGACAGGTCGATATAGCAATCGGGGTATGAGGTGGGGGGACGCCCCGCACACCCGCACATCATCCACGCTCGCACGTACCAGGTGAGCGCGGGATATCTACTCGTGTGCGCGGGGCGTTCCCTCCCCGATTGCAATTTCAACCTGCCGCGTACTATACGAGTATATGTTGTTAGGTAGTGTAAGAGAAATATAATTATCTAATAGGGTGCTTTATTATGTACTCGGCCGTTTATCTATTTATTCAATTGAGCACTAATTGTCTCGATATCTTATTATTATCTTGACTTTTCCCTTTCTTCAACAAAAAAATATCATTAAGTCCGTTAAATTTTTCCACAGCTATCGTGGTTAGGCAACCAAGCATAGCTTTTCACAAGCCATAGACCACCCCACTTGTCACGGTGATGGCTCCTCAGCTCACCGCGAAGGGTACACATAACCTACTCGTATAACATTTCGAAATGCCACCATTGCCTTAGCGTTTACTTACAATCTATAAACCGCCTCGTCATGACACTTGTGTTCGCTTCGACCGTTTGAACGCAGATAAAAAATATACAGAGAAAAAAATATAACAGCGTACATTTTACGTAGGCACCTAGTTTATAATAATATCACACTGTACAGTATCAGGAGGTCGTCAAAAGAGGTTTATCTTTTATTTTACTTACTGGAGAAAGGTTTTCAATTACATTCAATAAAGGGATTGCGAAGTAATAATTCACGCATGTTACATACATTTCACGGGTCCTTGAATGCGTAGGTCGGGTCCACTCGTGCGCATCGATGCACGATGTGCTGGACCGCGATTTCAGAATGAATTTATTACGTTTTTGTATGTAAGCTCGCTTGTTTTGTGGAAATAAAATGTAAAACAGTCGTTAAAATTTCATAACTACGTATATTCCTTACCTAAAAGAATAATTTTAAATGAAGGTAAAATTAAATTGTACTCTACCCTCGAGTACCCTCCTGGGTTTATAAATTATTCAGATATTTTAACACTGATACTATTACGTGTTACTGATATATGTAGGATGTTTAGTTTTCGTGGGAATTTTAATAAAGCTAACATTAATTTACCTATACCTAATAGTTTCTAGGTTAATAGGTATACTCTAGGTATCTGCTACAAATTAGCAAAGATGATCAAACATTTAATTCAGGCACAATTAAATCGAATTTATTTTAAATTGCAAAAGTTTGTGATGTACCTTATTGTTAATTAAATTTGAACCGGAGTCCTACGAAATGCTGTATGCCTATAATGCCTATAATAATTGATGGTTGTAATAGTACTGGAATTGTTTGTGACCTGTTTTTAATGATTGTGAATGTTGTTTCAATTTATCGTTGGCATGTCTAATAAAATAAAATAAAATAAATGCATTTTAAAAAGGTGGATAGATTAGAACTAAACACTAATCACGATTACTTTTGTACGTTGATTGATAGCAACTCAGCCATTCAACAAAATAATGAACGTTACATTATGTCTGCATTACGTCCATCATGTGTATTGCGTGTAATCTTATGGACTAAGAGCCAGCGCGTGCCAGACCTTCGTTATTTTATAAAAGCTGAAAGTTTTTTGCGTATTGTCCCCAACGCTGAGGAATATTTCTTTGGATCATAGTGGCTTTGGATGATAACGGGTAATAAAGGTGTAAAAAATCTTACGTCAAAGTATAGTCTATTTTTTATATTATCTTCAGAATAGTATTAGAAATCACAAATCAAATGATTTCTAATACTATTCCGTAGAAAATATAAAAAAGACTTTATACTTTGACGTAAGATGAATTTTTTTCACCTTTATTACCTGTTATCTCCCAAAGCCATCATGATCCAAAGAAACATCCAAACAAACGTTCCTCCCTGTGCTGGTGACAATATGCAGAGAAAAATTCAGCTTTTATAAAATAAAGAAGGTCTGGCACGCGCTGGCTCTCTCTCTATAAGATAACTTCTGTAATAAGATGCGAATAATAATAGCTAATGGTCATTATTTGCTCTAATAAAAACTAGGATAGAGGTACATACCTACCAACTACTTGTAGAGTAAGACCAATATCAGTTAAACCGTTCCGGTTTAATAGTGTTGTATCAAGTGCGCATTGCAAAATAGCTTGACATAGTTACTTTCAATAACTACATACCTAATTGTAGATATTATAGGTATTTAGATAACTATGATAATTAAAAAAGAATATGCTTTAATTATGTACACTTGTACCTACTGCTGTAGAAATATTTGTTTTGTCTACTTAATTAGGTACTTAATAAAACTTACTAACCAGTAACTATTGACGAAGAATAAAGTAAGTCGTTACATACAAATATATTTTTCTTTTTATCTTAATTCCAAATAAAGCTGATATTTCATCGGCTCTAAAGCTCATTTTTTCAATCGACAAAATATAGTTGAAGCAGTTTTGCAATATAAAATCTCTATTCCTCAGTTAAAGTTTATTTAGGTAAGCAAATAATTATTAAACTAACAATCATTAGATACAAATACGCTTAGAACTCCATAGCAGACCAGTTAGAGATGAAATAACAATTAAATTATTCTCAAAGCAGATATAAGTAATTCGCAAAATATCACACACAAAACGATGCAGACAGAGCAGTCAAGGTAAGCAGCCTAAAATATTTCAAACTAGCTGTTACCCGCGACTTCGTCCGCGTCCCGCACCTGTCTTTTCCCGTGCATTTTCCAAAAAAAATAATTGTCCTGACAATAATGAACACAAAAAAAAGAATTATCCAGTTTAGTGCAATCGCTCGGAAGTTAAGCGTGTACATATATTTCGGCGATTAATTTTATTTCTATAGAAGAAGTATACGACTAGCAATAGCCAATTAAAAACCTTAAGAGATACAACACCCTAAGTCATTAAGATAAAAAAACTTGTTAGTTATTACCACGTACCTACGTAACAAAGCATAGGGAAGCGATATCGCGGTTTTGCGGAGAAGGAAGTGCGCGTAAGACCTTGCTAAGTTCAACGCCACTGATGACGGAGAGAATCTGTATTTGGTTAGGAATCATATTATTCATCATCATCATGATCAACCCAGCACGGGCTCACATAGCACGGGTCTCCTCTCATATTGAGATGGGGTTTGGCCTAGACCACGCTGGCCAAGTGCGGATTGACAGTCTTCACTCTTCATAGACCTTTGAGAACATTATAGAGAACTCTCAGGCATGCAGGTTTCCTTACGATGTTTTCCTTCACCGTTAAAGCAAGGGATATTTAATTACTTAAAACGTACATAGCTCCGAAAAGCTAGAGGTGCGTGCCCGGAATCGAACCCTCGACCTCCGATTAGCAGACGGGCGTCCTAACCACTAGGCTTCTTAGCTTGTAATATTATTGTAAATAATAAAACACTTAAGTAACATAGGAAGCAGTGTGCGAACTACAATAATATTTTAATTGAGTGTCTAGGAAGACACGTCCTAGCTCCACGTATCAGGAAGTGTGCCGAGACTAGCCTTGCTCAGTTCAACGGCTTTGACGACAGACCCACGCCGCGCACTGTCTTCCTACACGACTTCTGTTTACACTTCTATTGTTGGGAGAAAACCGACCTCCGAGTCTGAGCAACAACCATGACGTAACTCCAACAATCGAAGATCGTAGACCTAGACAATATAAATACATAATACATTCATTAATCTTTTAGATAAGTTAACACGCGTCGTACATAATCGCAATATAAATAGTGGATATTTCCAAAAGCACTTGAAGCTAGACGTATTTAATTGTACTTCATATTATTATGCAATGGCTGAAGTTACAACGCTTACCATAAGGACCTCTATTTTCAATCCAATTACAATGGACATGAACCGGTTCCGTACGTTAATTCCAGTGACCTAATGAATCTCAATGAGCTGAATCCTAGTATTTGCAGTTTTTGATTATTTTCAATTACTAGTCAACAGTTAAGTACTAAAATACAATAAGTTATATTGACGTGCCAAATTGCACTATGATGGTTACATAAGAATTGTGTTTTAGGGATTTTGTGAAAACGAAAAGTTGCTCTAATTGCTTGAAGTACTTAATCAAGCGTGGTGGGCTTTGTCTCTTAAACCCCATCTCATTCTGGGAGAAGAACTTTGCGCAATAATCAACCGGCGATGGGTCGAGATGATGATAATTAAAAGAATGTCAAATGACAAACATAACATAATTACATAGACATTGTATGTATGAACAAGGTGTTGATAAAATCAAACATGTATAGGAAGTGAACGTGCGGATAAAGTATGTGCCGAAATCGGCACGTGTGGTGTGTTGTGTGACAGTGGTTATGTAACTCGACACTGACCTACCGGCCGGCGCGGCGGCGTGCCACTTTCGTTTCATTATTGACATACTAATACTATCACGTACTAAACGGAGTCAAGTAAAAACGAAATTTATCCCAAAATTGTCCATAAAAGTATAGTAAGTAGCACTAGCATAAAGAACATTGTAAGTACGAAGGTGTTGTTGATGATAAATGATAATTAATATTAATTAAGTGCGGACTACTAAATAGGAAGTGTAGATAAAGCGAGTGCCGAAATTGGCACGTTCGTTGTGTTGTTGTGTGACGGCGGTTATGCAACTCGACACTGACCTGCCGGCCAGCGTGCCACTTTCCTTTCATTATTGACACACTGTCTAGTTCTAGACGGAGTCATCTATATAGTAAAAACAAAATTTATCCCAAAACTGTTTACAAAAGTGTAGCAACACTAGCATTGATTACATAGATAGTATGAAGGTGTTGTTAATGTTAAATGATAATCAAGTGCGGACTCCTATATAGGAAGTACAGATAAAGCGAGTGCCGAAATTGGCACGTTCGTTGTGTTGTTGTGTGTCGGCGGTTATGCAACTCGACACTGACCTACCGGCCGGCGCGGGCGTGCCACTTTCCTTTGACACACTATCTATAAACGGAGAGACTATCACTCAGGTAAGCTACGTGATCGTAGATCAAAACATCTGATAGAAATGTTCATAATATTAAGAACTAGATGCACGCGACATCGTCAGCGTGGATTCCGATTTTTTTTAATTCCATGGGAACTTTTTCGGTATAAAAAGTAGCCCATGTCCTTCCCCGGGATGTAAGCTAACTCTGTACCAAATTTAATCAAAATCAATTAAACTGTTGGCCGTGAAAAGCTAGCAGACAGACAGAGAGACACGCATTTATATTATTAGTATGGATAGTATGGATAATCTTCTTGATATAACCTGTACTAAAAAGCTAAAACAGGATAACTAGTTAGATGATATTATATACATTTTTTTATTATTTATTATTTTGTAAGTACTAAGTCACTATGTAGTAACTTTGTTGATCTGTAGGATATCTGTAGTGGAGGTAGTGTAGGTAAAAAGAAAAACCAGCTGAGAAAATCCATTAAGGTGTTCATGAAACAAAATAACACTCAATAATAATACTTAAATCTGATTTTATAACTTGTGATTAGGTAGGTATAATGACACTTATAATCACAATAAAGATTCGTTTGTTTGCACGTTCTGAAATACAGAAAATAACAAACAGAACTGCACGCAATCACGCATCTGGCTTGATAGTCAGTTAGTTGCAAAATATTACATGGCAATTAATTTATAGGACGTGACGTAGATTGACAATGAGGATTGTTGCGACCTATAAGTGTCGTGTACTGTTAAGTGGCCATTGTAACAAACAACGTGATAGGTACACGTAAATGCAACTGCGCCTAATTAGTCGATAGTTAACTATTTAAACAAAGAGACTTGCTTGAAATGGTAGGAACATTGTGTGCAGTCGCAGTTAGAAGCTGACTGCATGACTTGGCTGTCTTAGTGCACATCAAAGGCCACTTCAGCATAGTGAGGACTAGCAGCGACCTATAAGAGCCCCCAATTAAGTTTTGAATATGAAAAACGAGAGGTCATTTGCCAAAACTGCAGACGTACATACATAGATGCCAGTACAGTTATATATCATTAATTCACGACATTTTACTCCACCGCAAATCTTAAAAACCTATCAAATTCTATCTTGAGAAAAAAATCCCTCATAATCAATTAATAATCTCTGCAAATAAAGATTTAAAAAAACCGGCCAAGTGCGAGTCAGGCTCGCGCAATGAGGGTTCCGTACTACAGTCGTATTTTTTCGTCATTTTGCACGATAATTCAAAAACTATGATGCTTAAAAATAAATAAAAATCTGTTTTAGAATGTACAGGACCACTTGATATAGTCACTCACTTCGAAAGTTGAAAATACTTATTATTAGTTCATGACCACAATTTAATTTTTTTGTGTGTAATCTAACCCTAAGTTCACGGTTTTTAGATTTTTCCCCAAATGTCAGTTATAAGATCTACCTACCTGCCAAATTTCATGATTTAATAAGATAAAAATTCAAAATAAAACGTCCTCAATTATTTTCCAAAAGATTTCTGTAATATATTTCGCATAATTTTCGATTCCAGTATGATTTCAGTCATAAGTCTCGTCTGTCAATGTACGAGTGGCCTTCACAAAAAGAACGTTGCAACAACAATCTGTTGTTTAAACTATTAATCGCTTCAAAGTAAATAAAATTTATAATTACAGCGACATTAAGATAAATAGACATTAAACAATAAACAAAGCAGGCTGATAACTGGCGAGAGCGACTCTACTTAATCCTATTTTGACACGCGCTTGGGGAAACTTGACAATATCATAGTCTTTTGACATATAAATAATAGCCGTCATAATGAATAAGGCCAGTGGAACCCGGATCCATAAATAAATAATAATTATACGTTAGTTATAATACAATGTGCCAGGTCGCATGACACATCCGACGATCGCGAGGTCGTTCTTACAAGTTACAGGTGCCCAATTGCGCACTGTGCCTCGAAATTGGGGTAACTCCCCATTTACATAAACACACATTATACAAGGGGGTACCGTAATGAGTAACCTGTTCGAATTAATTATTCATTATTCACATAAATACCTAGACACATGTAGAACGTGTCGCAGTAGGCAACGCAAGTGTTCGGGTTATTATTATACAAGCTCAGTTCGCCTATTGAAAGAGGCAGGTACATAGTTGAATTTGTTCTAACAATGGAATTGCAGCCTAAGCATACAATAGTTTTTTCCTGCTCAAAGCAGGTAGAGATAGTGAGTAACTAGATAAATGGCAATTTGCTGATATTGTAATGAAAACCGTAACAACCTTTTTTACGGTTCCGTACGTCAAAAGGAAAAAAGGAACCCTTAGGATCACTTTGTTGTCTGTCTGTCGTGTCTGTCAAGAAAACCTATAGGGTACTTTCCGTTGACCTAGAATCATGAAATTTGGTAGATAGGACGTACGTTTGATGTAGTACGGAAATCGGTGCGCGAGTCTGACTTGGGCACTTGGGCGGTTTTTTTGGTTACGAGGGGAAAACAACTGATTGTAATACCTAAAGAAAAATCAAACAAAATGACCATATCTAAAAATAATAATACTTCTGGATCAAAAGTTTTATGATACAATTCATAGTTTTTTATGTGTTGTAATTCTAATGCCTGAAATAAAATTTATTCATTTATATTTAGTACTAGCTGATGCCCGCGACTTCGTCCGCGTGGATTTACGTTTTTCAAAACCCCGCGGGAACTCTGATTTTCCGGGATAAAAAGTAGCCTATGTGTTAATCCAGGGTATAATCTATCTTCATTTCCAATTTCAGCCAAGTCCGTCCAGTAGTTTTTGCGTGAAGGAGTAACAAACATACACACACACACACACACACACACACACACACACACACACACACATACAAACTTTCGCCTTTATAATATTAGTGTGATTTATTAAGTATTTGACCATATTACCTATAGATGTAGTTAGAGCAATTAACTCTCTTGCAAGATTTACGGAACTGTGAGGTAACAGGGCAGGCAGTTCGCTCCGGAAGGCGGCGTCGTATGGTAACAAAGTACGAGGTAACAAGCGAGGGAGTTCGAAAGTTCGCTTCCTGCCAGCACGAGCGCATAAGATATCAAAGCACGCGCAGATTAAATCGATGTAATGGCTTCACGTTGCAACACCACACCACTCATGTTGACTGCAATCGTGCGGATCGCGCAATATGTGACGTTGCGCGTGCCTTGCTTCAACGGATAACTAAATCTAAACACAGTTAGTAACCAAACAGCTATTAATCAATGGCCTAGTAACTAGGACTTTAGAATCTCTTTTATATCACAGTAGTGCTCCAAAAGGCGCAAATAATTCGATGTCTCTCTATCTTCTCAAATGAATTTTCATTTCATCAAATTTAATCTTTGCGACCGTAAAATGAGAAAGATTGTTTACTGTTTACTTTAGGTAGGTACAGTTGACCGATTTTTAATAATACAGTAATTTTAAAAAGATTGATAAGTGCGAGTGGGACTCGCTCCGTAAGGGTTCTGCCACAACAATTTTACATAACGTTTGTTCCTTTTAAAGTTTGGTTTAGGATGGAGGATGAGGAGGAATTTGAAGAAAAGTTTATACGACATAGTTAATTATTTATGATCTGTCAGAACTCTTAACGTACTTAACTGCTCGTACAACTAACTTGCAAATTATTAGGCAGTCAAGTTTATTATTAATCAGTTAATACTTAATTCATATTAGGTTCCGTTTGAAATACTTTTAGCTGTTCCTAAGAACAGGCCCAGGTGGATCAGATCTAATAGAGAAACACAACACACTGATCATATGTATTACGAAGCTAATTAACTACAAGGGTTCTGGAGTTTCAATTTCAGGCAAAGAACCCAATAAAAATCAATAAACGATTATGAAACGGCGCCGGCGCTGAATCTGACGCTCCTCTCCGCTCGGCCGTGTCGTTACGAAACAAGAAAAGAAAGTTAAGACTGTTTCAGCTGAGAGAATGTCGCTCTAGTCGACAGCTTGCCACCGCATTGCTGCGATTGTAATACATCCCGCCCCCGTCCTACTAACCAACAGCTTGGCATGTGATGTAACTGCTTTAATTTACTTGCACTTTTGCATGCTCCACTAAGGCTGGCTCCACATTAGATCATTTTGGCCATCACGATTCCCGATATGCTCTATCATATCGGTGGTCAGGAGTTTGCACCACAGCTATTATACAAAACCTTTCCTCCAACGTCAATGGTTAGGATTCAAGATACGAGTATATTATACGGCATTACATCGGTGCTGGCACCGAAGAATATCAGGATATTCCGCGTTCTAAACTATTTAGTGCGTGCCATCTAGTCGGCTGCCTACAGTCTGCATCCCAAGCATCTTACAGACTTACACTTGTATATTATAACTAGTAAGTACCAACAACAAGTAGTAAGTAGGTTTGACCTAGATCACAAAAACTGTGGTGGATTAGTTTTATGACATCATTTAAAAACAACCAACTTTCAAATAACAAGCATTCCTTTGTTTAAATAAATGCCTCCTAGGAAATTACGAAGTGCGATTGCTATATTTAATAGATAAGGGTAAAATTTCATCGCAACAACCATTTAATAAACATATTAACTAGACCAGTCACGAAATAGTGACCCTCTTTGGCAGCCAACTTGCATATCAAATGATGTTTTGGTATTGCATAAGAACTGTGGGCCGAAATGTTCTTTTACGAGTAACTTCGAGCAATAATTATGTAAAGCCAAAGCTTCGTACACACCTGCGCTGACTGTTGCGTTAACTATTTAAATAGCTCGCGGAAAAACTGGTATTTCCTAACGCGTAATTTAGTAACTGACCGACTAATAAAATCTGTAAAAGTTGGATTCAACTAACTAGTTTTTGACTGTATTTTGTTTTAATAATAAAATGAGTCACGTACTGTCAAATGCAAAAAATACTGTTCGTTAAGTAATTTATTACTTGTTAAACGCGAAAGATGGACTAATTCAATATCAAGTAGCTCGTTCTTATTGCAGAACCGGAGATCACCTCAATAGTTTCGTTGTCTTTCGTAACTCAAATAAAATTTAAGTAAAGTAAATGAGAGAGAAAATCTAAAAAATCTCATTTACACGAATTATTAAATAAATAAAAAGATTGGAATCGTACGTGATACGTGAACGTAAATAAGGTTTGAATGAAGTGACTACTGTAACTATCACCTTTCAGTACGTACATCATGTAAGTACATAGTTAAGGTGGCTAATTCTGTTGTACATTATCTCTTAACTAAACTAAATTGACAGGTCAAATCTAGTGATATCCTTTGTCGCATTGTGAAAGCAATGCATTAGATCTGCAATTATAATTTAGTTTACAGATTGTGTAAACACAATTTATTAAGCACATTATTTCAGTAACTGAAAGAGTTTGAAATACTTAATACTTTCCTGAAACAAAAATATTTACTATCGCTCTATAATTGGTAGAGCAAAAATGATTAGATATCTTGCTATAAAGATTAGATTAGATATTAGAAAATTGTAACTCGACTGTCTTCTAGCCCACGGGAGGTGTGTTCATAGCTTTGTGGCAGCAGGTAGAGAGGCGGCCCCGGCGCTCGCGGTTATGGTAAAAGTGTTACACGACTCGGTCTCGAGTCTCGGCCTGCGCTCAATTCTCCGTGACGCAACAGCTGAGCGAATGTGTGCCAAAACTGCAGTCAGAACCTCCGACATCGATGCTGAGCAGGTAAATGTCCGCATTTACCCATTGTTTATGTAATACTACTGCCCAGTGGTGTGCACAGTTTCTGTACAATACGCGGCCAAAAGTGATGAAAATCGATCTTTAGAAGGAGAAAGCATATTTGTGTAGCACTGTCGCGGTCGTTGAGACCAACAAAACATCATGTGGGTATGACTGACAGAGACAACGCTCTACAAACCTGAAATGTCATTCTAAAGGCCGATGTTCATCACTTTCGGTCGCGTACTGTACATGGTTTGCATTTTCAGTACCAATCACTGTTATTATACTATGCGTTTCAAAATAGAGCCTCAATAGCTCAACCGGTATAGGAGTGGACTGAAAACCGAAAGGTCGACGGTTCAAACCCCGCCCGTTGCACTATTGTCGTACCTACTCCTAGCACAAGCCTGACGCTTAATTGGAGAGGAAAGGGGAATATTAGTCATTTAACATGTCTAATATTCTTTAAAAAAAAAAAAAAAAAAAGAAGACTGTTGTCCATCGGCAATATCACTCAGTAAGTCGACCAGCAATCTATTTTATAGTAATAAATAAAATTAAAATGTTTTTTGTTTGTCATTAAATCATACCGCTATGGAGCAATGGATCGACGTGACTTTTTAAAGACCTGGAGAGTGACATATGCTACTTTTTTTCCCGAAAAGTCAAAGAATTCCCACAAATTTTTTTTAAACCTAAATCCACGCGGATGCAGTCGCGGGCGTCAGCTGTTCGCTAATAAAATGCTACCTGATATATCAGAGCTTCAGAAGTCGATAAGATACAATAGGTAGGTACCTACACTTTGTTTATACTTTATATGCACGACAGTCCATATAGGAACTCCCATGTTTGCATTATCAGTAGGTACAGACTCTGTTTGGTTACTCGGACACAAATAAATAAACTTACTATTTGGTAGGTAAAATTTAAATAAGCAAATAAATTGATAATTATATCATATTGTACTTAACTAAGTATTTAGTTATTTACTTGCTAAGATAATATGTTCCTATTTATAACTGTAATACTAAGTAAGTAATTTCTAATTATTTTCCTCGAACGAACTAGACCGTTTCGATAATAAACTGATATTCATACAACTGTTTAAAAGCAAATAATAATAATATTATTATGTTAGTAAGTATGTACATGGTACAGCCCTTGTATAACCCGGTTTAATCCATGGGTGTACCTATGTATCAAAAGGGCTCTTGCCATGATATTCCTGTGCTCTTTGAGCCGGCAAGCAGTAGCGTGCAGGTCATAGAGGCATAAATGCACTGCTTACCCCAGTTGTAAGCTCAATGCATATTTTTCATTATGACCTGCCAGTAAACAGGTTCCTACCTACCTAATGCCTACCCTGGCTTCAAACCCTGTGCACGTCACTGCCGGCAAGGATAAGTCGGGACTCGGGATGACTTAAAATTAATTTGACGCAGGTTCCCTAGTAACTACTGTGGGACCCAAAATAAAAAATTCTTACGTGATACGTCTTGTATAATGTATCCATAATAATATATAGCAGATTCATTTATATTTTGTAAATAAGTACATAGTTACCTAATATTTCAATTAAATCGATTACTAAATAAGTACTTTACATAAATATTTAAAAGTACTTTAAGTAAATATATTGTACAATAAGTATGGCAATGCAAGAATGGCGAATGGCGATGTTATGTTAGAAATGGGAAAACTTTTCAAGCAATTTTGATATTTAGTACAAGAGAAATAGGTCTCGAGTTGCATTGTCTTCGGAAGCTGTAAGAAGTGTCCGTGTGAGTGATTGTACGACGGACGGGCATCTGCTCGGCAATGAACCCTAGCATTTGTTCTGTTGAAACTATTAGCGACGCGTCGCGAAACAACAAGCCTTAATAATAACGAACATCTAATGAATTATGCAGATAGTCGCTTTGATTAATAAAAAAATGCAATGCCATCAACCTAATGTTACCTACTCAATCTAGTGCTTTACCTACAAGAGAATCAATTTATTAATTAAAATCAAAGCATTTATTAAAAACTAGCTGATGCCCGCGACTTCGTCTACGTGGATTTACATTTTTCAAAATCCCGCGGGAACTCTTTGAATTTTCGGGATAAAAAGTAGCCTATGTGTTAATCCAGGGTATAATGTATCTATCGCCATTCCAAATTTCATCCAAATCAGTTCAGCCATTTTTGCGTGATTGAGTAACAACCATCCAAACATCCACACTTTCACATTTATAATATTAGTAGGATAGGCACCATTGTCGCTTATTGATCTTGAGTTTATTAATAATATTCAAAGTACAGGTCGCCACTAGCCAACTAATTAAACTATTGAATAAAATTTCGCAAGTAAGGTTTGTTATGTAAATTATATAAAGTGGTAGGACTCTACAGTCTACTTACTTAACTATTAAGTAAGTTGATATTTGCATTTATGCATAGTTATAACTTTAAATAAAATTGCAAACCTTTTGTGAAAATTAGCATTTAGCGCTTATGAAAGAGCAATGTTTTATTGAATGAAACTGATCTCTAAGGTTAGAAGATTCCATTCTCCATTAGAAGGTTAATTAAAAAGGTAAACAAACATGAAACAACTGCCGATTGTGTGATTAAACTTTGATTAATCATAATAAATTAGGTACGAGTATTTTTTTTTAAATTATAGCTATCATTGTGACTTGTGAGAGATATTTAAAAGAAATATTTTGAGTAAGTACATATTTACTTAATTACTTAATATACTACCTACTTAGTTAATAAGTAGGTACAGTACGCGGCCAAAAGTGATGAACATCGATCTTTAGAAGGAGATAGCAGATTTGTTGACACTGTCTCTGTCGTTGAGACCGCGTACTGTAAGTTCATACTTATAAAAATTTGATTAAGTAAGTACCTATGTAAGTACAAATAACATAAAGAATATATTTAGCAAGTAAATATCTACATAGTTGTAGGCTAACTACTTAATAATAATTTTTTAATGAAGAAGGTACGGTACACACTACATGTAACTATTGATCTAAAGTAAATATATACCTAATTGAATACGATTTCAAATAACGCAAATAATATGCGTGCCTAAAGCGAATGAGTTCAAGCTAAGAATCAAGGCCTATAACCTGCAGAAACAATTTAAGGTCAGCTGTATTTACGTACAAATTACTCACATTGAATTCAGCAAGAGTTCAAAATGTTAAAATTTAAAGGATGTTGATATTGAGAACTGAATACCGGAAAAACATTGTTCGCTGTCCTTAGGTAATTCTCTAAGCCGAAAAGGGGTTATAACCTGACTAGTTTAAATTGGTACCTACTAACGTTATCCACGTGAGTCCACGCCACGGTCTTCTTTCCAACGTCACCCAATGCCGTGGTCCGAGCCTCACATGTGGCGCCTTAGGAAGACGTTGCCCCTCCGATCTTTTCAGTTATTTTTTTGAGTCCTAGGGCTCAACCCTAGGTTGAACCACTCTGTGACGCTGTAGCGGCCAGTAATCCAAATCTTTAAAAAAATACCCAAGCTCATGGGATAGACATAACTAACTACAGGGCAGGATTGTGAGCTTTTTGTTTGGCTTGTATTGTCTGGCATGCGCCTGTCGGACTACCCACGCAGTCATTTCTCATGTTAATAGGCTGGAAGTAAGCATATAGCGTTTCAAACTTTCAAGACCCTAAGACCTCTTTTTTCAATAACTATATATATGGTTAACAATTCACAGGCTAAGGGGTCCAGTGTGTTTTGCAGTGCCCTAAAGGTTCTTTTTATAAGACACAGGCTTATCTTTGGAAACGAACTAATTAATACCACAATGCTACACAAATGCGGGTAAAGGAAGAATCATAATAAATTATTATGGCGTCATCCTATATAGGTACTACGAACACGAGTCGTCAAGTAGTTAAGTAGTTTGCCGCCTACTTTATAATGTGAGAATCAACAGATTTATGTATAGGCATACATAAATTTGGGACCATACTAGTCACTAATTAGATGTTCAGTGTCTCTAACATCAGTGTCGAATAATAATGCCATCTTCACATTGGGCAACGCAGTCAAGGCAAGCCAGATATGAATAAAAACTAAACAATATTCAAATAATTAGGAAAGCGCGACGCCTTGAGTCGTGTTGACCATACATTAGGTATAGTTTGGGTCGTGTCCTCACATCACAGGCGAGGCCATTAGGTTTGGAGGGAATAAAGGGTTGACTCACATCCGCGCTCGGTTGTTGGAGAAAGGGACTGCACTTAAAAATAGAATATTGCCGTTGTAAGTTCTTGCTCGCTGTGGCCTGTGACTCAGCCAGTGTAGTTAGGATTGACATCTACAAGTGTCAAGCAAGCATGGCACGTTGCTTTGTGCCGTGCCATGCCTCACTTGTAAAATGTAAGAGACAATAAAACTACCCGTTTATTACTGAAAAGTTGTCAAAGATATACCTACATAAAAGGTACATAAGACACGTCAAGTTGTCTTCGGATAGTGCATTGTCATTATCGGCGTTACAGCCTTTTGTAGCCCGGCCTACTCCAGAAAATTACTCTATTGATCTCTAACCACTTTAGTTATGATAGATAGATTTCAATCCACGCTTTCTAAAATACTGAATAACATGGTCTTCAGCTCAGCTGCTCTGGCTTGCGTGGCCTGCTTAGTTGATCAGTTACAATATAAAACACGCTGCGCGTATAAAGGCGTTGATCAAATAATCAAGCAACGTCGACCCGCTCGTAATCAGCCAGCGTATTTCCACTACAGTGGCTTCATTTCGTAACATGAAAGAGGTTAACGCAATGCTGTATGTGATAACCTAAGTAACTTACGATATAGTTATATGGTTGGAAACCTTCAACAAAGATTATAGTTAGTTATGTGTTTTACAAGGCTTTATGCTTCCTGTTACTAACTCGTTCAAACTCATTATATCTGAGACATTTCTCGTGTTTACATAAGTTAATAATAATTACTACGAAATAGGTACGTCACTAATTTGAAAGGGTAAGTTTTTAACTTGGTGAAACGTTCTGCTGACTGCTGTAACTAGAGGAACGAAATGCTTGGCAAAATGGCGCCTCAGTCCCACGCAGAATCTCATTTCACTAACACAGCATACGAGGAAATAATCCGAGTAGTTATTCTATACATAAGCAACGTTAGCTGCCACCTCCCACGATCGGCACATTGTTTGCGCTGCACTCGAAGGTTTCTGCAACGCCTAGATGTTGGGAAACGTAGGCAACTGAGGCCAGAACCGGCTATTTGAGAAACCTTTCAAGATACGATTGCGAAAAGTGTGGAAAGCTCGTGTTTGCCTGCACGCAGATTTTGTCGAGTAACGCATATAATGTAAACACTCGAATGCGTACGTTTAACTACTCGCATAGTATTCAGAAGTCAAGAATAACAAATTGAATGAAACCCCGTCATCTGCAATCAAAATAGTCTCTACTCAAATATGTCTTTTATACCCACTTTTATCTTTATTCAATAAGGCTTCACTTGTTCTTAGCCCTAGTCTATTGGTAAAGAATATTTGAGGCATTCGAGAAGATAATTCTATCGCCAAGTTCGGAAAAAACTTAGCAAGTCGGTAAGTAATTAGGAAAAAACGAAAACAATTTCCAATCATCAGGCAAAGTAGTATGGATAACTACGATGATACATTTCATTTTCATACGCTCTTATTAAAGACTCTTCCATTCTTGCCTCCATCTTTATCGTGAAAAGGGGCTTGTATACCGGTGCTTGTAGCAATTTTTTTGCAACAACGCCAAACAATTCAAATCCTTATCAGGACACGTGGAGAGCTAATCGCGTCGCGTGACCACCACAACCGACACCGCCTATGCAATTAGCTTGCGAATAAAATTCTAATTGTAGCTATATTTATAATTAACCCAGTCATAATCAACTCATTGCCGGCTCACTAGTAAGAACTAAGAACCTGATGGAGTGGCCTCACTGCGCGAATGTTTTCAGTTTGAGCGAGTTTGGCGAATGTTTGCCAATGGAGCCACCCCATCACAGAATTAGAAGCGGTTGGCCATAGTCCACCAAAGCTGGCCAACTTCGGATTGGCAGACTTCATACACCTTTGAGAGCATTACGGAGAACTCTCAGGCATACAGGTTTCCTCGCGATGTTTTCTTTTATCGTTAAAGCGAATATTTAATTGCTTCAAGTCCACATAGCTTCGAAAAGTTTAAGGCGCGGCGGGGTCGAACCTCCGCGCCGACTTTCCAAGTAGGAAGCGGACTAAACCACTAAGCTATCACGACACGGATTATTTACTCACTAACAATCAAACCGGAAGTAAGTACATATTAACTTCCTTTTCCTAATTATATTGAAGAAGTAAGTAACATTATTGAATAATCGCTCAGAACGTAGCTTTGTAAATAACTGACTGCAATAAATGCCTTATCAACAATAAACAGTACAAAAATATGAAATTATCTCGGCAAAAATGATAAGCGTCAGACTTCCTCTAAATGCTCACATAAAATGATGATAGGTTTGTTTTATTTAAGCAGTACCCAGTGTTAATGTTAATGTATAAGGCGAAGGACAAATTATACTTAAATTATGGACACAGACTTGGCCTACACCTGCTCCATTAAACTACATGTCCAAGTAATAACAGTTTAAAAATACATATTACAAAGTTATCACAGCGAAAATGTTGGTGGGGTCCGACTTCCTTTTAAATATTGCTTGTGGTATTAATTAGAGGTCAAATATATTAAATTGTTATTAAATTTTCTGCTATACATTTACATCTGCTCAGTTCAAGAAACATGGTCAAATCAAACTTACAATCCATACTAATATTATCAATGCGAAAGTGTATCTGTCTGTCTGCTAGCTTTTTACGGCCCGCCCGTTTAACCGATTTTGACAAAATTAGGCACAGATATAGCTTGCATCCCGGGGAAGGATATAGGTTACTTTACGAAGGGTGCCAACTAACTCTTATGACCCTATTACTAAGCCTCCGCTGTCCGTCCGTCTGTCTATCACTGTATCTCGTTAATCGTAATAGGTAGAAAGTTGAAATTTACAGAAAATGTGTATTTCTATTGCCGCTATAACAGCAAATAATAAAAATTTCAAAATGGCCGCCATTAAAATATAAAAAAGAAATAAGTGTTATTTCTTGTACGAAATACGGAACCTTTGGTTTGCGAGTCCGACTCGCACTTGACCGATTTTTGTAAATTCCCACGGGATAGGGAATAAGAGGTTTTATATTTTCGCCGAGCGGTCGCTGGTGGATTATAATTGCATATATCATAGCTGCTACAGAGTAGGTATAAGTCCACAAACGCGTTTCGCGTGCTAGCATCGCGCAATCGCACGCTCCGACGCGCCTTATGATTACATGCCTTACTGACCAACTAACAACAAAAGAAATAACTAATTCTATTATACGAAACTGACATTGTTTTTAGACGCGTTGATTTTAACCAATTGAATTAAATAACGCGATAGTATCATTACTTACTGACAGTTCAACCATTTATTTGAGTAGTTAAAAAAACCAGCCAAGTGCGAGTCAGGCTCGCGCAACGAGGGTTCCGTACCACAGTCGTATTTTGTCGACATTTTGCACGATAATTTAAAAACTATGATGCAAAAAAACCAATAAAAATCTGTTTTAGAATGTACAGGTGAAGACATTTCATATGATACCCCACTTGATACAGTTATCTTACTTCGAAAATTGAAAATACTAATTATTAGTCATAGACCACAATTTAATTTTTTTTTGTGAGATGTAACCACAAATTCACGGTTTTCAGATTTTTCCCCGAATCTCAGCTATAAGACCTACCTACTTGCCAAATTTCATGATTCTAGGTCAACGGGAAGTACCCTGTAGGTTTCTTGACAGACCGACAGACAACAAAGTGATCCTATAAGGGTTCCGTCCTTTTGAGGTACGGAACCCTAAAAACCGGCCAAGGGTGAGTCAGCTCTGATCTACGTCATAAAAGCTATTAGCTATCTGCATGCCAAATTTCAGCACGATCCGTCCAGTAGTTTGAGCTGTGCGTTGATAGATCAGTCAGTCAGTCAGTTAACTTTTCGTTTTTATATTTAGATAAAGGTCTGATTATGATATGATTGGCTGAATGTCCTTAGTCTTCACCTTACTTTAATGTCTACCTAATTTATAACTATAATAACTATTAGAACGTAAACAATTATTTATCATTTCCTGTCACAGCTAATTACATATTCTATTTACTTACATGCCAGATTTAACCTTATCTTTTGAGGGGCACTTTTTGTTCGACTAACGAAAGTAAACAAAGAGGAAATCTCCATAAAAACTTAAAAACATCCCACTTGCCAACGACTTTCCAGTCGTTCCCCTCTAAATTTTGGAAGTTGCCAACAATGGTTGATCGAACAAAGGGGAATTGTAGGACAAAAGCCTTTTTATCTTGTGCCAAAACGTAAAAAAATGGTTATAGTGAGCGGTTATATTTGTAAATAGGCAGCAGGTAGAAGGTTGTAGGTGTATTATGCAGCCCAACGGTTAAAAAGATCTTTTTTGTGCTATTCAAGATAAAAATAAAAGAAATACGATGCACCTTTCAAAATTCCCACTGAGATTTTGAAGGCCATCATACTTAACTCGTAAAGTCATGAAAACGCTGCAAATTACTGCGAAAATTAAAATACGTGAAAAGCACATAAGTAAAATAATATTAGAATAATATATAAGTATTACTTATGTAGTTAATAATATGAGCAAGGTAGGTAGAGGGTATATGCACTAATGGCTGACACATTGGAAATATGTATTTTAGTATGTAGGTGCCTATTATCATATTTTCAGTATTTTATACTTAACTAGCTTATTCGGCGACTTCTTCTGCGTGGGCTACACAAATTTCAAACCCACTATTTTAGCCTCTTAAGGGTTGTATTTTCAAAAATCCTTTCATAGCGAATGTCTACGTTATAAAAGCTATCTGCATGCCAAATTTCAGCCCGATCCGTCCAGAAGTTTGAGCTGTGCGTTGATAAATAAGTCAGTCACCTTTTCCTTTTATATATTTAGATAAAGATAACTTTTATGATAGTGGTCTCTAAACCTTGAGTAAAATACTGAATATTTTGTTATTATTTAAAACTACTTAAGTAGGTACATACTTAATTAGAAATAATTTTAATTAATAAAGTAAGCAAACTTATTAAGATATTTCAGTAAGTAGATAGTATCTAATTACTGGGTCATAGTTCCTATCTATTCTATCCAAACAGTTAATTTACCACGCTAATAACCATCTATGTACTTTAATAACTAACTACCTGCTGTACGGTTGACGTGAAGCATACGTCAACCGTACCTACATTTATTTAAAAGACTGTACTTTATTGTTACAAAAAAATTGCATAAGAGTTAAAAGTCAAAGAATCTCAGTTTTAAAAACTTGTTTATGAATATTCAAAACGTGCGCTTATATTTTATACATAAGCCGCTCCGCATCTCTACCCCTTATGCGTTATGTGCTCCACGGAATAACAGGGCAGCCCTAAGCAACAAGTGGCTTATATGCAATATAAAGAAACCACAAAAACCGTGAGCAGGTAGCGTATAAAAGAGCAAACGATTTATAACCATGTGAATTAGCTAATAGAACCGGTTTTACTTCGCCATTACAAATAGGGTCTTAAACACGGTTGTCAAGCGATAGTCGTCTTAATTACAAAGACTGAGGAGTCATTTCTACGTATAAAGTGAATATTATAATGGGAGCCACACCAGTCACACCACTTAACCGCGTCTGCCTCTTACCCCTGCTGAGATTTGAAAAGGATTTGTCAAGCAATAACAACGTGAGTGAGATAGGTTAAAACAAAAATAGGAAGATTAATATAGGCTAAGGACAAAAATGACATTTTTTAAGTTTAACTTACTTAACTGGGACGAAAATTAATAATACGTTCTAGGTACGTACCTATCTAAGTAGGTATCTATCTCTGGATCTTTCGAAGAAAAAATAGAAGGGACGGGTAGGATAGGAGATAATGTGTTTGACCCTATTAGCCTAATCTCAGAATTTAAAACGATTTTTGAGTGTTATCGGTTTCGTAAATATAAGGAATAAATATGGACCTAAAGTTCTAAGCAATTGAAATATCAGGTAGGGGTGTGCAATGTGCATATTATCTTAATTGGTGCCGAGTTGCCCAATTGAAAATTACTAAGTTATCTATTTTAGTAAGTACCTAATTATTAAAGGATTTTCTTTAAGTCTAATCGTAAAAAAGCTAAATCAAAATCCTAACTATACTATTTCTTCTAATATTTAAGTAAATCTTGAACAGTCTTAAACATTTATTTTGTATTTGCTGATTGTAGGTAGAACAAAATTAATTATTCTTAATAAATTCATATGATTAACTAAGGTAGTAGTTAGATTAGTGTGTACTTAATTACTTAAGTAGGTAACTAAAAATAATAAATATTAAAATAATATTAAGTAAATATTGGATGGTGATGTTTCATTACATTTTATAATAAATATTAAAATAATATTAAGTAAATATTGGATGGTGATGTTTCATTACATTTTAACTAGTTAGGCAATCTTTACGATGTTTCATCAACAAATTAGGCAAGCTCAAACATCTTGGCCAATAGTTACATCGAAGGCTTAGCTAGTTAAAAAAGTTAATAAACAAATTAAAACAAGACTTGCTAATCTCCTAACTATTTCTTAATGTGTTGGCGTTCGACTTTTACTTTTGAGAGGAAATTGGCTCACAAAAAATCAAATCAGATTCTTAATTTAACTGCCGTACGTTTAGAGTATGTTTAGAGTTTAGACCAGTCATGCCTAAGTAGCAACGGCCTACAGCAATAGGTAACTTAACTGCGACAAATTAATGCACTCAATGTAGACTTCTACAGATTTTCCGTGTACCTACTACAATTATTATGGAGCCTACTAAGTAACTATGTATTCAGTTAGGTATCATAAAACGTTAATAGACAGAACAAGGAAATAGTGAACGGATCTAGTTAGGTACCTAGTACCTATGTAAGTTCTGTAAACATTTTTCTCTACCTAACGTTATTCTATTCTATGTATTATACCTACCTACATTAGATGCATAAGTGCAACGGAGGCACTTGATTACGGACACGATCTTCAGTCATAAAGCATACGACCAAGAAGAGAAGAGAAGTTAGGATATAAGAATATGCTCTAGTAACTTAATCCATACTAAGTAGGTGTTTTTATTTGAATTAAAAAATTTTTACAAAAAAAATAAAAACCGACTTCGTTACACAAACACTAAAAATTGAAAAATAATTTAATTTATTACCGAATATATTATGTATACAAGAGTTAATATAGTTCCATTATAATACTTTTTGGTGCCGGTGCCAATTAGCTTTAGCTGCGCGAATCGTCTAGACTTCGTATTTTTATGGGACTCCACAATGGCACCTCATTGGCACCGACCCCAAAAAATATTATTATGGAACTATATTAACTCTTGTATACATAATATATTCGGTTATAAATTAAATTATTTTTCAATTTTTAGTGTTTGTGTAACGAAGTCGGTTTTTATTTTTTTTGTAAAAATTTTTTATTTCACAATTTTTAGTGGCTCCATGGAATTATGCTATGACTGGTTAAAAATCTACTGTTTACTAAGCTATTACACTGATCGCGAGCAATTTACTCTTATCCGTTGAGGAGTTCCAGTATCTATCTTCGAAGATATTCATCAGATCTTCACCAAATTGAAATGGGACCAACTTTGAAGTATACCCTTTCAAACAAAAAAAGAATTTTCAAAATCGGTCCAGGCGTTTTCGCGTAATCGGGGAACATACATAAAAAAAAAAAAAAAAAAAAAAAAAAAAAAAAAAAAAGATTCCGACGAATTGAGAACCTCCTCCTTTTTTTGAAGTCGGTTAAAAAAGAAAAAAATGTTAGGTACTGCAGTACACTATACATACCTTGGTAAGGTAAGGTATGATAAGGACAAAACGTGTACGACACGCGGTGTTACTTTTTAGGTTATGTTATTAGATAACAATGTTATTGTTTAATGCTTGCTTGGAAAGTGAAATCGGCTTATTAAGTAATTATTTTACAGACTTCAAAGTTATTAATTGATAGTAAATTGGTTTACTATGGAAATGTTTTAAAAAACGAAATGATAAGGAATGTTACCTATTTCGGTCAATTGTTGCACTTAAGTAAAAAGGTGGATGTCAGCACCTAGGTACCTAGTCTACGTATTATAACTATTACACTTCGTTAAGCCCTACTGTCTCTTTCAAATATCCAAAACCCTATGTAAAACGCAGTTGATGGGTAAGAAAGGGTTATGGTAAGGACTAAGCCTGTTGAAATACATTCAGATTTCAGGGCTGCATCATCATTTAAGTATTTGGTGTGATTGCAGTCAAGCGCAAAGTTGTTAAAAGTTTCATTTATATAATAGTTGTAGTGTCACCAACAGTAATTCATAATTAAAAATGTATTGTGTAGACAGGTTAAATTGGTATTTGGATCTTCTTTAAATACTTATTCATATAAAGCAATTCAAAATCAATTTGAATAACACAATACACATAATACCTACCAAATCCCTTACATGTCGAAAAATATTTAAGGTAGGTAGGTATGTTTGATATACGTTGACGGATGACAGAAGTGAGTGGAAGAAGAAAACACCGACCCCAAAAAATATTATTATGGAACTATATTAACTCTTGTATACATAATATATTCGGTAATAAATTAAATTATTTTTCAATTTTTAGTGTTTGTGTAACGAAGTCGGTTTTTATTTTTTTTGTAAAAATTTTTTATTTCACAATTTATAGTGGCCCCATGGAATTATGCTATGACTGGTTAAAAGTCTACTGTTTACTAAGCTATTACACTGATCGCGAGCAATTTACTCTTATCCGTTGAGGAGTTCCAGTATCTATCTTCGAAGATGTTCATCAGATCTTCACCAAATTGAAATGGGACCAACTTTGAAGTATACCCTTTCAAACAAAAAAATAATTTTCAAAATCGGTCTAGGCGTTTTCGAGTTATCGGGGAACATACATAAATAAAAAATCCGACGAATTAAGAACCTCCTACTTTTTTTGAAGTCGGTTAAAAATAAAATTCGAGACTCCAGTCGGTATACATCGATGGTCTGTACAATATTTTTAAAGATTTAGGTAGGTACAATTAGGTATTTGATTCGAGCACTAACTATTAAAGTGGTTTGTGGATTCGAGATATTATCGGAACAAGTGGGAAAAATGTTTCGACTTCGTAGGTAGGCACAGGTCGTGAGTAGTTATAGGCTCAGAATACAGATTCTGAGGTTATAGGTATAGACTGTTTAATTTATTAAAACATCATAATTGGCAAAAGTACATAAGTGTACTGTGTAAATTGTAAGTACTTATTCCACGCATTATATGAAGTAGGGGAAGTAGGTATTATAATTTTGAATTCATAGATATGAAACTTGGAAAAAATAAACTTTGCTTACCTTCAAGAACAGATCACCAAAATCATACAGCGCAGACTGATGCATTATAGCAGTAGACATTATGTAAAACCAACTCGACACTAATTACGATCCAGGTTTTCAGTGCTTGTTTTACAATTTAAAAAGTGCAACTTGACAGATCCACTAGAGCACGAATTTTGAGGTTAAACTCACTGTAATTTAGCAAGTTGAGAAAAGTTCACGATATTTTAACGAGAATTTTTAGAAAACTTATGTAAACAGGTCCGAGTTTGTAAAATATTTAGTGAAATGATGCGTATTTGTTTTTACGGTCGGTGACCACAGATTGAGACCGAACTAGTTGGCTAAGGGCAATGTTTTTTTGCTATGCCCTCCACGACTGAGCCAGTTTTATAATTTTTGAACACAATTTCGCAAGCGTTGCGAAAATGTACAAAACAGTCCTTTGTTTCGAAATGTCACTTTTTACGCGTCTATACGGAAATTCACAAATACTGGTCAAAACTCTGCGCGAACTGCATCGAAGTAAACTTTAGACAATAAAAACTTTTTTATTTGTCCAACTTTATACTCCAAAACGTTTACAATGCTGGCTGCATAAGTCGCAAGTTAAAAAAATAATCGCAGTGTCAACGTCCGCGCAAAACGCACCACACGTTCATTCCGTATCACGCTTGCTCGCGCACTGAGCCCGCAATTCGGTTCGCCCGTGACTTGTGAGCCGGCAGCGGGCGGGTGGATTTTGTTTTCAAATCAAACAGCACGATCACGTTTTGAAACGAGATTCGTTTTCCGATCGGGTGCGCTCGGGGATATTCGGCGGTTTGTTTTGTTGTTGATTGCCCGCCACAATAAAAATGATATAACCACGTAAAACCTCTGTATCATGGTCCTCTCTTGACTGCTTCACTGTTAATTTTTGTTATTTATAAACGTTTATGTAGGTAAGGAATATTTAAGTAGGTAGGACCTATTATAATAAAAACTAGTTACTGTCAGACATGCGTTGCAATTTGCAGCGCTATTCGCGTGCAATACAAGATAGCCCTTGACTACGATCTCACCTGGTGGTGGTAGTGATGATGCAGTCTCAGATGGAAGCGAGCTAACCTGAAAAGGGATGGCCGTTTTTATTAAAGGTTCGTACGCACCTGAGCGGCGCGGCGCGGCGCTTCAGTCCGACTGCAGAACGCGTCACCTCAGGCCGCTCGACGGTGCCTACCGCACTACAACTTCAGTACGCGGCACCTCGCGTCACTTGCGCGTCACTTTTATACCCGTTCGCGTACGAGCGCGAAGCGCCGTGCCGCGCCGCTGGGTATGTCGCACTAGCGTCACTGCACTGCGCGTCGCTTCGCTGCGCTTCAAAATATTCTCTCCCGCCGTGCCGCGCGGCAACGCGCGGTGAAGCGCTGTGCAGCGCCGCTCTAGTGCGATATGCGCCATACAAAGGGCCGAAACACATAAGCGCGTTGCGGCGCCGCGCCGCTGAAATCGGCAGTGCGCTATAGCGGTGCGGCGCCGCAACGCACGACGTGAATTCCAGCGTTATGACGTCATACTTGTTGACAAGGATGCAGTTTGTTTCTAACACTCTTGCAAACAACACGTGTCAACCGAGAAGCAGTTTTAAAATTAAAATGTCTGACGTTGACGTCGATCTGTTTATATCTTCGGTTCAGGAACACCGTTGTTTGTGGGATACTAGTGACGAAACCTATAAAGACAAATTTATAAAACAAGAAGCATGGAAAAGCATTTGTGAGATCGTTTATGTTGATTACAAGGAAAAAAACTCAACCGAAAAATCAAAACTGGGTAAGTAGTAACATATAGTCTTAGGCAATGATATTTTAAACTAAAGATAAGTTACGTTCATAGTAATTTACGTTTTAAATCTGTTCCTGTGTTTAAATCATTACCTCCCAGCAATCCAAAACTGCACACATTTGCAAGTTTTACTGATTAGCAAACCAAAAGATATGAAATAAAACGCAATTGAAAGAGATAGCTATAATTTTAATGGTTGCACTTCAAACGTTTCTTGTGCATAGAGTAACATTTATAGTCGTAGAGTGGACACTTGATTCAAAACTATTCAAAAGTACATAGATAAGAAATAAAACATCTTACAAAAGTAAATCACATTTATTGAAAATTTTAACAGTGAAATAATTAATAATGAAAGAAAAGAAATAAAATACACATTTTTAACCGACTTCAAAAAAGGAAGAGGTTACTCAGTTCGACCGTATATATGCTTTTTTTATGTTTGTTCACAACATGTTAAATAGTTTGAATCAAATGTATTAAGGTATTATTTGTATTTTGAACTGAGTAGGTATACGAACATTCATATTTTGTTTAATTGCCAACTTAGGGCGCCAACATCACTGGAAAAGTAATTACAAAAATCATTCCGTATTAGATGTGGGCTTAAATTATTTTCATTTGCTGTGGGCAAATGCAACATTTGCAGATCAGAATCATCAAAGATAATGTCATCGGTCGCTTGTACTCCATCTCGATTCAAAACAAAGTTGTGCATTACACAACATGCCTTGATAATGTCTGTCGCAAATTCGTATTGCACATTCATAGATCGATGAAATATGCGCCATTTATTGGCTAGGATGCCAAAAGCGCACTCGACATATCTTCGGGCACGACTCAGTCGATAATTGTAAACTCTTTGTTGTACCGACAAATGTTTTCCTGAGTAAGGGCGCATGACGTTATTCGAAATTGAGAATGCTTCATCTCCTACAAAAACAAATGGAGTTTCATTTTGAGAACCTGGTAAAGGCTTTGGTACAGGAATAGGTAATTTGCGTGTCATAATCAAATCATAAAGTTTAGAGTTCTGGAAAACGGTGGAGTCACTTTCCTTGCCATACGCTCCTATATCGACAAAAATGAATCTATATCTAGAATCTACAAGAGCTAATAAAACTATTGAATTATAGCCCTTATAATTGTAAAACAGTGATCCACTGTGCGCAGGACATGTAATACGGACATGTTTACCATCAAGAGCTCCTATGCAGTTAGGAAAATTTGCTTTCTTGTCAAACTCAATAGCGACATCTTCTAGAACCTGTTTTGTTATAGGAGGTATATTTTGACTTGATAGATGTTTCCATATGGCGCGACAAACTGTCCTTACAATTTTTGCTATTGTACTTGCTCCTCGGAAGTAATTCGTATGCATGGTTTTAAAGTCACTGCCGGTTGCTAGAAATCTAAAATGAAATAATAATTAGTAGGCAAATAATAAAATAATACAAATGTAGGTATAATCAAACTCAAACCGCGCAGGTAATAGTGTTGCTAAAGGAATAGATTTTCAAAGATAGACAGGTAGTTTTTCAAAGAAGTACTCAATAAATATTTTACATTATGGTTGTTCTAGGCAAAGTCAATCAGTTTTTAACTTGCCTAAGTCAAGAAAAAGCAGAAAATTATTCTTTTTCGGCGGCCAGCCATTTATATGAAATTGGATGGACCGAAAGTACTTATGAAAGTTATATCAAATTTTATATGTAGTATAAATGGAATCTAGGGAATTTTAGTCTTTATTACTATTTTTCACTTGTGAAGTTTTTTGTTGCAGGTAATGATTTAGTCAAGAAGTGGAAGGCCATAAAAGATAATTTTGCTAAATATCAAAAAAAACTAAAAGATGCCAATCGATCAGGAGCTGGAGCTGCAAAAATTAAAGAATATCACTTGAATAAACAATTACAGTTTTTGAAAAAGGTTTCACAAAATGCAACTGATTCCAGTTTATGCGTAGCGGAAGGAGATATTGAGAATGAAATAACGGCATTGCCTCGTTATAAAAGTCAACCACGAAAACGAAAGGCAGATGATAAGGATGATATTGAAGAAGATTTATTGGCAATATTAAAAACACCGGAGAATAGACATTTGCATTTTTTCAAGGGGATTTTACCATCTCTACAATCGTTAAATGAGAATCAAACATTGATATTTCAAAGTCGGGTGCTTCAAATATTAACCGACATTCTTCAACCTTCAATTCATCAAAATACACATCACGGCTATAATCAAGAATATCAGCATCAGGGTTACAATCAAGGATATTCAACTATGAGATACGATAATACGGTTCAGAGTGGCTACCACACTTCTACTCCTGGAAGTTCGATTACTGAACAGAGGACTACCTCATCATCAAACCAACAACGTCCAATAAATTCACCATTTTTACTGGACGAAACGTCAGCTACTTCCTATGTTTCACAAGATGAGGAGTTTGATTTTTCTTAAATTGATCATTACATTTTTTAAGGCCTATTAAAGTATTCTTAAAGTAAGAAAATTGTATAATGCAAAAAGCTTAATTTGATTCTGTCTTGTTTCATTTGAACCTGGCTTTGTACCACTAGGTACCCCCAAACCATGAACACTAGTGATGCAAAATTTTTATCGACACCCCGCTAGTACCACAGGTGTATAAAGCCAGGGGTACAAATAAAACTAAACATTTGATTCCGAGTGCCATAAACATCAATAAAAAAAATAAGAAACCTATTTGTTTTACCTTAAAGTTAAGCCCAGCATTTCCAAAGCAGTAACTGGTTTTCTTCCTTTATTTTTTTTCTTCTGTATATATTTTGATAACTCGCTTAATAGCTCTTCAAATGATGATATACTCATTCTAAAGTAGGCAACAAATTTTTTTTCGTCTATCTTTAATGCTTCGTATTTTTTAGAAAAGAACTCGCCATTTGGATTCATACCCTTACTTAATGGATGTATCCAGTATCTTCTTTGCCGTATTTTTAAGATAGAATAATGTCTTCTTAATAACAAATAAGCAATAAGTTTATTACGATCCATCGCAGAGAGACGTCTATCCACACTCAAAAATCACGAGAAAATGGTTGCCCTACCATAATGCCCTGTTTCGCGACGCCGCAACGCGGCAACGCAACTGCCGATTTTGGCGTTGCGGCGCCGCAAAAATAAGCAGTTTGCGTTATGTGTTTCGGCCCTTAAACCTGCACTCCTTTGGTTTCTACACGGCATCGTACCGGTACGCTAAATCGCTTGGCGGCACGGCTATGCCGGTATCCTCCCACCAGACCAGATATAATATTTTTTACCCAATTGTAAAATTTAATGTATACTTGGTCAACTTCGAGAGTAGACCCGGTTCACTAATGATTGACAAAAAACGTATAACAAATTATCAGTTCACCTAAATTTTTGAAAAACTAATCAAATCACAAACGTCGTATACCGCAAACATATCATTTTACAAAAGATCATTTGACAAATATTCTATTCACAAATGTTTTACTTTGCAAATTTGCTGAATGTTAAAATATCATTTAAAAATTTATTATTTCACCAAGTAATTTGTTTTTCAAATTCGCGATTTTACAAAATAATAGATGATAAATTTATTATTTAATAAAATAACTAATTAACAAAAAGACACAAAAAGTCTGTTTTGCATACATATGCAACGCATTACGCAGCAATAATATCATGGAGCTCCTTTTTTCTGGGTGGTAAAAAAAAGAAACAACCCACGAAGGGGATGGCGGGGTCTTACAGACCCCGCCATCCCCTTCTAACCTAACCATTCCGAGTCGCTCTTGATGGTGGAAGCGGGGGGGAGGAAAGAGACCCCCCATTACAGTAAGCGGTCTCTTCCGTCGGCCCGGTCGACATATAAATGATTTGGTGAATTCTTAAAGTATTTATCAAACAGTTCATTTTATCAAACAATTCATTTTATCAAAAAACAAAGTGCGATAATATGTTGTTTTACTAATTAACACGATTAAGAAATCAATTGTTTGTCAAATGATATTTTATGAAATAACAATTTGTCTGGTAATTTGTTTTATCAAGTGAATTATTTGTATATAAGTTTTATAACGATCATAAAATGATTGATAATTTTGCCAGAATTTGTTTGGGTAATGAAACTTTGTCATTTGTTTTTTGTCAATTGATTGGTCACCAGTAGACCCTTCGACAGCAATCTGCTTCGGAGTGGACCAGCAGGGGTATCTCAGTGATATTGTTGGCCATGGCTAATGACCTGGCAGTATTCCGGTCGATGGGGATGCGTAAACGCATTTCCGAGCGTTAAAAAAAAGGGGGTTTCTCAGTGGCTAGATAATTTAGTTGAAAGTTTCTAATAATTAAATGTCAAACCATAGATTAAATTATTCGTCTCGCTCGGCTGGTCAAACTTAAATTTTCTATTCGTTAACGTCAGTAACTGAACATGATGGTCTTGTCTAGGTTCACCTGGATACGGATACATCGTCGTGAAGGTTATTGAGCATCTGTTAAGCTCTCTCTACACCAAGCTTGCGATGATGGTGAAATCATCAGCGGAGGGGGAAATGTGCTCTTCAATTGTGTTGCCTTGTCCATTCTAATCAAGAGTCTTATATTTTACTGAGCTATTTGATGAGAAAAAACATTTTTGGCCTGATTTAAAATATTTTTTACTAATAAGCGTTAACTAAATTTTAATAACATAACATAAGTTGATGAAGCTATTTTCTATGTTATAAATAATATATAGGTAGAAGTATTTTATACATTTTGGTGAGGAAGTGCTAAAAAATAAACGACCAGAACGGTGAACAAACGCAAAAACTTGTAATTTTTGAGCTGGTTCGACCAATCGAGGTATCCACCTCCCGCCCTTGTTCTAAAGCTACGATTTTATTCATAAACTGAGCGGTGCTCTTATAAGAAGGTACATGTAGCCTACAAGTAGGAAGTTGTGGATAGTATTTAATAAGCTACTTGACCCTATTTATTCTTCATTTTCTCTTTTTAAATTACCCTATTTACTCTTGATCCAGCCTAACTCACTAAATTACAAATTAGGCGATAAACTAGAACGTGTAGTAGATAACTTGTGACTTCTGGTACGTATAAATACTATTTAAATATTATTAAATAGTATTATTATTAAAATACTATTTAACGCCTTTGCAGTCTTTTCCAAATTGAATATCACAAAGAAGTACCGAATTTCACTGTCATCGACTATACAGCCTGATCACTACAACGGACGCCTGCCGTCCGTTGTAGTGATCCTCAAAGACGCCTCGTAGCTTTATTAATCACCAATACATCTAGTACCTGTCTTACAAATTCAACAAATGACAATAATAAAGTGTACAATATTGTTGTACTCTCTAGTAGTCTTTGGCTTCAAACCTGTGGTTCATATTATATATATCCTACTGGTACTTTTAAAAATAAGAATCGCTTACACAGATTACCTGTGTATAAAATTTTACTACGATTTATACCTAGTGGTACCTCTCACAGCAAAAATAGCGTTTTCGTTAATCGCTACACACTCCGCCTATCACAGTGACCGCAAAGAGTGCCCGCTGCGTCCCTCGAGCAACTTTTTATTATGGCATTCGTTGGTTGCAAACCCGTTTGACGGTTTTAGTGTTATGCGCTATGTTGCACCAAGCTTACGGGAACTGGAGTCAGTCTTGGCTCAAGTTCCTATTAACTGAACCCAAGAGTTCTTAATCATAAGTTATTGCAGGTTTAAGAACAGAGATTAGTTCATGCTGAATCAAGTTGTATCAGGCTGGAAATTATCTATAGAGCGTTCTTTGACATTGCTCAGACTTAAAACACACATCAATCTGCCTCATTTTAACACTAAGTAGGTACAAGGTACCTAGAGTTTGAGCAAAGTCAAACTACCTACGCTCTATAAATCTCAGCCTCTTCTCTCTTTCTCCTCCTCCTCAGCCTTTCTCTCAGTCTTTAGTGGATGGACTGCAATCGTAACTATAATCGTATCAGCACTGCATAAATTCGAGTTTTAACTGTTGTTGGAAGTTCTAAAGAAGCCCTTGCCTTCCTGCTTAGTCAGAAGAGGCACCATAGAAGCTTGTCGAAAGAGACGTCTACAACTGTAGTTAGATGATTTCCAAACTCCAGATTTTAATCCACATCATATTATAGGCATATCGTTGAGCCATTGTGGCTAGACTCTAGAGCCATTTGTTTCTTTCATTTTAATTTCAATAGTATTTCGACTTCGACAAGGATCAAAACATCTCTTCTTTCTCTTTTCATTTTTTTAATCAAGGAAGACCACGGTTCGTGCCTCATCGCTTACTATATTAATTCCAGCGAATCATGTTTTCCTCAAAAAATTCCTGGATTATCACGACTACGAATGCACCGTGTATGAGCTCATTCCTTGATTTTGTCTTTTGTGAAGCTAAATGTCTACCTGAGTGTCTTTACTCTTTATAGTGAGTATTTTCCGTGATCGACTAAGAAAAACCACTAATCTTCTTAAAATATATAAAACGAAAAGGTGACTGACTGACTGACTGATCTATTAACGCACAGCTCAAACTACTGATCGGGCTGAAATTTGGTATGCAGATAGCTATTATGACGTAGACATCCGCTAAGAAAGGATTTTTGAAAAGGATTTTTCAACCCCTAAGGGGGTAAAATAAAGGTTCAAAATTTGTGTAGTCTACGCGGACGAAGTCGCGGGCATAAGCTAGTTACCTATAAGAGATAATTAGGTAGGTAGTAGGTACTTACTAAATAGGTACTTATTAGTTAACTGAACTCAAACTCTGAACTTTATATAAATAGGTATTACCAAAAATACCATGAAACATTGAATAATGTTATTATTATCATTATTTTTTTGCTAGTTTTTTTATCAATTGTATTGATAATTTCTAAGATAGGTAGCTAAGCTAAATATATCTATGGAGTATGTATACAGTTTTTATATGGATGACTTCAGAAGAAAATTGCAATTCATGTTATCACCTATTTAATATTAATTTGCGTCATATAATAATTAACATAATAAATAAATGGTTCACACTGCACACATGTAGCTTATAATAAAGTAAAACAACTTGACAAAGTTACATTTTACTTCATGAAAATAATTATGGTATGTAATAATACCTTAGTTCGCGACAGGTCGAGATGGCAGTCGGGCATGAGGCGGGGAGACGCCCCGCCCCACACACTTGCACGTCACCCGTGGGTGAGCGCGGGGGCTGTGCGGGTGTGCGGGGCGTGGACGGCAGTAAAAATTCGTTTGTGATTATTATGAACACATAAGGTATTTACTACGAATGCTTGAACAGCCCTGGTGAAAAGGCAGCCTTAACTCTCGTCCGTGAATAAAATGCTTCCGTTTCTTCAAAAAATAACTAGGTAGGTACGTACCTACTGATTCAAATTTTCAGAAATAAGTCCAATTCTGTAGTCAAAGTAGATTTACGAAGGTAGGTAGGTCTAGGTAGGTACCTAACATTAGTAGGTACGTAGGTAAGAATTCAATGATAGGTACCTACCTAATAGAAAAAATATAAGTAGGTAGTATTTCTCATTATAAGCTAATTTTGCGGCGTCTCCAATGTCCTCTCATGGGAAATATTTCGAAATGTGAGTCGAAATATACACTGCGGCACGTTTAGAGATCCCCAGGAGAAAAAAGAAAAAGCACGAATAGGTATTTTTTTCATTCGATGACTAGGTATACGATTACGAAGTGTTGTTGTGTTGTTTTTACCTACAGTGTTGTAACAACAGATACGAAAGGCATTTTATTTTTCGGTAAAAAATATTGGGATAGTCGGATGTATCGATAACATAATATAGCCCGATGATATGAAAGTTTGCTCGCCAAATAATATTTTTCCTGCCCTTGAGATTACTACTAATACTCGTACTTATTCAAATATTAGCTTAGATACTAAATGCATATGTACTTACATTTTGACCCTGTAAGAAAAACTGTAATCTGTCGTATTATTTCGTTTAAAATGAGCGTGCCAAGTTTGATTTAATAAAGTTATAAATTTTAGGCTTTTGGCTTCATATTTATGTAATACTAGATAATGCCCGCGACTTCGTACGCGTGGGGTTAGGTTTTTAAAAATCCTATAGGAACTCTTAAATTTTCCGGGATAAAAAGTAGCCTATGTCCTTCCCCAGGATGCAAGCTATCTCTGTACCAAATTTCGTAAAAATCGGTTGAATGGTTGAGCCGTGAAAAGCTATCAGACAGACAGACAGACAGACAGATACACTTTCGCATTTATAATATTAGTATAGATATGGATTATCTCATTTCGTCAGGCGGTGCTAACTACTATCTTTGAAAGTGGTTTTTCATGAAAAATTCAGAAAAAATTCCGTGGGTTGTTGGTTTGATTCGAAGTCATTTCAACCGATTGACGTCAACTGCTGGTCATAGCTAGTCTATCGTAGGCTACGATTCGTAGCTAGCTGAATTTCTTGTAGCCACACTCTCCGGGTCAGTAGGACCTATACCTACACCTTGTAGGTGTTGAGTCAAGCTCAGAAAATATTACGTTTATTTTAATGTAGGGAACCATTTGTTCAATAACAAGTTTACGCATCGGTCTCGGCTGTCTGTACTTAGTGTCAAATGTCATGTCACGTAGTGCTTACTCCTAAACTTATGGCGCTTGGTAATATAAATACTACGCATTGTATGCGAAATACTGATAAAAATGAAACCTATAACCAATTCCTTGTAATTAGGTCATAATAATATGTATCTATTATTATATTACAATTTACAGCTATAGGTAATCTAGTATATCTACCTACTTGTACCTTGCCGTAAAGTATTTTCAGCGAGTTACCTATAAATCCAAATTTTTCTCAAGTGGTCCGTTGTATTGTTAGTTTCTAAGTAGTATGAGCAAAATTATAGAGCTGTGATAGCCTAGTGTTAAGGACATCCACCCCCTAATCGGAGGTCGGGGATTCGATCCCGGGCACGCACCTCCAACTTTTCGAAAACATCGTTAGGAAACCTGCATGCCTGCGAGTTCTCCATAAAGTGCTCAAACTTTGGTTTCTTGACTTTTATCCTTTTCAATCATGTCTCCGTTAGCTTTACTTTTCGTTATCTTATCAAAAAGGTATTATTAAACGCAAGGAAATAGTTTACGTAAGAGGTTAGCAGAACCTACAGTAGTTCAAATTTTAGACGGCTCAACAGTTTAGCCGATTTTGATGAAATTTGGTACAGCGTTAGCTTACATCCGGAGCATTACAGACGGACATAGACTTTTCATCTCGGAAAATCAAAGAGTTCCCATGGGATTCTTAAATGGCTATCCGCTTAACCAATTTATATAAAATTGGTACAGACTACAGAGGTAGCTTACGTCTCCGAAATTGATATAGGCATTTTGTATTCCAGTAAATCAAAGTTCCCACGGGGTTTTTAAAAACATCCACGATTCCACGCGGACGAAGTTGTGGGCATCTTCTAGTGGGCTATAAATTAAATCACTTTCAATCAATTGAAAAAGTCGAAACATTTTGCATCTGTATTCTGTAACAATAGCTGAAATCGTCGAGTCAAAATAGAACTCTTGATTAATTCGCCTACGCTAGACTTAACTCTACACCCAATACCAATATAGGAGCTCTATCTAGTGTAATTTGAATAACTCTAGCTTTAATTAAGGTCTTGTCTATATTCTGAGAAGTAACTGTGTATGAGACAGTAGGTACAAGACCTTGAATAATTCAAGCTATTTCAGTCGAAAGCCAAAACATTGACTTCGGTTACCGCGAGTCAATTAATATGCCTTTCAATTTGTGTACTGACATTTAAATACCTATTCCTAACGGAGTAGGTACGTTTGTTATTACACTAACTTCCGAATCCAATCAGGAAATTATATAATTAATTCTAAAAATGCCTTGGTTTGATGGCTGAATATTGACTTAATAGGTATTTAAGTTCATGTGGCTGAAACACTCTGTAGGTAGGAAGGAAAATGTCAAAGTACAATATTAAAATCATTATAGTTAGCTATATTTACTATTCAGTAACTAAATACTACCCCTACTAATATTACCTTTGTCCTTCAATCACGCTGCAACGGAGAAGTGACTACCTACTAGACTGCGTTTTATCCCGAAATCGCAGGTTTTTGAATCCTAAGTGGCGTGTATCATCTAATGTTCTACGAGTATAAAGAGTCGCTTATGGATAATACCTAGATAACAATATAAATTTAGACACTAGGTACACACTAGAGCCGAGCCGAGAAAGCGTGGTATAGTCAGAAGGTTTGTAGGACCGACCGTCACATGGTCACGACGATCCGTCGGCTTTTTCGTAAGCCTCAGGTTATCTAAAGATAGCCTTTCAAACTATAAAAAGTATACATAATACTTAGAATAACAATACCTACCTCCTGTTAAAGCTATAAAATTCGTATATGCATTCGTAAATAATAACAAAAGCGTTAACAATAGGTACCTAATTGTTTAGCTAAGAAGTTTTAAAACTGTCCAGGTAAAAGCAAGCCTGACCCATCCCCTATTTTATTATAGGTAGGTACATAGGTACACGTGCAAAAATCAAAAACTTTCAACAATAGTACCTACCTACTCTTTCCAAAATAGTTTCTTTGTTTATGTAAGTACTGTATACTAAACTATAATGGCCTAATAATAATCTAGTAAAGATTATACTCATTCGTTATTTTTTTTTAAACTTTTTGAAAAATAATGATAACAGGATTTTTAAAACTTCGTCAAGAAAATTTAAGGTTCCACGAAAGCGAATTTTTGTGAATATCTTACCAACCTATTTAATTTATTATAGGACTTCACCTTTGTGAAAGATTTAGAATTTAGAAGTATTACATGAATACCCCACCCCATCTGTGCGAAGCCAGGGCGACTCAGCTCCATAATATATTGTGTAATGTGAAAGTTAGGTTAGTTACTATAGTACCTACGTAGATTTTCGTCGATTTAAAGATCATGATTTATGAGTACGGTCTCCATTTCGCTTCAATACCTACCTATCTCTAAAAAATCGGCCAAGTGCAAGTCGGACTCGCGCACCAAGGGTTCCGTACCATTATCTCTAAAAACGGCAAAAAATCACGTTTGTTGTATGGGAGTCCCCTTAAATGTTTATTCCGTTTTTTAGTATCTGTTGTTATAGCGGCAACAGTGACATCATCTGTGAAAATCTCAACTGTCTAACTATCACGGTTCATGAGATACAGCCTGGTGAGAGCCGTACGGACAGACTGACGGGCGGACAGCGTAGTCTTAGTAGTAGGGTCCCATTTTACCCTTTCGGTACAGAACCCTAAAATTAAACTATGATGTTAAGTGCTTAGACTATGATGTATCGGTCCATTCATTTTACGATCCTGCGTCCTACCACAAGCTTTACTGCTTTAAGGATCAGCAACACGTTACGTGATAAAAGCACGTCCACCTGTATATTAGCTATTGTAGTGTATACTTATATATGAACATAAACACAGAATACATAATAATACTATGACATGACTCAGTAAAAAATTAGTTCGCAATGTTTGAAATTAAGGAGTGAATCTCAAAAAGTGTTCAACAATTTTTATTCCACAGTCAAGTTATTACCAATAGATTGGTACATTGTCTTTCGGAGACCAATCAGTCAATCCTACATAGGCTCCCCGTGCAAAGTCACAGTCAGTCAACTACCTAGTTAAACATAAAATAGAGCCGAAGAATCATTATAAACTACCAGGTCTAGATGTTGACTACTCTAATCGGATTTCTTTGATTTTCCGTGATAAAAAAAAAGATTCCGACGAATTGAGAACCTCCTCCTTTTTTGAAGTCGGTTAAAAAGTAGCCCATGTGTTAATTCGGGGTACAAGCTATCTCCATTCCCAGCCTAACATGAAGGAGTAACAAACATACAAATTTCTACATTTATAATAGGTATTAGTGAGATATTTTTTATGAAATATAGGGACCTTCGCTGCCATCAGGTGTGATTTTTAACCGACTTCTCAATTCTCGGTTCTCAATTCGTCGGAATCTTTTTTTTTTTTTTTTTTATGTATGTTCCCCGATTACTCGAAAACGCCTCGACCGATTTTGAAAATTCTTTTTTTGTTTAAAAGGGTATACTTCAAAGTTGGTCCCATTTCAATTTGATGAAGATCTGATGAACATCTTCGAAGATAGATACTGGAACTCCTCAACGGATAAGAGTAAATTGCTCGCGATCAGTGTAATAGCTTAGTAAACAGTAGACTTTTAACCAGTCATAGCATAATTCCATGGGGCCACTAAAAATTGTGAAATAATTTATTTTTACAAAAAAAATAAAAACCGACTTCGTTACACAAACACTAAAAATTGAAAAATAATTTAATTTATTACCGAATATATTATGTATACAAGAGTTAATATAGTTCCATAATAATATTTTTTGGGGTCGGTGCCAATGAGGTGCCATTGTGGAGTCCCATAAAAATATGAAGTCTAGACGATTCGCGCAGCTAAAGCTAATTGGCACCGGCCCCAAAAAGTATTATTATGGAACTATATTAACTCTTGTATACATAATATATTCGGTAATAAATTAAATTATTTTTCAATTTTTAGTGTTTGTGTAACGAAGTCGGTTTTTATTTTTTTTGTAAAAAATTTTTTCATAAAGCGCAAGTGGCAAGGCTTGGGAAATAAGTAGCTATCTAATCGCTCTCTCCCGGTCGTTCTTGCATTGCTGAAGATTGTGATCCTAGAAGATCCTACCCTTGAACAAATTACTCGTTTCCATCTGCTTCTGTTGACCATTTTTACGTGTTTGATTTCCTCAGCTGGTACGACCACCTCTCGCTCTTTTCTATCATTGATGTCCGTAACAATAAGCTTCTAGAATCTAGACTGTAATTCCTACGCCGCATAATGTGGCTGAAATAGGAGAGCAGCTGTTTATTCATTATTTATATGGAGGAAACTCTAGCAGTAATTCTGAGTTGCGAAAGAATAGACACGTTTGTGCGCTTGGTAGTGCACGGAATTCGCAGCATTCGCTTCCAGCACCACATTTCAAACTCCATTCTTTAGGTATAGCTACTAAGAATACGCTAGAATTATTTATATTTGAAGTACCTAACCCTGTATATTATGTTATGGTCAGGGAGTGTGATGTCACACAGACATAAAACATACTTACAGAAGGACAACAAAGGACGTGACATTGCAATTCACGTTTGAGCATGTATAGTATACGACCTACGTTAATGTGCAGTAAAATTTTATATCCAATTTTAGAGATAACATGTCTACATTTTGTTACGCAGCTCGGGACTTTGTACGTGTATCTAATTTTATATGTCTGTACTTGTATTACATTGAAAGTTTAGGTACTATATTTTATAATTACTACTAGACTAGACCCTGGGATCATGGAGGCTTAAACTTCGTTGACGCCAGAGCAACATAGTCCGACATTGTAGCATGCCTCAGGGCCGCATGTGAGGTACGATAATGTACCGAGGAAATGTAGCAACGATCGTTTACTCTCGACACTGTCGTATCGTATCGTATCGTAATAATTGTACCTACTTACTTCAATTCTTCAGAACGATGTTTCGATGTGATGAAAAATATCTACGTCATATGTCTTAAGCTATCATACAAATAGTTCTATGACAACTTCGGAACGCATTTTCTCGGACTCGGATCGGACGAGTGCGTAATGTGTGTTTTTTAAACTTTTTAAATAAAAATATTACAGTAAAACTTAAAGCTAGCCTTATCTAATAACTGTTTAAAAATCATGCCAGACCTGTCACCAGATGAGGCTATTAATCGCGACGAAATGTCGCGTAACAGTGTGTTAATTAATGACGCTATTGAAATATTCGGCTGAAGCCGAAGCCATAGCCAAAGCTTTCATAACCCTGACAAATTCAGTTCAAGATTGGCTAAATAAAATACGTAGTATCTTTTTAGAATACGGTTTTGTGTATTAATTTGTCGAATAACACTTCGCTCTCGCACATTCGTAGCAATTCATTCAATTTCAGTTCTTGATAGAAACCATCGGCCAAAACTTCGGCCCATTTTGGCGAAAGGTGATTTATGGCCAAAAGTAGCTGAAGCCGAACATAAAGCTATGTTGAGATGGATAATTCCAAATAGGTAGTCATATTAATTTTTAAAAAGATTGTATGAGTAAATGGAAGATATTATATTTAATTTACTTTTGTATTACTCCTAAACCGCCGTAACGGCTTCTTAAAAGACAGTTAGTCGAGGTTAATGTCCTGAATATAAAGTGTCATTCTTTCAGACCGTTAAATCTTTCAGTTCATTAAGGATGCGTAAAAATTTCATCGGGACTTTAACTTACTTGCTAAACTCGTTTATTAGCTGATTTAACTGTGTAATTCATCTCTGTTAGTGTAAAAAAGAAAATTAAGCATTTCATTTTTACTTCGTTATATTCATTAACTTTTTGATTGTATCTCTGCGCTGAAACGCTTACTTAGTTGATCTTGACCAATTTCTATTTGGTAATTTGCTTGAGACTCTGTAAAATTAGTAGTTTATGAGAGCTGCCGGTATATAAAGGTAGGTACAAGTATATTTTAAATGCCTTTATGAAGTTTCTATTGTATCATTTAATTTGTCAACTGTGTACATGCGGTTGGTCTTCTAGAACACCGTATCCATCTTTATTTAAACAGTTGCGAAGGGATTTAAATTGTCTTTAAGTAATCTGAGTGTGAACTTGTTTGGTTAGACATACCTACGCCATTCTAAAGAAGATACGTTCGCTTCATACTACCTACCTACTTACACTTACTAAGGATTTTATTTCGTACCAGCATAATCAGACAGTTGGTACGGACTGGTATTTCTATTGAAGGAACTCAGTGTGTGCATTAAACGAGGCCTACCAACAAATTGCTAATCAATTAGATTAAGTATTTATTAATTGCTTATTTTGAATAGTTCATAATATCAAGTTGGTAACCGGCTGACGACTCCTTATAAACAATACATTTCCAACAAAAGAAAGCCAGCTAACCGGACTACATTCATATTATCTACATTCCGAATAAACAAAACAGCTATACCTACTCAGCATATTTGGCAACATATCTACAGCTATTAAAATTATTAGCCAGCCATGTTCGGCGTAATGCGGGCGCGGACGTTTCTTATCGCAAACATTTTGTAGTCGTAGCATGATAATGTTGCCACACGTAGTGTGTTTATGCTTCATTTTAAATATTATTCAGAATATACTCATACATTTAACTTACATTCTTTAAAGTTTCTATTTAGAACATATTAACTATTTTAGGATAAGCCGCATGTTTTCTGCTACGAAGTGTTTGCGGTTATTAGCTACCACTATTATTTATTATATTATTCATCTATAAATTGTAAATCTTAATCAAAGAGAGATTTATATGACTAGTTACAGTTTAAAAATAGTATGATCAAATAGTCCTCAAAAAATCCGAAATTCCTATGAAACTCATTATGAAGTTTGGATGAATTAAAATTTCATCCATACTAATATTATAAATGCGAAAGTGTGTCTGTCTGTTTGTTTGCTAGCTTTTCACGGCTCAACCGTTCAACCGATTTCGACGAAATTTGGTACAGAGGTAGCTTACAACCCGGGGAAGGACATAGGCTACTTTTTATCCCGGAAAATTTAGGAGTTCCCACAGGATTTTTAAAAACCTAAATCCACGCGTACGAAGTCGCGGGCATCAGCTGGTAAATTAATAAAATATCGATTTCTTTCCTTATTATAGAAGTTTGGCAGGCTGTTCTGCTATTAAGGTATACTTGTATTATGATATATACTTATTGTGATATAAATTGTGGTAATGCAATACAGTTTGAAGTGGGAGATACAAGTAATTATGAAAATCGACAATATTAATTCTTTACCTCTATTTTGCTGGGAATTCTGCTTCGAAATGATGTGTTTACTGTAGATACAAAGGTCCTTACTAAAAATTTATTAATCGCGGCTTATACCTACGTGGCTTATACCACCTTATACTCGTTGAATTACCTACCATTCCTTATGTAATCCGAATGAGTATAGGCTGTGTTAAGCTGTGTTTATAGTTTTTTAGTTTTTTAAAAGACTGGAATTATAAAACTGAATTAATACAATAGGTAGAGAACCTACTCCACTTATCAAATTATCATATTATTGGTAGCTAATAATCACTGCATACGTAAGGTATCGTATACAAAAAACGTAGTGTGTATTGTGTAGTAATACCTTTAGTCGTGTTACGCGATAAACGATTTTTACTGCTCCAAATACTTATGCAATGAAGCTTACAGTTTACGCTGTCGTGAAGCCATATACCGTAGTGAAAACATGGCAATTGTGTATTAACTTCCTCTACCATTCATAAAGTCTACAATTTGCACCATTGGGTTTTCAATTTAGTGAAATAAGTAGATCTATATTTGACCTTTTCGGAGTAACGAGTATGTGCGTTTTAAGAAACTCTTCTTCTTCCTTACCTTATCCCACGCTACGTAATAACTAAATATCACTTGTATTAACGGTGAAGGAAAACTTGCACGCCTGAGAAGTTCTCCATAAATATTCTCAAAGCTATGTGAAGTTGGAGTAAATAGGTACCCACCTAACCTAGTAAATTTCGATGAAAACTTCTTATTTTAAATTCGCTGCATAATCATTGATATTATTATTTATTGTAGACTAGCTCATGCCCGCGACTTCGTCCGCGTGGATTTAGGTTTTTGAGATTCCCGTGGGAACTCTTTAATTTTCCGGGATAAAAAGTAGCCTATCTATCACACTCTCTTGATCTTTGAATATACCCATGCAAAAAATTACGTCGATCCATTGCTCCGTTGCAACGTGATTGAAGGACAAACCAACAAACAAACACACTTTCGCATTTATAATAGGGGTAGTGATATGATAGTATGAAATATGATAGAATATTAGGTAACTCTTCGGACGAAAGTCACAGAGTTCACATCTAGTAGGTAGATATAAATACAGAAGTGCCGCAAAGATACATAGCTTAGTTAGATTTACGTTTTATAATTCACCATGTCATAGATAAAAAGTTTATTGCATCGATGTATAGATTATTGCGTAGACAAATTAACCATCTTGGTCGTTTATTGCACGTCTTTAATACGTCTCGGAAAAGCATGTAATTTTAAAATTCTATTCATATATCTCTCCATACCTGACCATTTTCCTTATAGCCCGGATACAGGCCGAACGTGTGCAATAACCGCCTTTACTGGATTATTTCGTTCAAACTAGTAGCTACTAGAATACTAGATTCAACCGAGATGTCGTGGAAAAACCAATTATACCTACTAGGAATAGAAACAAACTTGCAGGTCGAGCGAGGGTAATAAAATATGTTAAGCATACTGAAGAGCCGTCATAGCCAAGTGGTTCAGAGTTCAGACATCCACCTATTCTGGAGGTTAAGGGTTTGATCTCGGGCACCTCTAACAATTCGGAGTTAGGTGAAGGAAAACATCGTGAGGAAACCTGCATGCCTGTTTCTCCAAACATGTTCTCAAAGGAGTGCAAAGTTTGCCAATCTGCACTTGGCTAGTGTGGTGGGTTATGGCCAAATCCTTCTCATTGAGAAAGGAGACCCGAGCCGATGATGGGTTGATCACGATCATGCTGAAGACTCAAGACCATGATAGTCCTCGTTTTGACCGATAAACGTCCGCTGTGCTTGCGCTTGACCCAAGTCCATTAAAAAAAGCTAATTTATGAATTATAATAAGTACAATCAAGTTGATCAATAATCGTTTTGTTAATGAATACCTTACCAGTTTCGCTTCATGCACCACTGGTTTCAAGTGCTCAGGAAAATTGTACAAGTACCATAAATAACTTGCTAAAGGGCAGACGCTCAGAAGCACTTTTAATTCCGCATCGGTCCTTCCCTTTATGGTGTATTCACATTTTAAAAGGGCAGACCTCGAATTGACTGCCGGGTTCTAGCGAGGCACGTTAATGTATCGTGGTAACACGAGAGAACAAAAAGGCCACGTTCGATACAAAACAACTTTTAACAAATATGAGGAACTAGCATATTCCCTGCACGGCTTCGCTGGATACTCATATCAATCAAATACTAACGTTATTGTGACAACTCTATGGCAAGTTTGTACACTCCGCGACAGGTCGAGATGGTAATCGGGGTATGAGGTGGAGGGGGATGCCCCGCATGCCCGCACGTCACCCCGCGCTCGTACGCACCTGGTTAGCGGGTGTGCGGGCGTTCCTTCCCCGATTGCCCTCTCGACCTGTCGTGTGCTATACCTATAAATGAAAACTAGTCAAGTGCGAATTGTACACGCACACGAAAGGGTACCGTACTATTGTATACAATTTGATTTAAATGGCGGCAATTTTGAAATTTGCCATCTTTGATTATTTCTTGTTATAGCAGCAATAGAAATACACACTGAAAATTTCAACTATCTGTTACGGTTCATGAGATACAGCCCGCTGACAGACAGACGGAGGACAACGGAAGCTTAGTAATAGGCTCCCGTTGGCACCCTTCCGGTGAAAAACCTTGGAAATTCGTTTCTTCATTTATAGAGTCGCAAGACGTTTTGAAAATTTAATTCATTTTTTACTAAAACCGTGAACTGCTCCAAAACCTATTCTTAGATTTTACCCTTTAACATTTGACTTTTTGAAATACAAGCTACTAATATTTTTCTAAGGATAGGGGAAGCACATAAGGAAATGAAGAAACTTCATAATAAAATTATTACCGTAAGGCGTAAAATGGCTTTCAAATGACTTCGTTTTTAGCTTATATTTCCTATGCATCAGCATTCTTATACAAGTACCTATACATCATCATCGTCATTGTCAGTCGATAGACGTCGACTGCTGGACATAATATAGGTCTTTTGTGGGGATTTCTTCATACCACGGCCTTGCGCCTCCTGAAACCAGCGGTTCCCTGCGACTCGTTTGATGTCATCTGTCTAAAGAGTCTGATTTAAAGAATCAAAGTTTAGACTAGCATACGAGTAGGGATGTTAGCAACAGTTTGCAAGCACGTCCACAAATGTCATCAGTAGTTCCTTAACTGATCTTTCTGCTCGTTGAGCGAGGACATTTCCACATGCTGCAGTGTTGCCAGCAACATGTTGATTCAACTATGTTTATAAACAAAAGTTTACCATGAATACGGGGCTTAATCTAAATATATATAATGAAAAGGTGACTGACTGACTGATCTATCAACGCACAGCTCAAACTACTGGACGGATCGGGCTGAAATTTGGCATGCAGATGGCTATTATGACGTAGGCATCCGCGAAGAAAGGATTTTTGAAAATTTAACCCCTAAAGGGGTGAAATACGGGTTTGAAATTTGTGAAGTTCACGCGTACGAAGTCGCGGGCATAAGCTAGTCCAACAACAAAAGTATGATTGAAATCTACAGACTTTCGGATTTAGCTCCGTAGAGTAATTGATATGTTTGAAGCATTTTGTAGTGCATTGCGTTCCTACTTCACCTCACCTTGGATTACAAAATAATGAACCAAAAGCGTGAGTTGAGTAAAGCAAAAACCACACAAAGCTTACGTGTCGGATCACAATTAACCAACACGCATAGACTCATAATCGTTTCGTCATAGTTTAACTAAATCAACACTCGTAATGTATTATTGAATTGCGTCTTAAAACAGTTAAATGTGTGACACGCTATACGCCGATAGCTAGTTTTTTTCGTTTTTAGGGTTCCGTACCCCAAAAGAAAAAAGGAGCTCTTATATCATCACTTTGTTGTCACATCATCACAAGAAACCTATAGGGTACTTCCCGTTGACCTAGAATCATGAAATTTGGCAGGTAGGTAGGTCTTATAGCACATGTAAGGGGAAAAATTCGAAAACCGTGGATTTATGGTTACATCACAAAAAATAATTAAATTAAAATGTGTTCATGAACAAGTATTTTCAACTTTCAAAGTAAGATTAATATATTACACCAAGTGGGGGATTAAGTATATGAAATGGCCTTTAGTTATACATTCTAAATCAGATTTTATATTTATTTTTATCCATAACAGTTTTTGATTTATCGTACAAAATGTCGGAAAAATACGACTGTAGGTATACGGAACCCTCGGTGCGCGAGTTTGACTCGCACTTGGCCGGTTTTTTTTCCGCCAGCTGGGTGGTCGTACCTACGTTATCTTTATCTTTAAAATGACCTCATGTCCTTTAAGAAATATTGCACAAAGTCGTTATTGATTGTAAGAATACTTTATTTATTTGTTAGGATATCTCCGATCTACACAGTGTCAGTAGTAATATCAATACCTAAAATAAAACACTGCTAATTAATGTACTTACCTACCTACAGATTTTCGATTCGGACCTGTAGACACTTATTTATGAGTAGATATCCTTAACTCGCGTGCTGTAAATTCGTCTTCCGTGAATTCATGATAAATGTATTTCTCTTCATCCAGAATTTTTGATTTTTTGTCGATCATTTCTGAAAATTGAACGACTTACTTACGTTATCTTTATCTTTAAAATGACTAAGTATATTATTATATTGGATACCTACCTAGTTTATCGCACGTATTGAAGTGACCTATTACAAAATAAACCTAAAAGCGCAAGCCCAAGATCTGTTTTGTACAATACTAGATGATGCCCACGTTTTTAAAAATCCCATGGGAACTCTTTGATTTTCGGGGATAAAAATAAATAGCCTATGGCCTTCCCCGCGACGTAAGCTAACTATGTATCAAATTTTATCAAAATCGGTTTAACTGTTGGGCCGTGAAAAGCTAGCAGACAGGCACACACTTTCGCATTTATAATATTATCACCATATCATATGGAATATGGATGCAATCTGTGTGTGTTCTGATTGGACTACTTGTTTTGCGCACTATATCCCTACAACTATAACATCCTGTGATATTTATGTCCAAATAAACAGCGAAGTCCTTTGCAAAATGTATTTTACGATTTTTCAAAATCTATTTCTTTGAATTCGGTTTTATTGCGTGCGTTATTCAGAGGTTACATCTGAGCAGGTACTATCGTAAGTTAACGAATTGCATCCTCATTTCACCGATTACCTATACGAATTTCGATAATAGTACTTAGCCTTCCTAAATTTCAACATAACATTTAACCGCATGTACAAACTTTTAAATTCAAATAGTGTTTGATAGTGCTTAAATTAAATAACCATTCGTCAATGTCAGAGTTATCGGAGACCACAAGGAAATGACTTTGTTGTACAAATACTTATTTTACGATTTACTTCCGTTTTAGAAGTGTGTGATTAGTGAACATTTACTTTACTAATGTCTATGAAATAGAAATATATTGCACTAAGTAATATTCTGATATTACTTCCTTTACTGTACTGGTTACAGAGGTATTACAGATCAAGACGTACTTACTATTCCATAAAAAAAAGTTCAATTTTGGAAGTTTTCAAGCCGTGTGAATTGTGATGTCACGGGTATATGTACTTACTAGCTGATCCCCGCGGCTTCGCCCGCGTAGATTTAGGTTTTTAAAGATCCCGTATAGCCTATGTCACTCAGGAATAATGTAGCTTTCTACTGGTGAAAGAATTTTTAAAATCGGTTCAGTAGTTCTAAAGATTACCCCCTACAAACAAACTTAACGACATTACCTCTTTATATAATACTAGCTGATCCCCGCGGCTTCGCCCGCGTAGATTTAGGTTTTTAAAGATCCCGTATAGCCTATGTCACTCAGGAATAATGTAGCTTTCTACTGGTGAAAGAATTTTTAAAATCGGTTCAGTAGTTCTAAAGATTACCCCTACAAACAAACTTAACGACATTACCTCTTTATATAATACTAGCTGATCCCCGCGGCTTCGCCCGCGTAGATTTAGGTTTTTAAAGATCCCGTATAGCCTATGTCACTCAGGAATAATGTAGCTTTCTACTGGTGAAAGAATTTTTAAAATCGGTTCAGTAGTTCTAAAGATTACCCCCTACAAACAAACTTAACGACATTACCTCTTTATATAATACAACGGGCCGTGCAGCAGAAATCGTAATATTTTAATTTCGCCATAACTTCAAAACCAAACGTCCAATTTTAATCATTCAAAGACCAAATATTATCTCCATAAACTGTTCTTAGTGATGAAATCATTTATTTTGATAAGGATTAATAGCATGAGTAAAATAAACGCGTTTAAATGTAGTCCAAAAAAAATTCAAGATTTTTAAATAAAAAAATGGTTGCTGTGCCTCACTCGACATAGATGGGTATAGTGTGTCGCGGACTTTTTTGTAGATATTTATAAGATCTACAATTAATTAGAACATTTTATGGTTCTATCTTTTATAGTTTAGGCAGCGTACGCAAAATAAGTAACTTTTCTGGTTGATTTTTTACACCTTGTGTCCGAAAAACCCAAATATCTTACGGAACCCTATTTTTTTCCAAAATAAAATATAGCCTATGTTACTCGTGGATAATGTAGCTTTCGAATGGTGAAAGAATTTTTAAAATCGGTCCAGTAGTTTTTGAGCCTATTCAGTACAAACAAACAAACATACAAACAAAGTTTTCCTCTTTATAATATTAGTGTACTTATACGTATGTTATAGTAGGTTACCCAAGGTTTTTATTAGGTATTGAAACACTGAAACCTCCCTGCAACGGATTAAACACTTACATACTAAATACATAATGAGTGACATACATAAATTGCAACTAAAAAAATTATACCATAAAAATACGGCTTGCATTAAGGAAAATATTGGTTTCAACGACATTTTTAGCGGTTTTCCTATGTAAACAACTGATAAGTTTACGATTAGGATTGCCAATATTTTTCGGCAAAACGAAACATAAATGTCCAAAGACTAATTATTTCATAATTTATTATTAAAAAGAATATAAAATAAAAGATACATTCTTAAATCCATCCCCTTCGTTATGAATGTTTGAAATGTTTTTTGATTTTGTCTTAGCCTCACAATATAGGAAGAAGTAAATTAGGTACCTACATAATACATTTATTTTCTAACGAAAAACGCAACTCACTTTTTATTTTATTATTTGTTTATTATGTGGGTACATAATTTTGCAAACGGGTAACAACCCTAGCCATAGTGCCTACTACTGCCTACTCATTAACCTATTTGTATAATCGGCTTTATTCAATAATGAATATTTATTTCTGGAATATTATCCTGGAGCGGAAATATACTAATAACTATTGTAATTGGTAACACTGATAGAGCCCTTTAATCAATCAACATCCGTTCAGGAACTGCGTCTAATAAACTTAGCTGTTTGTACAATTTTTTCTGATAACAAGTTTACGATTAACTAGAACTTCACCTATAACCTTAACTAATTAAAAATGATGCAGTACTAGACTAATGTTTAAGACGTTGGCCTCCTATTCGTGGGGTCTGGACTCTGGGGTTCAATCCCGGGCAAGCACCTCTACCTTTTCAGAGTTATGTAGGCACGTTTTAACCATTTAAATAACACTTCCTTTAACGATGAAGAAAAACATCGTGAGGAAACCAGCACGCCTGAGACTTCTCCATAATGTTCTCAATCAAAGGTGTGTGAAGTCCGCCAATCTACACTTGGACAGCGTGGTGGATTATGGTCAAACCTTTCTAATTCTGAATGGAGATCCGTGTTCAGTAGTGAGCTGGCATGTTGGTGATGATCAACTCAAAATAAGTCTTCGTTATGATAATGCTCTACGCTCCACGGTGTACCGAAGAAGCAGACTGTATTATACCTACTACATTATTGAGTATTGACTGTATTATGACTGTATTATTGTAATGCCGCCGCCGCCTTACAAGACGTGTCTTACTATTTTCGCTCTTCTGACACAAACTTGATCCTTAGTAATTAAAGGGACAACATAATTACTAAGCTGTTTCCACTAAGAATGTGTGACGATGCGAAGCGAGGGATCATGTGCCCGTACTGAAAATGCGAAACACACCTGGAAACCTAGTTCCTTGCTCATCACGCCGTAGGTGATAAGGCAGCCTAAAATAAAATTATATTTAGACTACAAGCTTTCCTGTCTTTAAAAAAGAAATAGCGAGCAAACGAGCAGGCGGGTAACGTGATGTTAAGCATCCGCCGCCCATGAACATTTGCAGCAGCAGAGGAACCGCCGATGCGTTGCCGACCTTTCAGGAATTTGTTGGCCCGGCCCTTGAATAACCCCATGTTGTAATCTAGTGGGATCTAGTAGTCACTGCCGATGGGTGTTGATTCCACAGTTTGCATGTGCGTGGAAAGAAGGATCTGGCACAACTACAGCTATTATTTGTACAGCTGCCTGTACAAATAATAATAATTATTATTTTCAACATCATGACAAATTGAAAGATCGCTCATACTTTGAATTCTTTTATTGTAACTAGATTTAGGTTGTAGCGAGAATAAATTAAAAATCTGAAATAAGTCTCGAAATAGAAGAAATGCTAAGAAGGGAAATTTCCACTACAACTATTCAGGTTATATGCATACCTATTACCTAGGTGTACACAAGTGTACAATACCATTGATTCAATATATATCTACTGAATCAGCCTGGCTATTCAGCACGGAAATGCAACCATAGTATTCTTGGCACTAATCCAAGCGGGCATGATTTGTATAGTGATTAGATAAGTGTCGAGCTTTAAGTTTTATTGTAATATTTTCAATTAAAAAAAATTGTCTTACATAATTTAAAAAAAACCTATACTTGGGTCTCCAATATGTTGATTTTTCATGGGTCACGTGCTGGAGTTGGGTCCTATCGAAAAAACCTCACAAAATATATCAAGAAGTAAAAAGAAAAACGTGTAACCTGTTAAGGCTTAATTACCCGTTCTATAAAAAGATATACCTACCTACCTTTTAGAATAAAAATCTTGTTACCGTAAGAGATAAACTGCTGTACGTTATACTGTATGGAGTACTAATTATACAGAATTTTCCACTTGAAGGCAGCTGTCCATACTCATAATATGCATACCTACCCCACGACTATTAGTTCGTTGAGACGCTGAGGCGGAGAGACGGTCGATCGGCTAATAGTTCCAATAACGTTGATATTATTATCATCTATAGATATGCCAACTTCGAACTTGTTCGGAGGAGCCTTTTAGTTCGACCATAGGCTGATCATTCGACTGATGCGTTTAGGGAAGTGGCAAGCCACGAAATGCTTATCTTTTTGGGTCAGGACACTATTAAAAGTCGTCATGCACTTATGTCGCACATTGAAAACAAACACGTCCAAAAATCAAATTAACTGGGAAAAAGTTGCGTGAAAAACACGTCCTTTGTAAAGATCCTTGTCTCAATAACTTCTATACTTTTCGCTTGATGATAATTTATTAGTGTCACTAATCTTTAAATTACCATATTAAAAATTGAGATTTAGAATCAGGTCAATTTTGTCTTCAATGTATGTGTGAATGAAGACATAAAAAAGTGTATCAAACGACATTTTTTGGGTCTCTGATGGAAAATGGTCCTGCCTTGTCTCTGTAACTGCATGGTTGTCTCATATACGTTTAGTATGAGCAGACTTGTTGGCAGATCTATAGATGGTTGATCATATGAGGAAACTAGGGACCGGTTTCCTCACAAACGACGTCGTGTCGCCAAACGAACGTACTCATGCCATTTATTATAATACCACCTTCTACGGCCTACAATGTGGTTGTGACGTAAGCTTGCTACAACTAAATAATCGATCGGGAAGTTGATTTTTGTGGGCGCCATTCGACTTGTAGTCATTAATTTAGAGTTTGAATTTATGTGCGTGAAAGGTGACATCAGTTTGCGTCAGCGACCTCTAAATACTACGCACTATACAGATCATTTAGAATTTCGAATAACATATTTTGAGGGCGAGGTAATAACGCCAGTGTATTAGGCACAATGCCCATAAATGACCATTTGGATGGCGTATATTTTTTGTAAATAAATTTTTTCTTTTTATCGATAGAGAAACTTTGCGACATTGTTATATTGGAGGTTCCTACCAAGTAAAAATATTTGAACTCGAGGACCCAACTCCTCAGCCCTGATGCTGTAAGGAATTGCATTCCTAAATCGTGGTGATCCCACGGGATTTTAAACAAACATGCATTTAAATGTTTTTACAAAATTGGTACCTATACTAAGATATCTTGCATTTCGGGGATGGGCTACTACGGATACGCTACTTTTTTCCTGGAAAATCAAAAGTTTCCACAGGATTTTTAAAATCCTAAATCCTCCTAGGCAAAGCCGCGGGTATCAGATAGTAAAATATAAAACAAAATTAGGCAAGAACCAGTCGAGAATGTAAACATGTCATACTTTTTACTACATGTAAATATTTAACCTTTAACAAACATCAGAAATTAATAAATCAACTACTCGCAATCAATTTGTTTACCTACTCGTACCATAAAGTCAAGTTTATACGCCTACGCTTAGACACCTTGTTCAAGTATTACTATGCAATTCTTGTGAACCTCAAAGTAATGTAATTGGGAATGCAATTACATGGCCAGAATAATGGCCAGCGCACACTTACAACACCCCAGCCCCAGCCTGTCTCACGCAACAATATTACGAGTGGAGTCAAATCAAATACGAGTATAAGTAAAGGTACCTATTTATGCGCACAAACATTCTAGGCCTTTGTTGCACTCATCCGTATTCGGTTCGTATCCGTGACTCTTCGAAGTGGCCGTTATACCTACAAGTACGTACATTCAATTCGTATTTTTTTCACGGATGATTTATGCTAGACTAGACCGTGCCGCGTCCGATTAGGAAATAGTATGAGGTCACATCAGACAGTGGCGTGTCAGAGTCAATCGAGCCTAATCTGTGTTAAGTTTCATCATACAAAATTGCAATCCGTGGATAGTCCTTATACCAGACGTACCTCGGACGTGGCATGGCTCGGGCCCGGCACGGTATAGCATAAAAATATCATCCCAAGGCTAAGATCTATAGAGCTCAGTTTGATTTTGCCACTGCATAGATATTGCAATTGAAACGAGTTAGATTTATGCCAGCGTTAATCTCGTTGTAAGTTCTAACAGCAGAGTCACTAATATCAGCTAGTCACTACCAAAACCTACCCGAAGCAGGGATTATTAATACTTATAATTACTCATCTCTGTCCGAAGTGATGTGTTTTCGTTTGTACCTACATGCTTATATTATGTAGGGATAAAAAATTTGGAAACCAGCGACTACCAAAATACAATAATATCGAATTTTCCTATACGGAAGTAAAATTGCTTACTTACCCGGTACCCCAAACGAATATTATACATAGTAGGTACATAGGTACCTAGACCTACATTTTTCCGGATTTTGTACTTCCAGTTCGTCGGCATCGTAGTTAAAAATACTAGGATGAAATTTGGACTCAAAAAGTCAACACCCTTGACATGGAGTGGATTGGGGACTGGGGAGTTGCAAATGTGTTTCTGCCATTATACAATCAACATACAGTCTCTATACAATATAGAAGGTACGCCGAAGGTCTAATAGCGGGGCAAGGCACAAGGCATCGAATTATAACAGCACGCACTAATTTGAATAATGAACAAAGTGCCAGTGCCTTCACAAGCTCAACCAGTTGAGATAATATCCACAATTCAGTCAACCAATACGAAACAGGCCATAACCTGTAGAATGTACTTTGATACTGTTAATTTTATCAAGACTTGTATTTTAATATCTTAAAAACAAAAATTTGTTATACCTATAAGAAATAAATTAAATGGATCATTTGTTCTATGAACCTTAAAAAACTTATTGTGACTTTATTTAGTACCCACACCACTAAGTGCATGGTGCAGGTCACGAACTGTTTACTACCAGCTCGGGACGTTTGGCTCGTAAATAAATTTGCCGTAAAACCTTATGCAGAATTAATGTACACATGCTAGTAGAACATTCCACCGCCCAGGGAAAACGAAACTCTTTATTTCAAACTCAATAAAATATTTGAATAACCAGACTTGTATGAGTTTAATATCATACAAATTAATATTTCATACAAAATATGATAATCACTTATCTCATAGTGTGACTAGAGTAACACAACACAAATAAGGATGGTAGAAGATAATATTTATTACAATACTTATGTATTATCTACTCGATCGTAAGACAATAAAATCGTCCCTATAGAGTTACAATTTACAAGTTTTTTTAATTTTTTTATTTAAGTACCCAAAAACTACTCGCTATTTGGAATATAGACATTTAAATAATTCCTTGCACGCTCCTTTAAAATAAAACCAAACAGAATATATTTAAGCAGAAGACGTTGCAACTTTGTAAACATAAGTTAGTTCTAACTTCCAGGCCCCAACAGAAATTTAACTTTAAAACAAACAAAACAAACTATCCATCATCACCGAAATTTATTTTTTGTCAACTCGCACGAAATTCGAAGTTACATAATTTAGAAACAAAAGGGTCCCTCAAAAAAGTGTGCCCGCAGAATGGGTCTAAAATAAAACGTCTAGAGTTACTTTATGAACCAGGAGGTGGTGGCAGTTTATCATTAGTTGTGCGGTGGCAACTACAGCTGCAGTTGTCGTGAGCTGTTTTTACTATAGCATAGCCGGTCCCTAGCCCGAAAAAAAGAGGAGGGTTCATCGTTGAGCTAACTACCCCATATGGCTAAAAAACCAACTGCTAATTGTGCAAACTGCTCTAAAGAGGTTATATTAAAAAGGATACCCGGCTGAGTTTGTTGTGGGCTCTTCTCAGACCTTGCGCGTTATGAGCTTTCGTTGTTTTAGTTTTAAGTTTATGTAATTAATTACCATTAGGTACATCATTATCTTACAAATTCAACAATTGACAATCAAAAGTGTGCAATGGTACCCACTTTGAATAAATTATTTGACTTTGAATTTAACTGGTTATAAATTCAATTTCCGATCCGATTTCCGATAAATATTTAAATCCTACGAGTTAAGACACACCCTACAATATTATACCTATTATTTTTTAAACATGAGTCTCAAACAGTAATAAAGAATTTTGCCGAAAGAATGCCACTCGGGACGATGCAGATAGATGTAAGGATTCTAAAGGATACCCCTTTACATCTAAATCTGTTCAGGCATTTAGAAGTTCTGGCGCACGAAATAAAGAAACTCACTGACACACTCAAATACGTCATAATTATATTATGTACATTGTACATATACCTTTATTGGGCCGTCGTCGTCGCGGTAAATATATTGCTTGCTTGTTGCTGTACTGGTGCGATTTCTATCTAGATGCGCTCCGTAGATGCTCATGAGTAAATATCCCTGTAAACACCTATGCCATTAATATTCACCAGCTCTTGCTACATGAGGCTATTCAGCCCGTCTCATAAATCGCACGCGGGAAACAATAAGCTCGGCCAAATGTGTTTTTAATTTTTTTTCGGCGAAATAGTCGGCGACTGGGCTATTGCATAATCAGTAGGAGGCCGGAACATTCTATTCAATCTTTGGATCGTGGATGGAACTTTAGCAATTATTATTATCTTGAGAAATGTTTTTTCAAGCTGGAAATACAATGTTTCTTGTTTAAATATAAGTAAATATGCAACTAGGTATATAGGTTGCATGTACACACCTTTCAACAATGAGTCAAAAATGAATGAAATAAACCAAACACCAAAAGAGAAATGCAAAAGTAGAATAAAATGAACATTAAAAAAATAAAAACATGTACAATTATTGGCGTTGCAGAAGATTTAACGACTAGTGAGAAAGGGTTTAGCGTGAAGGGTTTAGGTCGAGCAAATTTAACTTTAATTATATTCGAGAAATAACCTCCTACCTACCTACCTATTTATATACCTACGTCTTCCAAAAAAGGAAAAGGTTCTCAATTCACTGCGTTTTTATAATTGAAAAGCCTAACTTTATTTTCGTGTACTATAGGTATATAATTTTATTACACTAAACCATACCTATTATTGTATTCTGAGACTAAACTTAGTTTTCTGTTGTATTATTTTTACAAGTAACCCACCTAGGCTCACTTATAAAGCTTTTTTGTTCCAGTAGAACTTAAAATTTAATAAAAAAGATGCGCGCAGAGCATTCTTTTGTTTATTTTACAAGCCGAACAGCTGATAATAAGTAAACGGAATTTATATTTCTAAGAAAACATTTTATAGACTTCCAGTTATCACTGTTTTTACTATCGTACAGATAAAGAGTGTTATGAGGTAAATAAAGAGCTTATCAGCGACACTATTCATGAATAATATAATAAGTGTAATTATGCTTATCACCAAAATGTAGGTTGGCTACTCTGATAGCATATCCACTACGTCTTATTATAAGCTTAACACGGATGTATATATTGGCTGATATTTTTTTTAATTAATATTAGATACTACACGGAGATTTTGGTATTACTTATTCCTAATACTTATCAGTCATAAAATCGAAAAGCTTTCAACCTACTTACTGCTGTTAGGTACATAATATAACTAGTAGGGTGCGTGGGTGCGCGGACCACTGGTTTTTCAAAATGTGGACTTTATTCGCCATGCATTTTCTATGGAAAAATAAATTCCGCCATCTTGATTTTTTTTCTGTTTATCGAGTAAACCTTCGGATCCTGATCATCTTTTGTGAAGAAACTACTCTTCCATCTTTTATACTCTCCGAGATAGACACCGACGAAGTTTGTATGGCGGCCATCTTTTTTTCGCCATTTTGATTTTTTTTTCAGCTCATTGGCAATTGGATGACGTTTCGAGTGACATTTGCTCGAGCACCACCCACCTATCTTCAATACCTTAGCGTGCTCTTCAGCCGTCTCCGAAATCCTCAATCATCAGCTCTCTCCGTATTTTTCCTCCGAATGAATTTTTGTCTTCTATACGAAACCATCAGTCAAAAATTTTTTTTTCATACAAAAATGTTTAGGAGAGGTGATCAATGAGTGAGTCAGTCAGTCAATCAGTGAATCAGCACGAACAGGTATATATATATTAATACTTATAAATGAAATCATTAACTACATAAGTGTAGATATAGAGTGCTAATTCTTCATCGAAGACGGCAAGATATGAATTTTGATGAAACGTTCACGTCTGTTTCTTTTGATATAAAGCTCGTCGTGTCTGGAATTTTAATTTGCAAACTTTAGATCAAAATCAAAGATGTACCTAATCACAGGGACATGGCGCTGATTCTGTTGTTTTTCGCTAAACTAAATTTAGAGTATCTGCATCCTCTTTTTTTAATATTGCTAAAAAGGGACGGAACGTGAATTTTACATTTAAAGACTCTAAATTTTAGTGCACGCTACAAATTTAAACGATACGCTCGCGACTGGCAGCTAAAGTCACGAGGTTTGACGGCTCTAAATCAAACTTAAAACTGTCAAACTATGTCTGTTCTTTTCATATTATTTTAGTAAGAAGAGGATGCGAATACTCTAAAATTTAGTTGTGCTCAGAATCAATACCAAATCATACCATAGTCCATACCCAATACATATCTTGATACAGGGATTCCAAGAAAATTCGAAAACAAAATGCTTTGGTTATGACGACCTTCTTGGCGCAGTGGTTAGCGCTGTTGCCTTATAAGTGAGAGGCCTAATTTAGAAATTTATATTTTTAAAACTGTCTCTGGTCTAGTCTGTAGATAAGTAACTCTGGCTAGTTACCTCCTTAGCTCCCTACCGGAAAAGACGTAGGTACCCTCAAGCGATTTAGCGTTCCGGTACAATATCGTGTAAAACCAATTAGGGTAATTTATGACCGCGTGATTTTTCCCTCAAAATTCGGAGATGTATGAATAAATGAATGAAATATACTTTATTGTACACCATCATAAAAATTAAAGACAACAGTGAAACATTAAACAACAAAAATAGAAGAATATTATAGGAATAGTATGAAACAGCACGCACTTGCCGTTGCGAAAAAAAAGGCGCGAATGGTTATATCATTTCATAGGATTCTGCAAAAAAAAATGGGCGGTGGCAGTGCGGGCTTCCCTTAAATCAATTTATGGGGTCAGAATACATAATACTTAGAACCTACAGGCTACAGGTAGGTAACTCCATGTGTCTTTTAAGTTAGCCCACTTCCACGTTTAAAGACTGCATCATCAATTATTTCACAGTCAAACTAAGTCAAAGGCATTTCAACAAGGTATAACGAAAGACCGTGAGCAGTTTCCAAAGACTGATGTTACGAAACGGCGGCGGGCTAAAATTATCTATTTGAAAGTGAGAGTGAAATGCAATGTAATAACACTATAAAGGTTGTCGCACACTAAACCCGCGCGCGTCGTAGAGAAACAATAAGTAATTCAACTGCGATTTATTTCGCAGCTTTGACCCTTTCAGAAAAGAGCTCATAATATGAAAAATTGTTTATAGTATGCATTGCAATTGCTACAAATCATTAATGGTCTAAGATCCGTTATTTTTCGTTGCCATGTCGTTACCGTGTCGTTGTCGTATCGTAGTTTTGTCGTTGCCGTATCGTTGTCTCGTCGTTACCGTGTCGTTGTCTTGTCGTTGCCGTGTTGTCACCTTGTCGTTGTCGTTTCGTTGCCGTGTCGTTGCCGTGTCGTTGCCGTGTCGTCGCCTTGTCGTTGTCTTGTCGTTGCCGTGACGTTGCCGTATTGTCATCTTGTCGTTGCCATCGATCAAAGAAATGTAAATATATTTTATAATGTCTAACATCATCGGCACGTGATTTAGCTAAGTAGGCAACCTATTTGAGATGTATCAATCTAATTCTAATCATTATTATCTAGCATAATAATATATTCTCTATCACCATTAAATAACAGCTGAGGAGGGTAGATATTCCTAATACCATATTGTACTATAAATTTTATCTAAAAATTATTCTTTTTCTACCTCTGCTTTTTTTACGTTGTATCTTTGTCGGATTAAAAAACAAAACAAACCAAGCAAAAAATTAATAAAGTTAGTGGGAGAGTCATAGCTAATATAACTAACATGAGTTACAAGTCACAGTACGTAGATGATGATGTGTACAATACCGGGGATTACAGTAGAGCAGGAAGAAGTCGGAAGGTTTATAGGATCAAAAATCCTTTTCAACATCAGGAAGAAGAGAGATCATTACAAGACGCTAATACTTTACAAGATAGCGGCACAGCAGCTAGTAACCAATATTCAGTACAACTTACAACTTACAAGGTATAGTACGCGCCAGGTCAAGATGGCAATCGGGGTGGGGACACCTCGCACACCCGCATTGCGCTAACCCGGTGCGGGATAGCTCATAGCACAGCGGCCGTGCGGGTGTGCGGGGCTCCCCCTACCTCATATTCCGATTGCCATTTCGACCTGTCGCGTACTATAGATATCTTGTCGATGTGGAATATATTATTTCAGGTTGCAAAAGTTCACTCTACAAAGTGCGAGTTGGAGTCGTGTTCCTATGGTCATCATCATTAGTTGCAACTTACAATGTGTCGGGCTTCATACAGTTCCTTGAACTCAAATCGCACTACAGATGCTAGTAGAGCAGTTGTCGACGCGGGTACTGTTTGTTTCAGCCTTAATATTATTGCGAACTAAACCGAAGCGAGGTCTCGTCGATAGTGTCTTATCACTTGACCCCACTGTGTCCAGCGATAACGCGGCCTCATGGGCTTAAATAACTGCCAGCCGGACCGATTTTTTTATTATATAGCTTTTATATTTGTTTTGCAAACTAACATTTGGGTTGAAAGATAATGTCACATATACCTATCTATCTACGATGATGTTTTGTAGTGGACTTTGTCTTGTAGGTGAAAAATAGGGGCAGATTTTTTGAGGTAGGTATATCCTACGCCCCACAGCGCGTAGCGTATATTTTTAAATAAGATATTCGATTTTTTTTGACATTATGGGCAACATCCGACTCTACGCCAACGCGTCTAGCTTAAAAAATAGTACAGATTTGTAATTAGTGGAGAAAAAAGCATTTTGAGCAGAAATGTAATCACACTTTGTTTTCCAGCTCATCAGGTTCTCTTTTATATTCAAAAGCTAAAACTCGTTTCAAAAAATTCTTATTCGGAATGGCCATTCTAGTGATCTAGTGCGTAGTAAGTAGACAGAATGATAGAGATCGTTGTTTCTCATCTTTTTTTGGGTGGTACAGTTAATTAATTCCTAATGTAAACAAGTTAATGTTTTATTATCTACTAAAATTCGATCTTGTTTTTCTCAGTACAAATCAACATTCCAATCCGACAGTGATTTGATAGTTTTTAGGGTTCCGTACCTCAAAAGGAAAAATGGAACCCTTATAGGATCACTTTGTTGTCTGTTCGTCTGTCAAGAAACCTATAGAGTACTTCCCGTTGACCTAGAATCATAGGCAGATAGGTAGATCTTATAGCAGACATGAGGGGAAAAATCTGAAAACCGTGAATTTGTGGTTACTTTACAAGAAAAAAATTAAAATGTGTTCATGAACAAATATTGCTATTATCAACTTGCAAAGTAAGATTACTATACCAAGTGGGGTATTATATAAAAGGGCTATACCTGGGCATTCTAAAACAGATTTTTATTTATTTTTATGCATCATAGTTTTTGAATCATCGTGCAAAATGTCGAAAAAATACGACTGTAGTACGGAACCCTCAGTTCGCGAGTCTGACTCGCACTTGGCCGGTTTTTTAATTTAGTTAGTTACGTACCTATGTAATTAAAGAGCATTTTTGCTACTTGCATAAGTGCCTTGACCTGTTAATTGTCAATCTAACTTGTCCAATTAAACTGTTCTAAGTATATCAATAGGTACAATGCTTCCTTTCAACACACACTTTCTTAATGATATTATAATATTATGATAAAAAGAAAATAAACTAAATTGTTCATTAAATTGAAGTTGTAATTTCCTAACATTCAATGTTATAAAAATAATGTAATTTTGAGTTAGACTATGATTTAGTTAACATGTGAAATGTAAAATTAAAGCTCAGAACAAAATTTTCAAACTCGACAAATGTTGAGTTAAATAAACCCCACTCGTTGATCTATTGTCGTACCTACCCCTAGGACAAGCTTTACGCTTAGTTGGAGGGGAAAGGGGAATATTAGTCATAATCAGCATGGCTATTTTTTTTAAATAGGTTTGAACTTATTTACCTCGGTTTATAATGAGTTCACGAGATAATGCCTTTGTTAATTTGTTAGTTTAATCGAAAACCGGCCAAGTGCGAGTCAGACTCGCACATCGAGGGTTCCGTACTCGGTATTTTTTTCGACATTTTGCATGATGATTCAAAAACTATTATGCATAAATATAAATAAAAATCTATTTTAACATAATACCCCACTTGGTATAGTTATCTTACTTTGAAAATATTTATCATTTGTTCATTAACACATTTTAATTTTTTTATGTGATGTAACCACAAATTCATGGTTTTCAGATTTATTCCTTCACTTGTGCTATAAGACCGAACTACCTGCCAAATTTCAGAATCTAGGTCAACGGGAAGTACCTCATGGATTTTCGTAACAGACACGACAGCCAGACGGACAGACGGACAGACGGACAGACGGACCGACGGACAGACGGACAGATGGACAGACGGACAGGCAGACGGACATACAACGAAGTGATCCTATAAGGGTTCCTTTTTTCCTTTTGAGGTACGGAACCCTAAAAACTGTGCCAGTACTAATATTAGATTGGTAGCGTAATAGAAATAAATACTAATGTTGCTGATTAGACTAAATTGCAATTGATTAAAAAGCAGTGAATAGTCGGCTGACTAGTCAGGAGATCTGGGATTTGATCCCGGGTACATATAAAAAATAAAAAATAAAAATAAAATATTTCGGAGTTGTGTGCGCTTTAAGCAAGAAAACAATATCATGGCTCTAAAATTTACTATTAATGTAGGTAGGTAGGTATATAACGGTCGTTCTAGTGGTTGCTGACCTTTCCTAATTAGCGGCAGTATTAAGAGAAGTAGAAGATCAAACATAACGCCTGTAGTAACAATTTAGATAAATTAAGACGCCCCATATCACAGGAGAAACTGACTTACTGACAGATAAAAATAAAAATAAAAGGACTTCATTCATCATACCTTGTACAGACACAGTTTTACGATCTATCGCCTAAATAACAAATATACTCCCAATCGCGATCGAGGGCAATTTTTTACGGACATTTCAACGTGCTTACGGCTCTAACTCTTGGATCTATCAACCTTAGATCTAGTGCCTCTTTATAACAAAGACCTCCACTAAGAAAAGATTGTTAGAAATTCTACTGAGCTAAGGGTCAGCTAGTAAGTAAGTACCTAGTTCTTAACAGTATTGTTGATTCATGCATTACGTTCGTGGTACTAAAGATGTAATGAGAGCATACAACGTTCGAGGGACGGCAATCGACATATCTACAGTGTGTCGTTCCCGAAATAAAGGATCAATCATTCTCAATTGCCATTTGTTAAAATAGGCTATTCATAATATTGATTGAACGCAAGACGAAGACCGCCCGGGACATTGCTCCCAAATTGGTTCAGTAACTAAGTATTTGTAGGTCAATTTATTATTTTACTTGATATGGGAATGCACTAATTTATTTATTCACTGACTGACTCCTGTGAGGGGGAAATCCTATGGGAACTTTTTGATTTTCCGGATAAAAAGTAGCCTTAAGTCACTCAGGTCTCTAACTAGAGGTATCTCCCATACAAAATCTCACGTCCATCTGTTGCTACGTTGCGATGTGATTGAAGAACAAACCATCAACCAAACACACTTTCACGTTAATTATAATATAGGTACCTAGTGATGCCCGTGACTTCGTCAGCGTGGAATTAGGTTTCTCAAAATCTTGTGGGAACTTTTTGATGTTCTGGGATAAAAAGTATGGCATTTTCCAGGTATTTAGCTATACCCATGCCAAAAATCATGTCAATCCGTCATGGCTCCGTTACGGCGTGGTTGAAGGACAAACCGACAAACAAACACTTTCGCATTTAATGTATGGGTAGTGATTTCCACATTGATATCTTCATTTAACAATCATTGCAACTGAAATATCGCAATGTTCGGACAACATTGATAAAGTAACGAATTAAAAAAAAATCTGAGATGACCCAACGAAAAATCAAAGTTCAAAGACGGGACCTTTTTGAGTCCATCTAAAAACTGGCAGAAATCATGAAAATACCCTCTATAAAATGGGCTCGTTTGGTCCCTCTTTGTTAAAGATCTAGGCTATCAATCCAATTTGTTCTATTCTAACGCTTGTTCACTGTCAAGACTAATGGAAATTAGAAAGTGACGATAAGATTGAATCTTCCAGATTGTAGTATTGTAGACGAGTATAGAACTTGTCTCATTCAGCATTCATGGACTCAAATAGTCATAATACGGTATTTTACACTAAGCGAGAAAAAAATCAAAAGAATTCTTAAAAAGATAGTATTAGCAATAACCAATAGTATTACCAATCACGATTCATAGTAGTGACCAGAGTCTCAATTTCAAGGTCGCGAGTATGCTACTACGAACACGTGACGTTGGATGGCGCCAAGCTGGGCCAGGGGTCAATTGACGGCTAATTATGAACTCTAGTTGTTAGCCGTACTTACAGCGTACTGTGTCAGTGGCCTGACATATTTTTAGTTGCCTATTTATAACTGCATTGTGCTTAATCGTGGAGTAATTGCGTAGTCTATTAGCTACGGAACCGCATAGTCTTTTAGTTCTCCAGTTTAAACTCTAAATACAGCCTCTTCATAGATTTGCAAAAAGGGCCTTTGTATTTGTAAGCTATCTACATTTCTTGTATTACTTATCTTATGTGCAATAAATGCATCCTCTTTGTTGTAAAAGAAACCACGAAATAACTTAGAGATTGTATATTTAACTTAGATTATATGCCACGTTTTTGACAAGTAGGTACATATACTACTTATTATGTGTTTAAAAGTAAAGTCTTTTTTAGAAATAGCTAAGCACTACCCATACTACCATAACATAATATAAATGCAAAAGTGTGTTTGTTAGTTGGTTTGTCCTTCAATCACGTCACAGTGGAGCAACTGATTGACATGATTTTTTGCATGGGTAATACTATACAACTAATGGGTATAGATAAAGACATGGAGAGTAAAATAGGCTAGCCGCTAGGTACTTTGTTATCCCGGAAAATCAAAGAGTTCCCACGGGATTTTTAAGAACCTAAATCCACGCGAATGAAGTCACGGGCACAGCTAGTTACATATAATGATAAGGATTTTTTAGATTTAAGTTTATTAATAGTTTATTTGTAATTAAAAATTGATTAAAAGTTGAAATAAATATATGATATAAACAAAAAATTAAAAAAAATGATAAGGATTTGGTTATTAAAAAAGTTTCAGTAGGTATTCAACAACTCAACTCACTAGATTTGTTGAGTTGTTGGCTATTTTAAAATAGGCAAACGTGCAGAAATAGCCGTGGTCTCATGATGATCAACCCATCGCGGGCTCACTACAGATTCGGGTCTCCTCTCAGAGTGAGAGAGTGAGAATGGTTTTAGCCATAGTCTACCACGCTGGCCATGTGCGGATTGGTAGACTTCACACACCTTTGAGAACATTATGGAGAACTCTCAGGCTTGCAGGTTTTCCTCTCGATGTTTTCCTTCACCGTTAAAGCAAGTAATTAAAACGCACAACTCCGAAAAGTTATAGGTGCGTGCCCGGGATCGAACCCCCGACCAGCTCCGATTAGAAGGCGTACGTCCTAACCACTAGGCTATCACAGCTACTTATCTGCCGTGGTATACTTGTTCATAAATACGCCACAAGAGGTAAAGAAAAAACAATGACCGCATTACGTTCCGTAATGTTGAGTAACGATACTATTAAGTTCATTGTAAAAAAAAAATAACGAGACGAATTACAACGCGCTTTTTGTTACGAGTACGGAAGTGCAAAATTGCTGAGACCAGCGGCGTATAAATATAACTCATTAGGTTGTTACTGCCTACTAAGCAAATGGACGTTAGAAAGAAGAGAATTATGTACCCACCACAGAACTAAATAAAGTACAACCCAAATAAGCGCACACTATTATTATTCATACCAGGTTGTACTAAAATGCTTAAACAGCTTCGCGTTGTAATCATAGTGAAGCGAGCGATCATCGATAAAAAATTATTTCATTCTCTCATATTCCTCTAATACTTTCTCGTAATTTTAATAAAAACTTTAATATAGGGTTATATTTGTGAATATTTTTTGTTATAAAATAAGTACCTACTTTAATATATTGTTTTGAAGGTTTTGAATTATGACAAAATACAGACTATATCCTTAGCTAGTGTATCGAAGTATTATACTACATAATATTAATCTGTAATCGACCACAACTGTCCTTAAGTTAAATGTAACACACAATTTCAAAACTATTTAAATGAATTGATAATAATATTTGGACTAAGGTTGAAAATGTAACGATTAAATCACGCGATATGGCACTGTCAAATTATTTCGTTACTTGTCGATATTGATTTACTTTATCTAATTCACATCTCTATCTCTCAACTTCATATTCTAGTGTTGTGCAAACGATATTTTATAAAAGCTCCAATAACTTATCGGCAAAGGCTAGGTAACCGTTCGAATGGGCAAAGATATTAAACCTCATCCTGTGGGCTATGTCGGACCTAAATCAAGATTTGGAGGATTAGGGATTAGGGGTAGGAAAAGATAAATGAAGGTATAGTGCGCGACAGGTTGTGATGGCAATCGGGGTATGAGGTGAGGGACGCCCCGCATACCTGCAGGTCATCCGCGTTCGCCCGCACTGGTTTAGCGCGGGGTCTGTGCGGGTGTTCGGGGCGTTCCCTTCCCGATTCCCATCTCAACTACCTAAGTACGAGCATTTATAATTGCTTAAGTTATCTGCCTATGGTGGATCTAGGCTATTACAAACAATAAGTATGTGCAAGAGGTACGAGACCTGAAAGAGACGCATTTTACGATAACGCATGTGACGTCGACAACAGCCAGTCGCATCGGACGCATCGAGGAATTTCTGATGACGATGAGCAGAGGGCGGCGTAACCTTTGCTTATATGTATACACTTTACGTTACATCGTATCGGATGCTGCTGACTGTCACTTGTGATTTTGGTCTCTGGCTAGTTTGTGGCCACTGGCCATGGGCCGGCGTATGCCACTTTATTCCGTAACAATAGCTAGGAATATATTGTAAGTTGTGAGATACAAAGACCTCGCTCCCGCTAGTTGTCATGGTGCAGTACCCAGCTAGAAGGTAGGTAATACCTATACCTAATTTGTAATAATAGTTGGTTACTACTTACTGAGAGAAGACCCGTGTTCTATAGTGAGCCGGGGATATATTGAGCCTGATGATGATGATGATGAATAGTTAGGACTTGGGTGGATACAAAGCAGGCGGAGGTAGCAGGCCTGTGTACCTATAAGTACGTAATTCACCGTAACAAGCGAACCACGTCCCATTCTGTACTTAGTTACAGTAAAAGTGGTCGCGAAACTGGTTGTAGCAACTCCAACAATACCCTGAGTGACATTCATTCATTTTCAGTATTTCCAGCTAAGTATACAACTGGTATGGTGTTATGCAGTTGTCCAACAGACTTTTTACCTCGATTTAAAAAAAGAACGAAACTTGATTTTGTAAGAAATTCATCCAGTTGTATAGTACTTACCAGGGATGATATTGATAGCTTTTGCTAGCTTCACTAAAACTTTATAGTTTTAAACCTTTATTAAAATTAATTTGTGACTAAAGTTAGCACTTTAACATCATCATCATCATCAATTTGATCAACCCATCGCCGGCTCACTACAGATCACGGGTCTCCTCTCAGAGTAAGAAGGGGTTTTGGCCATAGGCCAAGTGCGGATTGACAGACTTCACACACCTTTGATTGAGAACATTATGAGAACTCTAAGGCATGCAGGTTTTTTTTTTATTAGGATGATATAACAGGAAATGCCGTAAAGCAGAACATTGCATGACAAATTAGGCTATTTTGAGGATATTTAATAAAAAAACCTACTTATTAAATTAAAGTTACGCGATTTATTTTGCAACCCCAGCAAGTAGGTAGCTCGATAGTTAGTCTAGTTTATTTCAATAATTTGCTTCGGTATACAATAAATTCAGTAACAGCCTAATAGATATCATTAATTTATGGTAATAAATAAAGCTTATCGTAGTAAAATTATTCTGTATAAATGTTACCAACACCGATAACAATGACGTAGGTACCTACCTATAAGATTGATTTTGCTTTTAGTGTTTTTTTTTAACTATAATTTGTTTATTAAATATTAAAATTTAAATTAGGGATTCTATTAAATAAACTTAAATCTAAAATAAAAGTAGGTACTTAAAAATATTAAATTAAAACATACAAACTTAAATAAACCTTACCAACTTAAAATAAAACGTCGTCAAAAAGACCGCCCCTGCGTTGCCCCTGAGCCAAAGGTGCCCATTAAGCTGGCACCTTTGGCTCAGGGGCAACGCTGGCGGATTGGCGGACTTGACTATACAACACAGTATACATACCTTTGATCATATTATACGCACACGAATGTAGGTATGACGTACCGACCATGTTTCTATCGCGTCTCACTGACGACAGAGCAAAAATGCATTTCCATTGTGATTGTGTCACTTTCCGCAGTAGCAGTTAACCTAATTACGCGTTACGTGATATATTTGCCGAAATTCAACATAATACGACATTGATAATGACATTTCTTGCTAAAAGTAAGTAATATGAGTATGCAAAACCCCCTGAGTAAAACTGATCGCACACCACCGCAACGGACGCAAGAGTCGCCTGAGTCGCAAGAGCTGCCCGAACATGCGAAATACGCTGTCTTAATTCCCATCAGACGAACCGACCTCTGCTTCATCACCATTATCAATCGATATTCGATAGACGTCCACTGGTGGATATAGATCCCTTGTAGGGAGAGTATACGCCACGGTCTTGCACCCGCCTGAGTTCAGCGGCTTACAGCGACTTTCGGTGCGAGGTCGCCATTCCAGCACCTTGGGACCCTAACGTCTACCGATTTTTCGAACTATGTGCCCTGCCCATTGCCACCTCAGCTTTGCAGCCCACAGCTATGTTGGTTACTCTGGTTCTCCTAATGATTTCATAATTTCTTTCTAATAGAGAAACTCCAATAGCTCACTGGGCTCTCCATCGGCCGCTGAGTGCGCTTTCTCATGAGGCCCATAGTTAGCGACTAACTATGGACCTCTGCTTATTTTGTTCATATTTCTACTACGTGTCCGATGCGACCGACTTTTGCCGCTGTCGTCATTCTCATTTTCAACTCAGGTCATAGTAGCAGTCAGTAGCAGTAGCACTTTTACCTTTTGTAAATAGTCTCGTAGTACACAACGAAAAAGAGCAACCGCCGAGTTTCTTGCTGGTTGTTTTTGGTAGGAAAGGCACTCCAGCTAGTGGTAGATGGCAGAGGCATATTATGACGATTCAAAAGTACTCGTGGGTTTATTTGAATAAAAATATTTCTGTACTATTCGATTCCGTACCTATGCGAACACCTTCAGTCTGGTGGAAATGTCCGCGTTCTGCCTTTAGCGCCTTTCACTAAGCGAACGGCGGAAGAGAAGTTATGTCACCGCCAGTGGGCCATCGGCTGACCGTAATGGCCGACATACTTACCACGACCCACCAAAACAAGAATTACGTCAACGACAATATGACATGTTGCACAACTTTTATTTGGACATATCGATGGCGCTACAGTGGCGCTAAGCGACACGATATTGGGGCACGTTAATTGTTTAAACTTTAAACAAATTTAAAATAAATAAATAAATAAATAATCTTTTATTTCAGACCAGTCTTAGTCCATATTTAAATTTACAACTATATATTTACTAGAGTTAGTGTGTTAGTAACAATATTTCCTTATAGTTATGTTAGTAATGTTAGTGCTTAGAGCTAACGTGGCAGCTCTAGGCGCCCGGTGGCCACAGCCACCCAATGCGTCTGATTTTCATTATTAGTAAGTATTCTGTCTCTCGACGGTCTACGTCGTATTCCTCTTTGCTGGGATTCGTGAATCCTTCCCTTAATCATAATGTGATTGATTATGATGGGGGACTTCTTGGAATTAGTGTAATGGGCTCCTAGGTAAAACTCTACTAAAAGAAGTTTACTCTTAGGCCTACTTACACAAGGACAATTAAACTGATTTAGTTTTCAATCCTGTTTCTTTAGCTAAACTAAATCTTAGCTTTTTGGTACCCTCATTATACTCTTGCCAAAAAGTAGCTATCAATATAAATAACTTCTTTTTTTCAATCGTTCACTCTTGACAGAGTGGTCGTGGCTGTGAATTCTTTACTGCTGCTCGTACGATCTCCCTCCAGCGACTATGTTGACTATGCTGAAGTGTCAGTGGGCAGACCAAGTCTGTTGCAGAACCGATGGCCGCTGGGACAGACGTGTTTTGGAGTTGAGACCACGTACCAGCAAAAACACTGGATGATGAAGGCAGAGGATCGTGTATGGCGGCGCGCTCTTGAGAAGGTCTATGCCCAGCTGTGGACGCAAACATCCTTATTTCACCGTCGGTACTTCACTTTTCGAAATAATTAATTAAGTAGGTATAATATTATTATTATGAACATAAATTGATTTTTCCATTCTAGCGATAATGTAACCTAGTTATCGGATGACCCCTAACTTTGAGGACTATGGTACTGCCAAGTGCCAGTGTGATAAACTCGGTTATCGGTAGAAAAAAATGTAAGTATCAGACTTATAAATAAAAAATATGTGTAATATCAGGCTCCTTAGATGTAGGACAAGCTCCATTTTTAGGGTTTCGTACCTCAAAAGGATAAAAGGAACCCTTATAGGATCACTTTGTTGTATGACTGTCTGTCAGTGTGTCCCTCGTGTCTGTCAAGAAAACCTACAGGGTAGGTACTTCTCGTTAACCTGGAATCATGAAATTTTGTAGGTGAGTAGGTCTTATAGCACAAGCAAAGGAATAAATTCGAAAACCGTGGATTTGTGGTTACATACAACACATAATTACATAGTTTTTTTAAGGATAACTATACCAAGTGAGGTATTATATGAAAGGGCTTTCATTCTAAAACAGATTTTTATTTATTTTTATCCATAAAAGTTTTTGATTTATCGTGCAAAATGTCAAAAAAATACGACTGTAGTAAGGAACCCAGTCAAGGTGCGCGAGCCTGACTCGCACTTGGCCGGTTTTTAAATACCATGATATGTAGGTGTTCGGGGCTCATGTGTTGCCTAAAATATAAACATTATATACCTACACAGGCACATTTATTCTATAGAATAGGAAAGCCTACCCATAAGGCGAGTCAGCAAGTGTATCCTACTATAAAATAATAATATGAAACTTCCTCGTAAAATTGATAAACCTGAAACTACACTGAAATTCACTTGTAAGTTAGCAGCGAATACGCAGGCAAACACTGATTATAGGTAGGTATAGGTACCCTCACAACAAATTACCAACATTATCTGCTAGGTAACTACAGATTTTGTAAGCATATAGACTTGTATTAATTATAGAAAATACAAGAATAATATGTACCTACCTATGTAGATATTGCAAATTTGAATTCTCATATCGGTTTCAAAGCGAAGTGAATGGTCGGTTATGCTCGAGAAACATATAACAATGGTTTTAAGTTGTACGCAGTTGCAGATTTTTTTGTAAATACCTAAATAAAACTTTTGTTTACTTCCTACTATAATATTGTGTAAGTTATTACGAGGCGCAAAATTACGACTCGCCACCAAGATACGCAATTTGATAAAGATGAATTTCCTGTTTCCTCTTTCATTGATTTATTTATTGACGCGCTTTAATTATAGCTTTGTATAGACGTTCAGAAGTGTAATCGAAAACGGCATTAGTGGGATTCCAAACTGTGTCGCAGGGCTCTTTAGTAGGCACTGCATCATCATCATCAACCGATAGACGTCCACTGCTGGACATAGGTCTCTTGTAGGGATTTCCACACGCCACGGTCTTGCGCCGCCTGAATCCAGAGGCTCCCTGCGACTGATGTCGTCCGTCCACCGAGTGGGGAATCTTCCAACGCTGCATCTTCCGGTGCGAGGTCGCCATTCCGTCGGGGTTGGCAGCGGAATCTCTGTCGGAGATTCTTCGCACCCCCTGCCCCGCCGTTACCATATAACAGCTGCCAGAGCCAGGAATAGCGGGGCCGCCGGGAACTATGGGCCTTGGCCTTGTGTTGTCTCCAAAATCAGGTTTCTGGGTGGAGGTGCGCTCCCTTACCCCCCTGTAGGGGGGTAGGCACTGCGGTACCACTCAATTACCACATCATTTTGACGACCTCCCGGGCGCAGTGGTACGCACTGTGGTCTTATTAGTGGAAGGTCCCGGGTTTAATTTATATAAAGGGGTACACCTATGGGTTTAATCCATCTTGCATGGAAGCGTCATCATTACTTACCACCAGATGAGATTGCAGTCAGAGATTAAATTTAATATTTTAATAACTTAATTTAAACCATTTCAACCATTAACGACTTCGTAAAATTGCAAGTTACGAGCGATATTTTTTTTAATCCAGTACAGAATAAAACTTACTGTTCTATAAGTGTTCTATAATAAATATAGGCAATAGATATTTAGTAGGTACTACATACTTACACTTAGTCTATTCTTCTAAAGAATTATAAAAGTCTATTATGCTAAAATTACAGCTTTTTTCATTGGTGTACACATGGTGTACAGTGTACACTGTACATCTCGTTTATATTATTGACGTGGAACATGTCTTCTTTCTAGGCCATTCTTGTATCGAGACATGGATGTACAATCGGGCATATACATAATATATTATTATTATGAAGCGAAAGTTTGTCGAAATTGAACAATGCTTTGAAAGGTTGGATCGGATGAGTGTGCTAAAATTAATAACCGGTCCCGGGGTTACCTATTGTGATGTAATATAATATGACATTAATCTAGTCATAAAAATAGATTAGCTAATGTATGTAAACGTTTATCAGATATTTATAAACTGTTTTCGTAAAATGAGAAACATCCCTGTTTTACTCGTTAGGCTCTGGAAACGTAGTGCTGGAGAAGAATTATTATCCTCTCCGTTTAAACTAGCATCCTTAGGGTGTTTGTGCATTCGTTTCGTATCCGTGATTCTTCGAAGTGGCCGTCATACAAATACGGACTCATTCAATTCGTAACTATTTTTACGGAATCCGTGATTTCACGGATGAGTGCATAAACGCAAACGCCCTTACTTGCTTCGTTCACATGGCCGGGAGTCACCGAGGAGAAATAGGAGTAAATATGTGTCCACAAAGTAAAAATGGAAGACACTAGAGAATACAGCAGTAGTTCAGAAGATGGATACATCAATTAACTAAAGGTTACCATTAAATTAATATCGTTACAAAAGCGCACAAGAAAGAACTATGTCTTTGCTTACTAATTACAAGTAGGTACGTACCTACCTACTTGAATGGAAATAAATGGTGCTGATTCTGACCACAACAAAATTTTAGAGCATTCGCACCCTATTCTTACTCATTTGTTTGACAGACACAGTTTGACAGGTTTAAATTTAAAATAGATCTGTCAAACCTTGTGACTTTAGCTGCCTAGTCGCGAGTCTATTGTTTAAATTTGTAGCGTGCACTAAAATTTAGAGTCTTTAAATCTAAAATTCATGTTCTGTTCTTTTTTAGCAATATTAAAAAGAAAAAGATGCGGATACTTCAAATTTAGTTTAGAGAAAGACAACAGAATCGATGTCAATGGGGCTGATTCTCTTGTTCACAATCTGCAGACTAAACAAAATTAACAGGTCTAAATCTAGTGCTATCCTTTTCCGAAAGTAACATTATGCAAGGGATTGACACGTCTAAACGTGTCATTTTAGTTTAGTTCAGAGATTGTGTACAACAGAATTAGCCACAATGTCTTCTATGCTATGATCATAATGTTCAGTTTGCACACGTGTTTAATGTGTACGTATTCTACTTTTCTGTATTCAATTTGTGACGCATTTTCAGAGGTTCGATGCGTGGAAAATTTAGTCTAAATAACTGTAGACACCATTATTTTCAGATGAGCAATAATGTGTTCAATAAGGTAATTTACAAAACTGTATTGTAATGTTGCCCCTTAAATAGGTACCTAAGTTTAAATAAAAGTATAACGAATGGTAACCACGTCTATTATAAAATAGAATATACTTACAGATATTCTAGTTAGTCCTCTCGAAGACAAAATTCAAGTTTTATTTATTTTACAAACTTTTACAGATACGAACTTTTCTTATTCAAATTCTAAAGGTACCTATCTAACCGTTGATTAGCTCAATCAAGAGGGTTTGTAGTTTTATTAATACCTATTTTATACTTTAAACGAAGTGTCTACTAGCAATAAAACTGGCAGAAGACAACTCTATATGAACACTCGCAGCAAGTATTTTTTTAAAGTTTTAGTGAACAAACTCTCGCAGAAGTTTTAATACCTATACAAAACTTGTAAAAAGAGATCTCGAGATACAGCTTGGCCCTATTAAATATGTGGATAAGAGCTTCTTCTTAAATGAAATTGCCAGTCACCAAAGTAATAGTCCTTTAACCAAAAAGTCAAAATAGCTTTGCTCACTGAGGCGTAACGGTTCAAATCGCTGCACAGGAGTTCGCCGAGTCACTGCATCCCTATCCCATCTCAGATCAATCGAGATGTGATGTCACGCAGAAGATAAAATTTGGTATTGAATTAACCTAAAAGGGGTAAACTAAGTGCTGGATAACGTAAAAGGGTTAAATAAACGACTGACTTAAGTCCGTGGAAAAAAATGTGAGCTTTTTTGTTATTTTTGCCCTTTAAGAAAAATATCGATTAAAAATTTCATCATTCACTAATATTTCATCACTACAGACATAGTACTGATTGGATTATGTAGAGTTGTTAATTGTAGGTTTGAATCCCTGTAGGTACCTATAGTCCGCAACATGTTGAGATGACAATCGTGGTATGCACACCCGCATGTTACTCACGCTCGCCCGCACTGGGTTAGTGCGGGGGCTGTGCGGGTATGCGGGGCATTTCCTCCCCGATTGCCATCTCGACCAGTTGCGTACTATACTTACCTACGTGCAGTTCTAAGAGTTTTAAAAGCATTTTAACTCCATCAACAAATTCGTTCGTCTTTCTTCTTTTGATTTAATCAAAATTAAGTTACATTAAATTAAACAAAAATAAATACTTAGGTATCTACTTAAAAAATATTTTAACAACTTAATTTAGGTGGATAAATTGCTTTCACATCTTCTTCATCATTTTAAAATTGCACAAATATTTGCAAATATTTTATTTAAATTACGAACAATTACTCTCAGTAATTACGCCGGTAATACATTAATGTAAACTGGAACGATTATAGCGGCGCGGCGTTCGTTTACTTCGTTAGCGCCGACCACTTCTTACGAAACGAGAAATAGGATTATTCAATAATACTGTGATTTTATTGTTGTAAATACAATACACATAGATTCTGCGATTAGTTATTATTGCATTAAACTAGTTTTTATTACTTCATACGGAAAAAGAAATACTTAATACTCGTACTTTGTAGAGACAATGGAACGTGCTTACCGACTTGACGTCACATAGTAGGTACCTACCTATTTTTAGGGTTCCGTGGTAAACAAGGAACCCTTATAGTTTCGCCATGTCTGTCCGTCTGTCCGTCCGTCCTCGGTTAATTAATGGCATGGGTATAAAAAGGAGCCCATATTCTTCCCTGGGACACTAGGAAATTCCCTTTCTGAGGTTTCTGGCCTTTCGTCAAATGGATTAAACAGATGGGCCATGTAAAGCAGGCAGACAGACACACAAAATATTATTAGTATAATGACAGGATAACGGCCAACAGTGGAGAGGCACAAGAACAAGAAGTATGTAATAGCTTTAACTTCGATATCAGATGCATGTATAATTACCTATTGTATAATTATAAACTTTCAATCAATGAATCAAGGTCTCTCAGATACTGATCATACAAAAGGGGTATGGGTTCAATAAAAACTGCCATACTCCCAGGTTTAGCCAGCTTCCATCTTAGATTGCATCATCACTTACCTCCAGGTGAGATTGCTGCAAAGGGCTAACTTGTATCTGAATAAATAAATAAAAATTAAATAGTTATATCTACTAATTACTGTGCCTACTTTACAATCAGTTTAAAATACTACATCATTCATAACCTTGTATTTAAAATAATGTAGTGACAACTGAACCGAAACTTCTTGTATAAAAAGGCAACTAAAAAAAACGAAAATTAGGTGGAGCCCAGAGAGTTCAACGCGCTTGAGGTAAGCTTACAATAAAGAGGCAAACGGAAAACAGTCCGAATTTTTTAAAACCCGTTCCCGTCGACTCTACAGTTCATAACGATTGCAAATTAATTTTTAAATTACACTTAAAATGCAAAAACACTAAACAGACTCTCTTACCCAAAACCAAATTAAGTTAATCTCGGACGTTCCGGGTTCGATTTCCGGCAAATCAATTTTGGAATTCAAATTTTTAAATGGTCTCTGATCTTGTCTGAGGTGAGGATTTGGTCGTGACTAAATAGTTAGGCAAAGACATATTACCTACCTACTAAAGTACTATTTCGACTCTTGGTTTAACAATTTAATATTTTAAGAATATTGTTATTAATAGGTAGTTAGTAGTAGCCGGGACCGACAGAATCTAAATTCTCCTGCAAAATTGGTCACTCATATATTATATAAATGAGTAAAATTATGTACCCACATAATAAACAAATCTTCTTCTAAATATATAAAAGGAAAAGGTGACTGACTGACTGACTGACTGAATGACTGACTGATCTATCAACGCACAGCTCAAACTACTGGACGGATCGGGCTGAAATTTGGCATGCAGATAGCTATTATGACGTAGGCATCCGCTAAGAAAGGATTTTTGAAAATTCAACTCCTAAGGGGGTGAAATAGGGTTTTGAAATTTTGTAGTCCACGCGGACGAAGTCGCGAGCATAAGCTAGTTTATATATATGTAGGTAAGTACCGACTTGGATCAACGTTGCTGTAACAACCTCCACTAAAGAAAAGATTTTCAAAAAGTCCATCCGAAAAACATGAGAGAAACTTTAGATAAAGCAACCTCAGTGAGTAGGTACAATATCTAGTTTGTGTTATACCTGGAACTTCCTAGTTCGCTTGAAAATCAGCATCAGTGAGAGTGGTAAGCCGCCGCCGGCCGCGCGGTCCGCCATTACATCACCCGCACACACACATATACACTTTCACTGTTAGATAATGGTGCTGCTCGTACAACGCCATTGCCTTACTTACACACTTACACACAATAGGAAGTTGTAAGATGCAGACCTTAGGCTTCATGTTGTAAAATATACGACTGAAATCATTAAGAGTTAGGTTTTATGAATATGTTATTTGATAATATTATTATGTACTTATGTAGGTACCTATAAGTAAATATTACGTAATAATTTGAATTGTGGGAATACCCATACCTACTTACATAAAAATTTAACATCACATTTTAATAGTTTTATTATGATAGGTAAGCAAGTACCTACCCGATTTGTTTTTAATGGAAGAATTAAATGACTTATAGTTAAAAATAATAACATACTTAAGTAAATACCAGATAATTTATATTTTAAGCGATAAATTCCTAACAATACCTAAGTGGAATGACTACCATCAATATAAATGACAAGATATGCCCAAGCGAACAAAATTTTTCACGGCTTTGGAACCAAATAAATCAGCGCCACCTCAGTACCCGTAGTAGGTATATCGACTCTCGAATTCTAGTAACGTTTGGTGAGACGTAAAATCTTATACTACGGATACAGATACTAATGAACGACCCGTTTGAAATCCAGACGTCACTGAGGTTGCATTGGTGCTAAATAAATATTTTAGGACCAATGAGTCGGTGCCAATGTAAATGTCGGTTCAATGGCCCTGTCCTTACGAAGTAATCTAAATATATAAAAGGAAAAGGTGACTGACTGACTGACTGACTGACTGACTGACTGACTGACTGACTGATCTATCAACGCACAGCTCAAACTACTGGACGGATCGGGCTGAAATTTGGCATACAGATAGCTATTATGACGTAGGCATCCGCTAAGAAAGGATTTTTGAAAATTCAACTCCTAAGGGGGTGAAATAGGGGTTTGAAATTTGTGTAGTCCACGCGGACGAAGTCGCGAGCATAAGCTAGTATATACATATAAGTCAATGATGACTACCTATTGACGTTAGTACTATTATATTATTCTGTGCTATTGATTTGAATGTATAGTCCGTACAAAATGACTCCTCACGCGCCATGAGTCAACCTGTCATGTCAAAAGTACGGCTCACCTTTACAATAAGGACTAAAATCGTACTTTTAAAAAGAAATTTGAAGAAAAACACAAAGTTAAAATGGTTATAAATATAAATGGTTAAAATTTTACGCGTTATACCTACCTACTTATATTTTTAAAGTATGTAAGTATAGGGACAGTTTACGACAATTAGGGAACTTCTAACAAAACGTAGAGGCTTCGACGTCACTGGCATATGTTTGTACTTCCACGAATCGTACTTCGTACATTTGACGCAGGTAGGTACCTAGTAGGTAGCCCTAATGTATTCCTATTTTTCTATGATAATATTACGTCAAAATTGCCTAACATTTGTCATATTATCGTCGATTCAGGATCAAAACGAGAGTTCCCTCTCTCCAGTTCATTCTGGCATAGGTATTACGAAGTGAAATGTACTGTGACAGATCCGCGTATCTAGACTGTAGATAGATAAATTAAACTCCTTATTGCACACACGTAAGCAGAGACACAACAAGAGATAGGTAAACAAACTGAAAAGAGGGGCGCAAAGGCGGTCTTATTGCTAAAGCAATCTCTAACAGACAATGTGGCTAATTCCTTTGTACACAATGTGGCTAATTCCGTTGCACGCAATCTCTAAACTGAACTAAAATGACACGTCTAAATCTATTGCTATCCCTTTCAAAATGTTGCTTGCGGAAAAGGATAGCACTAGATTTAGACCTGTTAATTTAATTTAGTTTAGAGATTGTGTACAAGAGAGTCGTCCCCATTCTCTAAACTAAACTAAAATGGCACATCTAAATCTATTGCTATCCCTTTCATAATGTTGCATGCGGAAAAGAATAGCATTAGTTTTAGACCTGTTAATTTAGTTTAGTTTAGAGATTGTGTACAAGAGAATCGGCCCCAATCTTGAATTAAAATAAGACAACTAATTTTATTTAGGTGCTTATTTAAAATTATATTTTAAACGATTAAAGTTTCCAACAAAGCAGTGTCTTCTATGGAAATGGTATTAAATTACAATTTTAATCAAAAGTTTTTGTTTAAGACGTGCTTACATTTGAGTGACCACAAAAAAGATAGTCATCTCCCTGTCTACTTGATTTAAAAAACGCTACCATGTGCTCGGCGATGCGTTACGAGATTTATGTAGATTTAGGTAGTTAGGTACCTACTTACTTATAAAAGTTACTCGAATTCTCCACCCAGAAATAACGTAACGAACTTACAAAAAATGCTTCGCGTGCGGTCATTCTCTTAATTTTTTAATTATTATATTATCCTAATACATATGAGAAACGCGAAAATATGTTCGTCTGCCTCTACTAGCTTTTCACGGCCCATTCTTTCAACCGATTTTGAAAGAATAGGTATATAGAGAGTTAGCTTTTTTCTTGGAAAATCCAAAAGTTGTCAAGTAAAGCCTAAATTAAATTCACGTGGATGAAGTCGCGTACGTACTACGTACCGGAGCGGCGTACCCGCATCACCAACGCAATAGTTATTTATCACTCGAGACTCCAGAATGGCAACAGAACTGCATTATTCAATAGACTAAATATATTTTACGTATGCATTTTAATTATGTAACGGTTGGTTAATATAGTACCCTAATAATGATAAGTATCCAAAAGATGTGGGTGGGCATAACTCTACACGTGAATTTATAATAGACCGTTCCTACTTGCTAAAAACTGTAGAATATATTTTTGTACAAAACACAAGGAAGTGAGCTAAATTCCTGCGAGAACATAGTGAAAAGGCATCAGTTTTATACAAAAGAAATAAAACGTGAGGTCCAATTTATCAATAAAATATCAGGAAATGTTATCCGCAATGGCACAACGTTGTGTTAACATTAGTTTTACACAAACGCGCTGTCAAGTTTTTTATACGATGAGCAATAAATACTTAAGTAGTTCAGCTACATTGCAAAATGACTATAGACAACATACGATAGAGCAGACGAACTATGTTAGCTTTATTTATGCGTTGGCAACAAATGAATATTAAGTTCGGCATATCCGCCTCTAGCGACCTTGGCTTTGTACGTTCTATAGGTACTAAGTTAATTCTTTCCTTATCATGAGCATCGAAACCGAACATAATATACTTATGCATCAGTAACAATAAATGGGCTTAGTTATTATTAGGGCGTAGGAGAGGAGGGAAGTGAAGCAGAGTCCATAAAAAAAGAGATGAAAACTCTAGACTAAAGGAGTGGAAGATTTAGACTGCGAGACACCTTCAAGTTAGCCCGCTACTGTCCTAGGTTCCATCATCACATAGCACCCAGTTAGATCGCATTCAAAGGCTAACTTGTAGTGGAATAAAAATAAAATCACTCTTAGCAATCTGTTAATCGTAGATAGGAGACATAAAGTCAATGGCTGACAATTATTATTTAACTAGATAATGCCCGCGACTTCGTCCGCGTGGATTTAGGTTTTTCAAAGTCCCCTCTGGTTTTCCGGGATAAAAAGTAGCATATGTCCTTCCCCGGTATGCAAGCTATCTTTGTACCAAATTTCGTCAAAAACGGTTGAACGGATGGGCCGTGAAAGGCTAGCAGACAGACAGACAGACAGACACATTCGCATTTATAATATTAAGTATGGATGGAAAAGAAAAACAAGTGGTGTAATATGGTTGATGATAATATCTAGTATGGACAAGAATTTGATTGAAAAGTTCAAACAGGTTCTACGTGTGTGATTTTGTTGGCCGATTTTAGTCTCTGAATCTTAATTAATATTACTGCATGTAGGATATTAAGAATTATTTCCGGTGGTCGATTCCGATATACATATTGGGTGTTCTGTGGCAATATCGTTTTGGTGCCCATTTAAAATTTAGCACACACTTTTTTTTTACGATCCCAAAGACTGGTCACGATCCGCGGCAAAAAGTTATCTGCAACCTTGATCTTTCCTGGCGAAAAAATTACGTCTGTATTGTGAACAATTCGTAACATTACTATAGCGAGACTGTGCTATGGAAAAAATATGTAATTATAGGTGTCGATAATTATGATTTAGATGTGGTTGGTTTTTGTTTGTAAACAATAAATCATGCCGGTATCTGGACTCATAATATGAGATTTTCGGCAAATGTGAACATCGTTAACGAGTAAATAATGGATGTTTCGAAAGGTATATAAAGTAGTTGTCGCTAATGCTCATTTTTAGTGTAAAGTAAACAAAGTGATGTATAGACTGATAGGTAGATTATTTTGGCTGTGTACGAGTTAGAAAAGTCCTTTGAAAACTACTTAACTTCTTAGCAGTTATTATAATTATGCTGGAAAACAAAATTGACTTAGAGTAAAAAGCCTGTAGTGTGTATTATTTAAAAAAAACAGACATAGTTTCGTAAGGTCAAATCGAAAGATAAGGATTTTAAAGAATCTTGGCGTAATGCACTTCATTGGCAAACGATCACAAAAACTATCTATCACCCAATAGATGCAGCTCTAAATGTCAAGAAATAAAATTATTTTCAACGAAATTACAGTACGCAGCAGAAAGTAATGTACATCGGCCTTTAGAATGACATTTCGGCTTTGTAGAGCATTGTCTCTGTCACTCATACCTATATAACATTTTATCGGTCTCAACAATAAAGACAATGCTCTACAACTCTGCTATCTCCTTCTAAAGGTCGATATACATTACTTTAAGTAATTGGTTCTGCCTAGATTGGACACCGATATCGAGGTTTCGAATTCAAAAAATGTTTCCACAGATGGACAAATTTTGTTACGTTCGTTCCAACACCTACACCAAAGGAAGTAATTGGCAGCGAATGTAAATTTTGCAAATTGGTAGGTGAGAGAAAGTAAACTGATATATTTAGCACGTCCCCATTCTGTATTGGAAACTGCGAAATCTTGAATCGGGATGCGATTTCACTTATGCACTCGTACAGTTATAAGAATACATAACTCAGCACTCACTGATTTGCTTATTTTGAGACACCCTACTCGAAAATTTCAAAGGTTTGCACAGAACATACCTTTAGTTTTTCAGTCAGAAGAATCCATCTATATAAAAGGAAAACTGACTGATCTATGAACACACAGCTCAAACTACTGGACAGTTCGGGCTGAAATTTGGCATGCAGATAGTTATTATGACGTAGACATCCGCTAAGAAAGGATTTTTGAAAATTCAACCACGGGAAATAGGAGTTTGAAATTTGTGTAGTCCACGCGGAAGAAGTCGCATAAGCTGATTAGAGCATAAAAATTTAAGTTATGTTTAATTTCTCACAGAAAAATCTAGAACTGTACAATTGAATTGTGATGAGAATTATCGACACGATGCCATGATCTGAATAGACCCTTCTGAACTTTTCCATTCGCCCGTTGAAAAAACGTCTCTCCCGCTGTATTGTAAAGGACGGCGTGTTTATGAGGCGGATTAATATTTATCAGTTCTCGGATACAACAATAACAGCGAATCAAGGTATCGGTGTGTTAAAGAGCTTATGAATATAAAGCAAAATTTACATACCTACCCACTTCATCTCATACATACATGTATCTACGACTAAAGTCTCCATGTTTTGTTAGGGTTGTAACTCTTGTAAAGTGACATAAATTACTATACCCTGTCTGTTCATCGAAACGAGCTAATAGGGAGGTAAGAAACTGCACGTCATTGGTATGCAGATAATGCACATAGGGCACGTTGGCGTTACGACCAAAATCTTATTGTCTTAATAGAGAAAGAATCTGTGAGGGCCAGACTTTCATCTAAATATATAAAAGAGAAATACCACTCACTCACTCACTCTCTAAATCTCAGGAACTATAAAGCCTACAAACTTGAAATTTGGAAGGTAGGTTCTTTCTAGGACGTAGGTTTCAGCTAAGAAACTGTTTCGAAAAATTCCCCAAATGGGGGTTGAAAGGTGGTATGAAAGTCCTATGTTTTTGAAGTTAGATACATGAAAATCGACATTTAGGTTGTTAGCTTTAAATAATAAAATTCTGTTTAATTCAATTTGGGAAATTCCCCCCTAAAGGGTGGTAAAATAAGGGGGAAAGTTTTTATAGATTTTTTTTAACTATTGTTATTTTTACTTGAAATTTGAAACGTAGATTCTTTCTAGGGGATAGGTATAAGATAAGAAAGGATCTTACTCAATTCTCTCCCCAAGGGAGTGAAATAGGGGTTGAAATGTTATATGAAAATCCTATGTTTTTGAAGTTAGAGATATGAAAATTGGCATTTAGGTATTCTGGGTTCCGTGCCTTAAGGTGAGACTGAGTGAGTAGGTAAGTGAGGCCTTTTGCAACGGAAAAATTTCCGATCTCATGAGAAACCAGAAATTTTACGCAGACGAAGTCGCGGGCAACTGCTATTTATTTTATAAAACTGAAAGTTTCTCTGCACATTGTCACCAACACAGGGAGGAACAAGCAGTGACTATGAAGTTTAGATCGTCGTGGCTTTGGCAGATAACAGGTAACAAACGTGTATACAGTTTTCTTCAGAATAGTATTACAAATCACGTCATGCATTTCCAGACAATAAGTAAGTATCGTGGCAACCTCCTGCCAGACACCCTCAAAATTTGAAAGTTTTGAGGGTGTATTTTCTTGGTTATTTTCTCCTTAATAAAGCTCAATGCAGTCCGAAATTCTACTAACAAAAGTGGTGCAATAGAGGAAGCATTCAATTCGATAGAGAGACCCGCCACTAGGTGGACATACGATATCAAACGAGTTGCAGAGAGCTGCTGGATTCGGGCAAGACCGTGGCGTGTGGAGGTCCCTACAATAGATATATTTATCAGTTGACGACGACGACGATGATGATGATGATGATGATGATGATGATGAAATTATATTAAGCGTTTTGATATTACAGATATGTAAGAATATAGTCACACTCACAGCCCTAGTTTTTACATGCTTTACGAAATCGATCGTCAGTTTAATAGTCGGCCTCGACTGCAGGGTCGACGAACGATAAAACACTTATAGACATTTATCATGTTCGTGTTATACGGTCATATTTGTGTATAAGCTAAGACAATGTGTCTAATGACAAACTATTTACTCGTCGAGGTTTTATCTCGAAACCAACTTACAACCTCTGGTGACTCAGTGCGTTGCACAAAAGATAGTTTACGCACCTTACTGCACATTAAATATTTACTTATCTAAAACCTGTCGGAAATATCTGCGCACCTCGCTGGAATGCGCCTCCCCTGGCACTTTCCCGCAGCTCGCCTATTTTCGCCAATACCCAAAGAGTACTAAACACTACGTTCTACCAGTACCGCGTCCAGTACCAGTGCCAGTACCATTGCCAACCCAAGCACGTTCGAAGATTTCCGACGGCTTGTAAGTTATTCATAAAGCTTATCACACTCGGGACCGATGATATGCCACCAGTCCTCATATCTTACGATATAGGTCTTCATAATAAATCAACATACGTACGAAAAACCTTCCCACCAGGTGGACAGAGACAGTGCCTGGTCTCCCATAGGAGAACTAAAGTAACCAACATAGTATGGGTTGCGAAGCTAAAGTGGAGACCTTGCACCGGAAAATGCAGCGTTGGAAGACCCACTACTTACTAGGAGGCCAGACGTCATCAAACGAGTCGCAGGAAGCTGCTAGATTCAGGCGGCGCAATACCACAATACCGTAGCGAGTGGAAGTCCCTACAAGCTGTGGACGTGACGAAAAATGATGACGCTGACGAAAATTCCTGTTGTTCCTCGTAGTGCGTCAAAATATTATAGGCATAACATTTATGGAAACTTAATAAAAAAATAAAATCTTGAAGTGGGCAGATATTTAGTTTCAGAGGTTCTGCCCAAATTCTTCAATTTTAAATATACATGTTAATCAAATTTAAAAGTAAGTATCTAGTAAATCTAATAGGTAAGCGGTATCATTTTCTCTATAAAAAATGGTCCTAGGTCGTACAAAAATGGATTAGCTGAATGTTTGGTTAAGTATAGGTACTAGCAGTATTATGTTGCTATACGTATGAGTTGTATTCGTTCAAATACCTAGGCCATTGATCCATATGACCTAGGCACAAAAAGTAATCCATTGGAAGAACAAAGCATTTTTAAAATCATGAGAGAACACAGTCATTTTGTTAGAAAAAGAACGCATCGAAAAAACTGCTGGTAAACTGTATGTATTCCTGCTGGTGAGAAAAGTGTTATTCGCTGCACTTTTATGAAGTTTAACCGCATTCTTCAAGTTTGAAACCGCAACCATATAAAGCTTTCATAGCCGTTGTCCCTTTTATGTTAGGGCTCCATCATCGGGGTTCGTCAAATGATTAAAAAATTCGGGCATACGATAGTTCGGCATTTGGCAAATGAACTGGCCACATTATTCAGAACACAGCGAATCTTTTGCGTTTGGCAAATTTTTAAATAAGTTTGGCAAATCAACCAACCGGCAGACGCGACATTCTGTGACAGCAAGTAGTCTTCCCTGTGGTGCATTAGTTATATCTCGGAAAATAAAGAGTTTTTATAAAAATCTATATTTGCTCCAACCTTTCGGGTTAGCGCCAATATGCAGAACGATACGATACCGGGCACACAATTCGCGATGCCACTAATCATTTCCCGAATCCCTATAGTGGAGCTGAGTCATTAGCACAATAAGTGTATCCAATACCCGTCGTTCGCCAATTATTGTTCTTTGAAAAAACCAACCCTAGCTACGACCATGCGGGTCGCGTGCATCGCGCGTGTCCCCTATGCTACGCAAATTTAAACAAAGAAGTTTCAACAGCACTCAAAACACGAACGCACTACGCGATGAGCTATTTAAAACGAACAGCAATATGCTTTAATGTAATATCGTTTAGAAGGGACTTCGATCATTAAAGTACAACATAAATACAGACACAAAAAATATTAAATCTGTAAACGAAAAAATATATTCTTCGTTAAGTACTTTACAGACAGGCTAAGCATTCATGTAGGTACTATGTGTCTATAGACACGAGGGCTTTATGTATTATTATTTTTCGCCCAATGTGAATGATTGGTCCCAAAAGTGTTGAAAATGGAGGACGGGAAATCCCATCGGGCAAACGGCTAATATCTTATAGAAATGGTTTAGGTACGCATGGTTACGCTTCGAGTTTAAATTTTTGCAGTTATCAGCAGAACCAAAAAAATAAGCAAAAGTAATTTTTACAAACTACTTTAAACCTGATTCTGTGTTTATATATCCGAAGTTTTATTTCTGTATACAAAACTAGTTGATGAATGATTGACTTTGGACTGGATTTAGGCTTTAAAAATCTCATGGGAACTTCGATTTTGCGGGATAAAATACCTACGTGATAAGTCACTCTTCACGTCTTTATTCATCTTCTTTTTCTCTATATATAAAAATGAATCGCTAAATGTGTTGCTGATAGCAAATCTCGAGAACAGCTGAACCGATTTCGCTAATTCTTTTTTTACAATATTCCTTGAAGTACGAGGATGGTTCTTACGGAGAGAAAAATTTAAAAATTTTGAATCGACTGTTAGGCGGTACGAAGTTCGCCAGGGCAGCTAGTTACTCATAAAAACCTATATAACCCACCCATACAAACTCATATAACCAACCCATATAAAAAAACTACGTCGATCTGTTGCTCCTTGTGGCGTGATCGAAGGTCAAATCGTCAAACAAACACACTTACTACTAGTATAAATAATATTAGTAGGATACTTGTGCACAATCGTTGCTCAGCACTTATTTCTAACGGACACTTTTTGACGACCAACAACATATCTTACACATTAATGATCAAAGCCATAATATTATATATTAGAAGGGGTGAACAGCGAACACCGAGGGAAGGTGTGAAAGATCAAGGCTCCGGCGGTATAAACAGATTTACATACAGAGAGGTTTTACGAAGAGTACACACCGGTTGATATTTCAAACCGGATCCTATTAGTAACATCATCTGTCATTATGAATTCACGACTGTTTGTAAAAAATTGAAGTGGGACTAATTAATGTAGAATATTAAATACAAGTAAGTATTCGCGACATCGCTTATTGAGTTCAAGAGTTTAGATTATTCTTATTTTTAAAAGTTGTAAATTTTTTACGTGATTCATCAATGAACTAGTGAAGACCTGCCTGGCGTAGTGGTGAGCGCTGTGGTCTGTATTAGCAGGTGGGATTAGCACTAATTAAAACACTAATTAAACACATTAGATTAGCACCTGGATTCGATTCCCGGTAGGGGAAATTTGGAATTTTATAATTCCTAAATTTTCTCTGGTCTGGTCTGGCTGATTGACCTCATGATTATAGACCGACAGTCGGCGACTGAGTCAGTCGACTGTTCGACGCCTAGGTACCTATGTACGCGACAGGTCGAGATGGCAATCGGGATATGAGGCGGGGACGCCCCGCACACCTGCACCTCACCCGCGCTATCTCGCACCGGGTTAGCGCGTTAGCGCGGAGGCTGTGCGAGTGTGCGGGGGGTCTCTACCTCGATTGCCACCTATACCTATCGTAAGTTTGTTATTAGAGGCAAATATCAAACAATTTTACTAAACAAAGAATATTACCAGTTTATTTAGTAAATTAGCAGTCATTCTGGGTTATTAATTTAATTAGGTAATAAAACAAAATTAAGTTTTATAGTAAGTAGTAGGTATAGATATTATTACAGACTACAGTATAGAGATAATAATATTCGGGTGCATTTCAAACCAAAAATAAAACAAAAATTCCCATGAAAACATATTTTATCTAATGTTTTTTTTACAAACCCGTTTGAGAATTAAAGTGCTAATGGTGTTAATTGCATTTTCAACGATCAAAGGACCTGTCTTGTGAAGGAGACTGATGTCTTTTTTTGTTTTTATCATCCATACTATCACACTAATATCAACTAATATTTTACAGGCGAAAGTTTGTATGTATGTATGTGTGTGTGTGTGTGTGTGTGTGTGTGTGTGTGTGTGTGTATTTTTGTTACTTTTTCACGAAATTTTAACCACTTGACGGATTTGGCTGACATTTGGAATGGAGACAGCTTATATCCTATAATTTATTACATAGGCTTTTTATCACGTAAAATCAAAGAGTTCCTGTGGGTTAAATAAAACTATAGCGTTTTATATATATATATATATATATATATATATATATTCTTAGGTCACGCCACCTCTCTTAATGAGCTTAGCTATAAAAGCTGAGCGCGCGCGAGCACTGGGCTCATTTCGCTACTGATTTTTGTGCTGTATTCATCGTGGTCTGGTTTGAATTATGTTTTTCTTTATTACTGACTTTTACTTTTTGTGTCTTTCGTGTTAAATTTTGTTCCAATCATTAAAAGTTTGATAATTGTAAAAGTATTTGGTTTTGTGTTAATAAATTGTGTTTTTTTTAATTGAATTTTACTTCTGTACCTAAATTCAGAACTGGGATTCCTATTCAATAGCCCACTATAGTTAAAATCTAGTCACTGACAATCAGTTTGCTTAAATTGGAACAAAATTCTAACCTTTAAATTTTTGTTGTTGTTCTTGTACGATGTCGGATCGCGGGTATCGTAACCGCGATCGTAGCCGTGATGTGCCGTGATCAACATCGAAGTTCTCGAAGCAGACCACGTGGATGTGAAACAGCAGGGCCTAGATGTAGGTCGCGAGATCACGCACTTAGTCGTGTTTTTATCCAAACGTTGCACTCAATAATGAATCAATACTCCGCGATCGAGAAAAACGTGTCGAGACTTGTCGAAAATAGTTTAACCTCGGTAGTAACTAAACGCGAGTGTAATATTAATCGTCTCGGTAACACTGTGACCGTTCAAACAGAATGCAACACTCCCGTTTCTGCACCTTGTTCCGAACAAGATGAAGTCACTGCAATTAAATCTTTAAAATCAAGTACCTAAACCTTTGGCTTTATGGCTAAGCACGTATTGGCCACGCGAACGTATCTAGTTCAAGTGTGTTTATCCAAATTGAATTTTTGTCTAAAAGTTTTCACGTCTACCCTACGTGTTTTTGTGAATTAATAATGCCGTCGTCTAAATCTACTAATCGATTTAAGTATAAAAGTAATTCACGTAAATTGAATAATGAACAAAGGCGTGCTAGTCGGTGTCGTACAATTAGTGGAACGTAGATGTCTTTATTTTTGGTCTCGATTTTTAATGATGTTGATGCATGATGTAAAAAAAGTTGATCATGTTCGTAACCTCAACCGATGGCATAGCCGTGTGGTAGTTTCGTAAAGTGGAACTTGTACAAAGGTTTTTGTTATGATCAGTCTTAGATCAATTTTAAAACGGAATTTATTCCGCTGTGTCCACGAGAGGTCGATATTGAGAACATTTATGTCGGTCCATTAGTCACTTCATGAAGTATCTCACCAAAGATACCCGCAATTTAAATTTGCAGTTTAAGACTAGAAAGCGTAGTCTTAAACTGCGAAAGTCTAAAGTTTTAGTCTAGTACTTTCCAATCACGCTGTTTTCTGAGTGAAAATTAGGATCACAGAGTGTACCTACTGTACGAAAACTTAAAACTTATCGAAAACCAAAAACATCGGTTTTGATGCAGTTTGTTCTTTTTGTAAAAAGAGTAACCGTAATGTAGGTAGATGAGTTTTTGCTAAACAATTATTTTTGCCACGAGATAACAAATTGAGTTTCCACAAGATTAGAAATCAGTCTTCATGTGGTGTTAGATCGTTGTATGAATAGGTGGATCTGTCGTAATAAGGACTGTACTAAACCAACTGGGAAATACTTATATTCGAACACGATTCGAACATAGTCGAACATAGTCGAACATAGTGCTCACATTTATCTTTCTTTTCTCGAATGTTCCGACGCAATGCTGCACGCTTGGCTGCGGGCTTTGGAATTCTGCATGAGAGCGAGGCTGGCTATGCTCTGGCCTGACGCTGCGCTGGCGTTGCTGCGCCGTGCCGCGCCGCCGCCGCGCCTTTCTGCGCTCTGCACGAGCGTGACGCTGCGCTGGCGTTGCTGCGCCGTGCCGCGCCGCTGCCGTGCCTTTCTGCGCTCTGCACGAGCGTGACGCTGCGCTGGCGTTGCTGCGCCGTGCCGCGCCGCCGCCGCGCCTTTCTGCGCTCTGCACGAGCGTGACTGTGCGCTGGCGTTGCTGCGCCATGCCGCGCCGCTGCCATGCCTTCCTGCGCTCTGCACGAGCGTGACGCTGCGCTGGCGTTGCTGCGCCGTGCCGCGCCGCTGCCATGCCTTTCTGCGCTCTGCACGAGCGTGACGATGCGCTGGCGTTGCTGCGCCGTGCCGCGCCGCTGCCATGCCTTCCTGCGCTCTGCACGAGCGTGACGCTGCGCTGGCGTTGCTGCGCCGTGCCGCGCCGCTGCCATGCCTTTCTGCGCTCTGCACGAGCGTGACGGTGCGCTGGCGTTGCTGCGCCGTGCCGCTCCGCTGCCATGCCTTTCTGCGCTCTGCACGAGCGTGACGGTGCGCTGGCGTTGCTGCGCCATGCCGCGCCGCTGCCATGCCTTCCTGCGCTCTGCACGAGCGTGACGCTGCGCTGGCGTTGCTGCGCCGCTGCCGCGCCTTTCTGCGCCGTGCCGCGCCGCTGCCGCGCCTTTCTGCGCTCTTGGCGAGCCAGACGGCGCGCTGGTGGTACTGCGCTGCGTGCGCCGCTGCGGGCTATGGTGCTTCTCGCGAGCATGGGGCTCACTGGTGTCGCGGCACCAAACCGCGCATGCTGCTCCAAGCTTCGGCGCCCTTCGCAAACGTTGCAGCTCACTGGTATTGTGGCACGATGCCATGCGCATCGTGGGGCAACACAAGCGCTGCCAAGCCCTTGTACGAGCTGATTGGTGAGAATGTTCTTTTTTTAAAGTTAGTGTCCATGATTTCGATATGCACGTGTTGTATTAAAGCACGTGACCTACGCATACCGTCTTGGACTTGAAGGTGTTTCGTATGACATGCTAGCCAGCGACGCACTGTAGTGTGTTCGTAAATAATGTAACGTGGGTAGATTCAACTCTTTTAGAAAATCTGATAATTCCCGTTACCGATTGTTTCCGAGTTTACCATTTTTATGAGATTCATTTGTTAGGGTCAGGCGAGGCCGAGTCTTTAGGACAAGGCCATAACGTAGGTAAAAGTCCTTACCCCTTGAGTACATTAAACAAATCTGGCAATCTAAGATCTAGCTGGGTACTTTCGGCGCTACGTTGAGGAGTATGCTATTCAGACAGCCTGCCTTGCACGTTTGACGAAAAAAAGAGGTTCCTTTTCATTGAGGCCCTGAACATGAAAAGATACGTCAGAACATCACTGAGCGACTCACCACTGAGTCTAAGGTAGCAATCTTTGCTGATTTACCCAGGGTGCAGTGAGTAGGTAGTACTCCTACGTGCTGGAAGCGACTTCCGCCACCATTTGGTTTGTCTTCAGTGTAAGGGTGTGACCAACTACAACGCTTTCACAGCCACCGAGCGCTGCTGCTGCCGCTGCTGCGCGTTACCCGTAAGTGGATTTATTTCCATGACTTCATCTTCGCCTTTGAGTACTAAAAGCGCACGATGATGTGTTGTGGCGACTATCTTAGCTGCAACCCTTTAAGTCAACGGCATCACCAAGCCGAGCAACTGGGTTTAGATGGTGCAGGTCGCAGATCAAGACACGCTCGTCGAGTATCTGTAAGTGGGACAGCTAGACTCTCATCGGTATGTGTACTAAAGTGTTACGCTCTATTACCGCTACTCACCAGTAGGAGCGGAAGCGTGGTTTTCGTGATACCGTCTTAGTCTGCTGCAAGTCTTCGTCGAAAAGACTCTGGACCTGACCCTGAAGTACTTCTGGTTTCTTGGGCTACGTGAGTTCGTAGTCAAGCGTGTGGTTTACTGCCTGGTTTGTATATCAAACAAGCAGGTCTCCAGAGTTCCTCACCAGCACACAATGTGGTTGCTGAAACTGTACGGCTTGATCGAGTGGCATGGCGTGAAATGTGACGCTCCAGGGCAAGTAAGCTGCTGAGGTGAAATCAGTCCCGGCAGGATGCCTATGCTAACCAGAATCGTCGTCCACCTCGCGTGTTGAAGGCTGGAGGCATGGTGTTGGTGATCAAGTATTCCCAGTCAACGGGGAAGTTTGACTCTGGCATGTGAGGTCCATGCAAGGTCCTGAATCGGCCGCTACGAGCTGGAGCTGCTGAGTGGGTCGTATGGCAAGACCGCTCAGGTGGCGGCGGAGGGCATGGTGCCCTGGCAAGGAGTGGTGCCCGGATGCGTGTGGTGCCTTCTTCGAATGTAAGTTCAGCTTGTTGACTACTTTGTGGTGGTGAAGATGAAAGTCGTGATTTTGTTAATCATAGCCCCAAAACTCTCACCCTCCTTACTAAAAAGGCCTTGCTTGCTCCCTTACGTACTTATCTACTGACGGACTGATCCACGACATCTATTTTTGTGCTATGACTAAACAAATCACGGTAATGCTTTACTCCTCAAGGGAAGTTCAACGATGGCTGGTTGAGATGCACTTTCATAGACTGTTGCCCGAGCCCGGTGGTCTGATGAAGTTCATCTCAAGTTCCTGCTCCATAGACCGTTGCCCGAGTCTGGTGGTCTGAGACCGTTGCCCGAGTCTGGTGGTCTGATGAAGGTCATCTCAAGTTCCTGCTCCATAGACCGTTGCCCGAGTCTGACGGTCTGAGACCGTTCCCCGAGTCTGGCGGTCTGAAGATGACGAGAAGAAGCGCGCGCTAGGTTTGAGACGTCTCATAGGTTGTTAGGTGTCACCTCCTCTGGGTGATAGGGACACCCCATAAAACTAAATGATTTATCTACATGTCTAGCTAATACTAAGTCGCATTTCGAATTGCTTACCCATTGTGTTACCATTTATAGCTATGGAGTTGTGCTATATCGAAGCTAATTTCAGGTGATGACTATGAAGTAGTTGGCCCAGGTGCTGGTCCCCCTTCCGCACCTGAGTCTGCCCCGGCACCTTACGCGGTAGAGGCAGAGGCATCGCTCCATTCGGCGAGCTCCTCACCGGTCTCCCCTCGCGCACCGCACGCCGACAGCGTTGCGGCACCAGCTGCAAGTCTCCGCAGAGAAGATCTCACGACCTTTTCTGGCTATTTTGGCGGGCGAGGACGCCGCATAGTCAGGAGAGGCCGTCTTAGGTCACGCCACCTCTCTTAATGAGCTTAGCTATAAAAGCTGAGCGCGCGCGAGCACTGGGCTCATTTCGCTACTGATTTTTGTGCTGTATTCATCGTGGTCTGGTTTGAATTATGTTTTTCTTTATTACTGACTTTTACTTTTTGTGTCTTTCGTGTTAAATTTTGTTCCAATCATTAAAAGTTTGATAATTGTAAAAGTATTTGGTTTTGTGTTAATAAATTGTGTTTTTTTTAATTGAATTTTACTTCTGTACCTAAATATATATATATATATATAAAACGAAGTCCCGGGTATCGTCTAGTGTAGTTACCTACTATATATGATACGTACGATGCCTGCGGCTTTATCCACGTTGATTAAGTTTTTTTTCTAGTATCCAATGGGTATTCTGTGATTTTCCGGGACACAAAATAGCATAAGTCCATCGCCAAGGTATGTTACCCCTGTACTAAATTTCTGCAAAATCTGTTAAACGGATGAGCCAGTGAAAAGCTAGCAGACAGATAGACCTACTTAACCAGGATTGATGATTGATTTTTTTAAAATATTAGACGAGCTTTCTTATGATTATAATAATAATTTATTGTTACCTATAGGTATGTACTTGTAAGACTGGTAACTGTTTTGTGTAATCAACCCTACGTTAACAGTTGATAAGTGAATACGTTAACCTTTACCCCGACGAGGGTGCGAGCTCGTCCGTTAGCGACTGTAATGAATCTCACCCCTCAGTCATACACGACTAATTGAGTTACGTGTCTGTATAATACTAACTGATGCCCGCGATTTCATCCGCGTTTTAAAGTTAGGTTAGGTTTTTAAAAATCCCGTGGGAGTTCTTTGATTTTTCCGGGATTAAAAGTAGCCTATGCCACTCTCTAGGTCTTACTATACCCATGCAAAAATTACTTCAATCTGTTGCTCCGTTGCGACGTGACTGAAACTTGAAAGACAAACCAACAAACCAATAAACCATGAAACAAACACACTTTCGCATTTACAATATGAGTCGGGATAGCTAAAGTGTTATAGTTTTAATATTTCTTTTGTTTAAATTTAGTACTAAAACATAATGCCTGCTACTTTATCCGCGTGGATTTAGGTTTTTTATAATCCCAAACAAACTATTCGATTTTCCGGGAAACAGTAGCTCATATCTTTAAACGTGATGCACCAAATAGACGATGCTAGCGGCTACGTCCACGTGGAATTAGGTTTTTAAAATATCCCGTGGGAACTCTTTGATTTTCTGGGATAAAAAGTGAGTAACAAATTATCAAAGAATTACTTTATACACATTTTTAGGGTTCCGTACCTCAAAAAGAAAAACGGAACCCTTATAGGATCACTTTGTTGTCTGTCTGTCTGTCTGTCTGTCTGTCTGTCCGTCTGTCTGTCAAGAAACCTACAGGGTACTTCCCGTTGACCTAGAATCATGAAATTTGGCAGGTAGGTAGATCTTATAGCTGACATTTGGGGAAAAATCTGAAAACCGTGAATTTAGGATTAGATCACACAAAAAAAAAAAATGTGGTCAAGAACTAATAATTGGTATTTTCAACTTTCGAAGAGAGTGACTATATCAAGTGGGGTATCATATGAAAGGTCGTCACCTGTACATTCTAAAACAGATTTTTATTTATTTTTATGCATCATAGTTTTTGAATTATCGTGCAAAATGTCGAAAAAATAGGACTGTAGTACGGAACCCTCATTGCGCGAGCCTGACTCGCACTTGGCCGGTTTTTTTATGTTAACTATAAAGAAACAATACGAGGAAATCTTGCAATGTTTAAACACTTATTTAAGTCAAGCGTATACGCTTCCGTATATGAAAGGGTCAAACGCTGAACGTTAATACATTTATGTCATACTGCAATGGTTTCTTCCGCCTTGGTGATTTATTGTGTTTAGCTAAGCTCAAGCCGCGTCGGTCGTTTCTGTTCAAATCTAGCGAGTCTTTCAATAGATAATTTCATAGGTACGCCGCCTGTCTTTTAAAAGTTAAAATTACACTCTCTAATTTAAAGAGAAAGAGAAAAAGAGAGAGAGAGTTGTCAGAATGTTTAATTTCAACATCTCTTTTAATTTCTCCTTCTAAATATATAAAAAGAAAAGGCAACTGACTCACTGACTGGCTGGTCTATCAACGCACAGTTCAAACTACTGGACAGATCGGGCTGAAATTGGGCATGCAAGATACTTAGCTAGTAACATGACGTAGATATCCGCTAAGAACGGATTTTTGGAAATTCAAGCCCTAAGGGGGTAAAATAGGGGTTTGAAATTTGTGTGCCTAGTGGATGAAGTCAGGGGCATAAGCTATTTCTTTCATAAAGCCAACAAAGGGTTTTCTCAGTTTCGTAGAATCTATCTATAGGTATTGTAGTTTCGAATTAAATTTCCTTATTTTTCAGAAACGTTCTGGCATGGTAGGTACGTTATTTACGTTCTGAAATTCAGATTCAGATAAAAAGTAATACTATTAATGGTAAGTACTATAAGAAGCGCTTGGGCCACATCTGTCACTGCACATTATGGAGAATTCTCAAACATGCAGGTTGTCTCACTTTGTTTCCTTCACCGTTAAATCAAGTGATATTTAATTGCTTAAAACACACATAATTCCGAAAAGTGAGAGATGCGTGCCCGGTACCAAATCCCCGATCCCCGGATAGGAGGCGGACGTCTAGGCTAGGCTATCACAGATCACAGCTTCGCTTAGTTTATTCGCTTGCCCATGGCGATATTATAATTTCTCATGATGGAGCTTGTGTGTACGCAATTTCTATAAAACAACAAACTCTACCCCAATCAACCCGTCCGTCCCCGTGATTGTAAGTTTTTCTGATAGCGATAATAAATAACTAATAATAATTATAAAGCTATCAGGATCCCACGTCAAGTTCCCATGGCATCAATCTTCCCTGTTTTGATTTCCACGTTAATAGCAGATTGCAAAAATTTCGGCTTCCCAAAAATAATATTTAATTTGAATCATGTTTCTTTATAGTTAAGATTTATAATGCGGTGCGTAGTTTAAATGTGGATAAAATATGTTATAGCTCATGAGGACCCGCATGTTTTGCCCTTCACACAAATTGCGTTATTTTGGGGTGACCAGCCCCTACACTATATTATAGTTCAAGAGCACTAGCATATGATAAATTCGGTTAACGATCCTTTATTGCTTTTCGCGCCCTCTACACGTCATTTCTCCTAATTAATGTTCTCACACTGATCTTAAATTTTACATTCTTGACATTAGATGCATTCGACGTTATTATTCAAAGTATAGGCAAGTAGGTAAGTAGGTAAGTATGCATAATAATTATTCAGAACAGAATAAGCACGAGATTTTATCGTGGTATTTAAATCCAACTCTAAATTACTCTAAAATAAAAACAGACGAAAATATATTTTATTTTTATTTAAAAACTAGACGATGCCTGCGACTTCATCCGCAAGGATTTAGCTATTTAAAAAACTCCAAGGGAATTTTCTGGGATAAAAAGTAACCTAAGTATACCTACTTACCTATCCATATAGCAGGATGGACGCTATCCTATCGCTGCATACCTATCAAATAGATGATGCACTGACTTAGTCTACGTGAATTTAGTTTTTTAAAAATCCCGTGGGAACTCATCAATTGGAAAACTTTTACTTAATGTCACGGAAAATAAACATTTTTCGGGACATAAAGTAGCCTATTTTCATCCCCGGGATGCAAGTTATTTCAGTACTGAATTTCCTAAAAATCGTTTAAACGGATGGGTCGTGAAAAGCTATCAAACAGACATACACATTTCGCATTTATGTTACTATGGATTTAAATATGAAATAAGATAAAGACTACATTTTATATAGGTAATTAGGTACCTACCTACATACCTACGTTTGATTCATTTAAATTACTTAAAACTTAAAAATTAAAATCCATAAGGCGACCATTGAACTATTATAATATTATGTACTAACAAGTCGAGGCGAGTGCATATTATAAACAACTTAACCTCCAATCCGGGTTTATTAGTCTTGGGATGACCCTAATATGAATCAAACGCAGTTCCAATGTCCACAGTCTTATATTCAGGTACACTTGTCACATCCACTTAGTTTATATCTAGCTTAATTAATCACCTAGTACTTATATCTCCCTTAATTACTTTTATATCGTCCCTCTTTTTACTCCCGCGCGCTGTCACACCTCCACTGACGGGTGACAGATGCCAGGTTTTCTGTGTTGCCCACAGTCGTCCATCCTGCTCCAGATATGTCCCCATATCTGGCCACTCGGCCTTCCAACCGAGGGTAATGCCCTCATACCCATAACTCAATAGGAGCAACATAGAATACCTTAATATTATAATTAATATGATTAGTATAATAATTCCTCTAACAGATCAAAGCTAACATTGTTAGATTTAACAAGTGCACAAAACAAGTGCCAATGAGACCTACAAAATACTGGTATCAATAATCATTATGTACATTGCAATCAACATCTGTAAGTCTAATTCTTATAAATACACAACAAATCACACTGAGATAAGTAAATAGTAAATACTATAAGTCATTCTGATTTAAGCTTGATATTAAGAAAATTCTATAATCTAGTTATTGTTAGTGATATACGTATACAACCAATTCACAATAGTATAATCAAATATTGAAATCAACACAATTCATGTTAATACTTAATACAAGGAAATTATAGTGAAATCAATAATTTAATTTTTAAATATTATTATGAACTACATATTCTTCAAGTTTGTATTTGTATTTAGTAATACGTGAATAAATATTTGCATGGCAAATGTGGCAATACTAATTATGAGAATTATAAAACATCTTTGGTAAATTGCATTTAAAGCGAATAAAATATAATCAAACTTAAACAAAACAACAACGAGGAAAGAAAAGAAGGATGGTGAATTATCACCAACTTGAATTCTGAGTGCTAAGTACTCTATGATTTTAAACCATGTCACTATCAGTTTTCAATTAAAGTAAGTTTGTTTGCCCTTTCCTTCTTACCACTGTAATGACATGAATTCTAATCCTACATAATGCTCTAATGCAACACAAATACAATATTTTCATTAGTATAAACATTTTAAGAGATATGGTAAGAGTTGTTGGATCCCATTGACCATTACTAACACTTTATACAAAATTAATCACAAAGTTCTACAATATACCAATGAACCTAACTACTTCTGTAGACTTCATAATTTCTTTAAACTTAAAAATAAATTAAAAGAATATCTTATAATCCAATGTTCTCATACAATTGATAAATATTTGATATGAGTTGACCTTGATTATAATGTCTTTGTAGTGTTTCATGAATTACCAATTTGACTATCGTGAATTGACATTTAATTATTCTCAAGTGGTACCTACTGATTGACACCGTTGAAAAAAATAATAATATTACAATATAAGTATGTAACGTAAAACAAATAATAAGAAAACCATATACCAATCTTTAATTGCATATATGTAGTATTATACTAAGCAATATCGGTAAGTATATGAATAATGATTGTAAAATAATTTTGCAGACCAGAAAGGCAGAGATGTCGGCACAGATATTATGTGACCATATTTTGTACTCTACTTGAATAACAATAAAAGATAATTACCTATCAAATTGAATTATTGAATATTGAACCTATGTCTACGAAATCAAGATAAATAATATGGTTAAATGTAGTTGTTATTATTAATAAGTACTAAGATCGAAACAAACCACAATGTATTCTAAGGAGACCCCCAATAATCATATTATAATAATATAATATAATATATTTATTTATTTAATAATAATATAATATATTTATTTATTTAAAAAACTCAGTACAGTAATCAACTCTCTGGAATCCTGACCCCTAAACTAGGAAATCCCGTGTCTTAGGGGCCAGTGCCTTCCCAAACATAATTTGAATAGTTAATAATTTACAGCTAGGTATTACAACTATATAAAATAAATAAATCAACAAAACACAAGGTTAAAGCGTGAAACAAACCATGGGACGCGTCCGTAAGCTATGGCTAAGAACCGCGATTGTAATATTATTTCAGAAATTTAAAGAAACATGAATCCACTAATTGATAATGATACACAGTACAGATCACTATGAGATCTACAATGTGCACAATGTAATCCTATATTTTCAAATAACTGAGACGACTGCCTCTGACTCTATCTCGATTGTAGTACAACAAATACTATTATTAATATAACAAAATAAGTCACAATTATGTTAGCCAAGGTATTATTGTATTATTATAAACTCGTTACCCGTGATGCCCCATATCATCCTTGCACTAGGGGTAGATGCATGCATAACTGTGTCTACCATAAGCCCCGTAAGTGCGATAGAGAGCGCAACAGACGGCGTTTTGTTGCCCCATTTTATTGTCTCGCAAGCAACGAGTCCTTGATGGCACTATAGACTTAATTGATGTAACATACAATAAAATCTGATTTCTGGAAACTTCCATTCTTGTACATTCTTGAGCGCGTAAGGACGAACGATGCCAGAGACCCTCGTCCTCTTATGATAATATGGTTAACTTGAACACGGTGATTGAGGACAGACAGCACCCAACGCTGCACCAACCCAGCGTCATGCTGAGCCGTGAATTGCTGCATCGGTCACCGTTGCTTGTCTCGTGTCAGTGTGTGACAAATGAATGACAAAGATGTAGGAAATTATTTCGTGATACATTGGTGTACTTATACGCTTTGGTAACATATCAACGATCCATACATTAATACCTAGCGAGTGAAGTAAGCAAGCCTTCGTGCGCGAACTGCTTATATAGTCTATTGGAATATATGTTACTTGAAATAGTATTTAAGAATTTGCTCTGTACTGTGCTGTTTCCACCAAACATCAACGTAATACAATGAGTGACTGCGAAGATGTACATTAACATGAACCGATATTTAGCATTTACAATCAGCATGTCATTTTAGATCTACTTTAAAGGGTCTATACAACTTCTACTACGTACCGAATTCAGCAAGACATAATTAATATATTATTACTGAATACGTCCATTATAAGAACTTTAATTTGAATTTAAGTAACCCTTGAACATTAGTATCTGCTAGAACAGGTAAAGTGATTTCCAACCATGATATCTACTTCTGTACCCCTATTCTGTAGATAAATCTATTATTATTAATAAAAAGGATACACCCTTTCCACTTGCCGACCGAGTTAGTCTGCTTGTTTTCCATCAACTTAACTGGACTCCCTCTTGTCACCATCGCGACCCGATCAGTTGCTGAAGTTCATACTGAAGATCACCGTCCACTCGCATCGGGATTATCGAATCAGGTTTTACCAGACTATTATTGTTCGTCATTTTTCAGACGCTTCGTCAGCCGTTTTCCAATTCGTTTGTTGGTTCTTACTAGGACCAGCTTTTGTCACCGGAATACGATCCATTGTTTACGTTAGTATTGCCACCTTCCATTTGTCATTCTTGATTCCTTATTCTTAGGTTTATATTATAGTCAATGCTGCCCTCCTTTGGCACGATTGCTACAAAATCAAAAATTTCCACTTGCTGTATGTCACAATTGGGACATGAATTAAATTTTCCAATAACAATATGTCTCATTTGGAACATATAAAATAGACAACCTTTGACACAATTGGGACAAGGTATATTACATAAACTATTCTCAGCAATTACCGCTTATCACACCAGGAATAAGTCCATACATAAGTCGGTATTCTTTTCTCTCATTTGCCGGTTGGTTCATCATAAAATATTCTCAGGAATAACCGCTTATCACACCAGGAATAAATCCATACATAAGTCGGTATTCTTTTCAACTATTCTCAGGAATCACCGCTTATCGCACCAGGAATAAGTCCATACATAAGTCGGTATTCGTTTCCCTGATTTGCTTGTTAGGTTATTATAAAATACTCTCAAGAATCACCGCTTATCACACCAGGAATAAATCCATACATAAGTCGGTATTCTTCTCTCTTATTTGCTCGTTAGGTTATCATAAAATACTCTCAAGAATCACCGCTTATCACACCAGGAATAAATCCATACATAAGTCGGTATTCTTTTCAACTATTCTCAGGAATCACCGCTTATCGCACCAGGAATAAGTCCATACATAAGTCGGTATTCGTTTCCCTTATTTGCTTGTTAGGTTATCATTAAATACTCTCAAGAATCACCGCTTATCACACCAGGAATAAGTCCATACATAAGTCGGTATTCTTCTCTCTTATTTGCTCCTTAGGTTATCATAAAATACTCTCAAGAATCACCGCTTATCACACTAGGAATAAGTTCATACATAAGTCGGTATTCTTTTCAGATATTCTCAGGAATCACCGCTTATCGCACCAGGAATAAGTCCATACATAAGTCGGTATTCTTCTCTCTTATTTGCTCCTTAGGTTATCATAAAATACTCTCAAGAATCACCGCTTATCACACTAGGAATAAGTCCATACATAAGTCGGTATTCTTTTCAGATATTCTCAGGAATCACCGCTTATCGCACCAGGAGTAAGTCCATACATAAGTCGGTATTCGTTTCTAATATACTCAGGGATCACCGCTTATCACACCAGGACTCAGTCCATACATAAGTCGGTATCCTTTTCTCTCATTCACTGGTTGTCAGTTTGTTTAGAGTCTAAAAATAATAATCACATTTATAACAATGACACGTTATATCATAATAATATTAAACACCATTTTTTTTTTTTCAGCCACCAGAAGCGATTATTTGTGTACAGTCAATAGAATGAATATTATAGTGTCAACGGTTATGGCAAACCCGCTAAGTGTTTGCTCCCTTAATACCTCATTTGATTAATCTTCTTCTTAATTTGCTTTATGGCTTTTAGTAATTTGATTAATGATTTGAAAGACTAGTTATCGAGACTACTGAACTCAATACTCAAATCGATATTCTCAACGATTTGTGGAGTATCTACAGTAGTAAACACCTTTAGTTCACCGTGGGCTCTACCGCGGTTGTTTGACAGCTACAATGTCACGATCGCAATCATCTCTGATTGGTTAATGCTCGCTCACTATTGGCCACAATGCATTGTTGCAACAAGAATCGCACAAATTCAGCCAATCAGAACAATAATGATTGATGCAGGTTTTAGACAATCGCCCTACGTGTAATGTCTGCAAGTGATAATAATTGTGCAACTCGTTTGAAATTTTAATATAATTTAAGGGCACACACACAAGAGAGCAATCCGTCTTTTGTTTATAATAATTATATTAATAATTTATTTATTTAGTAAAAATATGCATCTCATAAGCTCCTTTTTCCAAAGTCAAATAGCTAGTCAAAATTTGGGCAGTAAAAGTAGGGAATCCGTTTCTCCACTATTTATCCGATGGGGCTTGCAAGGTTAAGATTTACACTTCTCTGTATACTGACAATTTCATTTCTTATTTCAGATCTAAACCTAAGTCAGAGATCGAATTATTCGTGTATTATTTATACCCGATAAACAACGATATGATAAAATTATGTGTTAGTAGGCTATATAAAGAAATACAACAGTCCAGACCCTGTAATACATAACATTGCCAGTAGTGGCGTGCACAGAGTTCGAAGCCAGGGTAAGCATTAGTAAGATAGGCCTTAGATACACCTTATATAGACCTACTGAATGGCAGGTCATAAAGAAAAATGGGCACTGGTCATTTCAACTAGGGTAAGCAGTACTTTTATGCCTCTATGAATTGCACGCCACTGATTGCCACAGTCATTGCCACTTCATTTAATAACACCTTCGTAACTCTCTTTTGTTATTAGAGACACATGTTTCAAAGTTTCCTTTACTCGTACATAAAAATTGAACTTCGTAACTTAGTATTTCTTTCGAATTTCTATTATTACAGCAGATAGTATCATCTATTAAGTTGGTAAGCCAATCCAATAATAACAACAGTAAATATGATGTACTTGGTAGTTAACCTGTTGTTCAGTGCGTGTTTTTCCGAGGTAGTAAGTACCTAAAGGCTTTGATTTATGATAGCAGATTGTACAACAAGGGCACCAAACAAGCCACTTGAGCAGAGTTATAAACACTGCTTTTCACTTTGCTTGCGAGGAAATGTAACAATAATATTACTATAAGTACATATCTATAGATTGATCGAAAAGAGTAGGGATTAAATGAGGGTGCTGTAATGAGTTTGTAGGTATAGGTCGCAACCTCAATACAAGTGCAAAAGTTCACTGGCACCATAGAAATTACATACATTCTTTCTCATCCATATGTCATTCAGAGAGACTGTTGTTTACCTATAAATACCTTGTGCATAACAGCATGAAACGCACTTTAGTCCTCTTATAGCCAGCGTAAAATAGAACCTTACGAGCATGAGAAGTGGAAACGTATTTTTATTTTATTATTATTGTTATTTTCCGAATTCTAAAAATCACGAATGCATGTCATCTATTAGTATAAGAGGATGCCAGCCACTAGTGACTTTATATGAATGTGATAGCCCATATAATTTTACCTTTTTAATTATAAAACTCTAAGAACATTTGAAAGAACCACTGTTATGCTGATAAATAAATATTTTAATTCAATTCCATTTATTTATTTTCATCTGATCTGATCAGTTAAATTCACTTTAGGTTAATATAATAATGATTCAATTCATTTTCCTTTCATAACCTCACCTCTCCTTAAATGGTAGTTGCAGCCAATGTAATTTATAATTTTCACAAGGGTGAGCAAGCGGAACAAAAGTACATACTAGCACTTAATATAAATTTTATTGGTATAAGAATCAAATAAAATTCCAACATCCACATGGCTACTTTCGTGAGCATGAGTGTTGTATGTCTTTCTGTTTCTGGTATGTACATAGTTAGATTAATTCAAACCTGATATTTCATACCCTATACCTACTAGGTATTCAAAGTAATCTAATAACTCTAATTTGGTCGAATAAGTAAACCTACAGATTCAAAATAGGTTCAATGTTACCTACTTTATCTAGTGGACCAATTAATTATTTATTAGCTGATCCACCCCAGGTAGAATTTTCCAAAATCTTTTCTTTGTGTCCAGTAGTAGCTTAGTAGAGAACTCAAATCATATTTGATTATGCAGGGCCTGCGGGTTGATCTATGTCTGTCAGTACATAATACAGACTATTCAGTCGGTAGATAGGTATTAAATGGGTGCATCTAGCAATCGACTCTATTAGTCTCCCTATCACTGTCTATCATTCTCACAACCATACCATGCCTACCATAGACCCAAATCCAAAAATCTTACATTAAATGGTAGGTTATGAAAACACATGCACCTGACACATATTTCAGGCATTCTATCCTTAAATTGTACTAAAATATTACTATGTGTATAGTTAAGTATGTAATTATTTAATTAAACAAGAATAACTACTCATATTGAGACTATTCAATTCAAAGTTTTAAGACTTTATTTTAGTTACTAGGTAAACTAGATTTGCTTCAATTAACCATAGTAGTATTCAGATGTTTCTTACCTTCTTATTACTGTATTACATAACAATACCTTGAGGTTACACCCTCCATCATAATGAGGCAGGCAGGGATGGCTTTTTTTTTTTTCTTTTGTATCATTATAACAGGCCTCACACCAAGAGTTACTGTGTTCTTATCCGATCCATGCAGGTACATGACTGCTTCTAATCACAACTTGAAGGTTATGTGCACTTCTCCACCACAGATGCCGGCCAAAACCACTTGTTCATCTCACATTCGTCGACCTCATCGTCAAGTCGGGGTCACATGGTCGTGGACATCATCAGAAAAGTTGTCGAACATGAAAAAAATGGTAACAGTTGAATAATCTCGAAAATATTGCATTTAAGTGACACCAGTATCAAGTACATACCTACTTGATTATATCAGACCCCTGTATATAACCCAAATTTTGCACTAAAACCATTGATTGACCCATTGATGTAGATATGACCGTTGTTATTGTAAGATTATTATTTCTATTTTTAACTAAAGCACATGTACATATTTCTTTTTTAAAATGATTGTTGAATGATTTAAATTAAGACTTGAATAAAATTATATTGTCAACATTACTTCCTAGATAGATAAAGTTATATATAAATGAGTTAAGTAGATATTATTCATTCTAAATTTTCACATTTTATTATGCTATGATAATGTACTATAGGTAATAATTTGCACACTCAGTTATTGGTTGAATGTGTTAGATCAAAACAGATTTACGACCAAATTGTACCACATTCTAGCAAATAAACTCTACTTTTTTATTTCTACATTAGCTCATGTATCAAGTACTTACCTACATAATAATCTAATTGTTTTCTTGATTCTACTTTAATATAGGTAGGTGCCTATTTGGTTTAAAGTATTTGATATCACTTATTACCTTATTTCGATTTTAAAATACAAGGTGTTAGTACTACGGTGCGTTGCATCCAGTCTTGAAATTAATACTAATACTACTTATAACTTCATAGATCAAATCTTGGGCTAGGTATGTTCCTACATAATAATCCATTAAAGCGGTCAGAATAAAACTATAATCCCTTACTTTGAACTCTCAAATAAGTCATAATGCTGATATCTACTTACTATTAATAATTATAGCCTTCACTTACTCTGTTCTAAAAGTATCAATTGGTAATATTGTGACTTATCAAATACCTACTTAGGTATTTTGATGCAGTAATCTTACATTAGGCACTCTTAATATTCACCCATGCTTTAATGAACATCCACTGTAAGAAGGTAAGTACACAGATTCACCGCTTTCAATACAACCTATGGATGCATTGGACCCATCGACCTACGTACTTCTGCTTGTTCCAGACAGTATAAGGTGCTTTCCTCAAACCAATCTCTTGAGTAGTTGCGTTGGAGACAAGTCCTCCAACTCGACACAGGTCTACTCAAGTACTCCCAAAGTAATAGTGTAGCACCATTGCAGTTTGTATGTTTTTCATATTCACTTTGTTATTCGTTCAGGTAGGTTTCTTCATATAATTTCCGATATAAGTACCTAATAAATATGTTGCTATGCGTCTTGTACAGGCACTTTTAACATCTTCCAGGATAGACCCGCATTTTTGGGCATGAATCACATCCAATCTTCTGATATAAACAACTTAACCTCCAATCCGGGTTTATTAGTCTTGGGATGACCCTAATATGAATCAAACGCAGTTCCAATGTCCACAGTCTTATATTCAGGTACACTTGTCACATCCACTTAGTTTATATCTAGCTTAATTAATCACCTAGTACTTATATCTCCCTTAATTACTTTTATATCGTCCCTCTTTTTACTCCCGCGCGCTGTCACACCTCCACTGACGGGTGACAGATGCCAGGTTTTCTGTGTTGCCCACAATATGATACATCGAAAGTGGCTTTGTTTCCATTTTAATTGTAAAAAGTCATTGCTTATCAGAGCAAAATCAATATGTTAATCAGTATCGCCAACCGCCGCTTGAGAAAAACAACCAGTGGGGAAGCGCGGCAAATGTGAACTACCCGCATGTGAGGTATAAATTATAATGGCAGTGCGCCAATCTAGTTTTTCCCCTCACCGCCTTATTTAACACGAAAGGGGCTTTTAAAATGGATCAACAGGGCAACAATGTGATTATTATGCGATCATTATAACGGTTTATGAAGCGTGCATAGAGCGGTAGCACTTCGGTTCCTCAGAGTTCAATACCGAGTAAGCATTGTCAAACAAGAATATTTCATTGTACGAACTATATAGCTTATCAATTACTTTATTTATACAGATTTTGTTAATTAATAAAACTATTAAGCGCTTTTGAATAACCTGTCATCATCCTCATCAACCAATCGCCGGCTCACTACTGTGCACCAGCTGAGGAGGCCTCCTCTCAGAATTGGGAGGGTCTGACCATAGTCTACCACTGGACAAGTGCGGATTTGCAGACTTCACAAAGCTTTGAGAACATTATGCAGAACTCTCTGGCATGAAGATTTCCTCACGATGTTTTCCTTCACCGAGGTATAGTTACTTAAGGGTTTTCACCAGAATTCCTGGAGGGATAGGTTAATGATGATGATGATGATGATGATGATGATGATGATGATGATGATGATGATGATGATGATGATGATGATGATGATGATGGTGAATGTATTAGACCCGTGCAGTTCGTCCGCGTAACTATTTACGAGTTGATGTTTTCCATAATTATTATGTACCAGCTGATGCCCGCAACTTTGTCGCGTGGCCCGTGGGAACTCTTTGATTTTTCGGGATAAAAAGTAGCCCATGTCCTCTCCAGGTCTTTAACTAACCCATACAAAGAATCACGTCGATCCGTTGCTCCGTTGCGACGTGATTGAAGGACAAACCAACAAAACCAATAAACTAACAAACTAGCAAACAAACACACTTTTGCATTTATAATATGGGTACTTACAGCCGCACTCAAGAGTCGCTAATCGTTACTTAAGATTGGGTTAAAACGAGACAGATTTATGTGAGAAATACTTATAGCTCTGTCTCGATTTAACTAAACTTAAGTAACGATTAAGCGACATTTACAACCGTACAGGGTCGCTTAATCGTTACTTAAGTTTAGTTAAAACGAGACAGAGCTATATCTCTCACATAATCTTAAGTAACGATTAGCGACTCTAGGCGGTTAGTGAGGTAGTGACTAATTACTATGTATGAATGAACAAAAGTTTTAAACTACGTGAATCATTACGTCTTAAAGGCTAAGCTAAAACACGAGAATCTAAAGGTAATGCGCACACAAACGTCACCTCGCCAGAGTTGGCCAAATTAAGTTAATTTGCGTGCATCTACCACGCCAGTCACGTTCAAAACCGAAGGCCTGCGGCCACCGACCGCTTTCCGAGAACACTCAAGAACAACATTTAGTTCGTCCCTCTGAGCGAAATAATTCCACTCTACAGAATCCAAGAGCTGATTTTTCTAGCGTATGTGTATTTTTAGGGTTCCGTGGCAAAACAAGGAACCATAATTCATAATTCATAATTCATAATTCATAATTCATAATTCATAATTCATAATTCATAATTCATAATTCATAATTTTTTATTGCAAAAAATACACGTGATACACATAATACACATAATAATCTGTATTAGCGTTTAAAGCTATTTTAGGGTTCGAAACTAGTCGGGCTAACGTCGACTAAACACGTGAGTACAGCCGGGACAGATATCATTATGAGCTGTCTGTCCGTATGTCTGTGTGTCACAGCCATTATAAAAATAAACTTTAGCAGGTGTAAAGTTGAAACTTAAATATAAACCTACTAGCGACCCGCCTCGGCTTCGCACGGGTAGCTTATTACAATTTTCATAGGGATCTGAATTTTTTTCAAAATAAAATATAGCCAGGAATAATGTAGCCTTCTGTCGGTGAAAGAATTTTCAAAATCAGTTCAGTAGTTCCAGAGCTTACTTCCTACAAACAAACTTAAACTTTACCTCTTTACCGCAACATAGAGGCAAATTGAAATTTTGAAACAAGAAATTTTAGTGTATCTCCAGAAGTCCAGAACATGAAAAGCGAGTGCAAAAACAATTTTAGATTACCCCGTGAGTGATACCTCATTAAATAGGTATTTTAAAATCATTATGAGGTTTGTTAGACAGTTTTTCGAAAAGAACTGACCGTCAATTTTTTTTAGTACCTAACTAGCATGCTACGGAACCCTACCTAATACGAATTCTGACATGTACTTGACCAGTTTTTTACGTCCACTCGAATACCATGTGATTTGCTTGTTAGAGATTGTTTCTTGAAATGTAAAAATGAGTTCTTGTCTAGTGGTCTTTAGATTTCGTAATATTTCAGTCTAGTAATTAATGAACCTAAGTAGGTATAATGTGTTATACTGATTCGAATGTTTTTGTTTTTCCGTAACCTGGTATTGGATTAGCGTCAATCCAAGAGCTTGGCCAAGTAATGAAGACTGCGACTGTGTCCGCGTGGTATATTAGGTATTTAAAAATTCCGTAGGAACTCTTTCATTTCCGTCTTTGTCACTCTCCCATTCAACTAAATTCCATTTAAAGGACAAACCAACATAATATACAAACACACTTTTGCATACTTATTTGTAATCTATACATATACATAATACATATGTACTTAGTGATTTTAATACTGCCATCGAACGCAGAAAGTCTTCAAAACGCGATGCAGGATCGATCCAGTCGCATAATCGCCGATCATGAGCACAGAGCATCGTGTCTGCTATGGCCCAAATGCCTTAAGCAAATGTCAATACAGCAAAACTCAAACTAACTTTGTTCGAGCTGTGCCAAACTTAGTTAATTTGTGTGCATCTAAGTCGCGAGTCACGTTCAAAAACAAAAGGCCCCCGGCCACCGACAGCTTTCCGAGAACACTTGAACTACATTTAGCTCGTCCCCCTGAGCGAAAATAATCCCGCTCTGCAGCATTCGCGAGCTGAGTTTCTAGCGTAAACAGTTTACTTTTTGTCGAGTTTACGAATACTCTGTAATTTACTTGTTGGTAATAATTATTTGTAGGGCTGTTTATTTCAAAGAGGTTGAATATAATTATTACTAGATCTTGTGTCTAGATCAATTTGGGAGGTTCAATCCCGGGACCTCTAATTTTTCCGAGCTAGTGCGTCTAAGCACTTATATCACTTGCTCGGTGAAGAAAAACATCCTGAGAAAACCTGCGTGCTTGAAAGTTCTCCAAAATGTTCTCAAAGTTGTGTGAAATCTGCCAGTCCGCATTTGGCCAGCGTGTGGACTACGGCCTAAACCTTCTTCAGAGACTAATCTGAACCTAAGCTCTGCTCATTCTGAGAGGAGATTTTGGCCGCCGATGGATTGATAATGAATAGTAGTAGTAGATGATGGTAGACCTCTAATACTTAACTAACCACCTTCTAAGTTAACCACCTATACCTACTTTACTTACATATTTGTGTTAGCCATTTACAAGTTTCTTATATAACATTCACCACTACCCGTCTAAAACTACTTCATACAATATAATACTATGTCATTAAATTTCCTGATAGAAAATGTAAATAAACCGGTATTGGGGTTGTACACGAGGCATTATAAGATATGAAGGCGCAATGAGACGGTTGTCGCTATAAATTGCCACTTCTGGTTGCCACACCCACTGCATGCCTAAGCACCATTTACAATACGCAATCAAGGATAAATGGCTAGATTTTGATAAGATTTCCATACTTAAATTCACAATGAATTGCGCAATTACATTAAATAATTTAATTATCGGTACGTGCCCACGTAGCGTTAAGATTTACCTAAAGATCATTTATGGGTTCTTAAGATGGAATAAGATAAGGGGTTTATTAAGCAATTAAAACCCTACCAACTGATTCACTAAATCATTTTATTACGCAGATCAAATGCATTACCTATGACAAATTTTATAGTATGTAGGTACCTACCTATACCTATCCACTAAACCAGTGATCTGGTAATTGGTAGCAACTGTGGCTCAAATACTATAACTTTTCCGATGACCTAGCTTATCTAGTACTAGCTTCTGCTCGCGGCTTCGCCCGCGTGGCCTACAGGAAACAAATGGCATTTTTTTCAGGAACAAACATTATAACATCAGGACGCGCACTATGAACAGCACCGAATAACACATAATATAACCTTCCAACCCCCATTTCATTCCTTTAGGGGGGGATTTTCTCATAGTCGTTTCTTAGCTGACACCTAACCTCAAGAAAAAACCTACTTTCCAAATTTCAAGTTAATAATATCAATAATTAAAACTTTCCCATACAAACTTTCATCCCCTATTTTACCACCCTTATGGGCGAATTTTCAAAAAATCCTGAAACACGTATTTCTTAATTTGTGACCGAGAACCCAAATACCAATATTCATGCAAATAACTTGAAAAATGACGGACTTTCACACAAACTTCCATCCCTCATTTAACCCACTTAGGGGTAGAATTTCGAAAAATCCTTTCTTAGTGGATACTTACTCTTTACAAAGAATAGACACTCCAAATTTCATGTCTTTAGGACCAGCGGTTTAGGCTGTGCGTTGATATATATGTCAGTCAGTCAGGACTTTGAATTTTATATTTATAGATTATCTGTAACTACTGACGGATGGAAGTTAAAAGAAAAACTATCACAATACTAAGTAGGCTTTACAAGTTAACGAGTAATAGTCAACCCACTTACAAAATTCACCTACTTGTAGTACCTACCTAGTATACAAATTGAAAATTATACATATATGAAGTTGTTAGTTGCATAAAACAGCAAATAAATATTATGTTACATGTTACAACTACGGAACGGAACCGTATAGGTACCTACTTATTTTGCCTGTATTTTTCTCTACATTTTCATAACCACGATATAACTTATAAGCTTCCTTGTTAGCGTATCATTGACAGCATACCTACTATATTGCAGAAGGGTAGGTATATTGGCATAATACAGCTTGCGCAGTCCTTATTTCCGTTAGATAAGGTTCACAATGTAATTTATGGCGATATCGAGGGGAAGAGGTCGAGGCTATCTAGAGATAAGGAGTCCACCGCGCGTCGAGTTGAAAGCCCAAATGACAAACTCACGATTGTTGATAGGTACTCGTATGAGTTAACGTTGTTTGCTTCGACACACCCGGGTGCTTCTTAGAACCTTGAAAAAAGCTCTTGTAGGTACAAAAAACATGACCCTTTTTATCTTCTTAGGTTTGTAGATGGTATCTATATAAATATATTATTACCATCATATATAAAAGGAAAAGCTGACTAACTGACTGACTGAACTATCAACGCACAGTTCAAACTTCAAACGACTGGACGGATCGGGCTGAAATTTCTCATGCAGATAGCTATTATGACGAAGACATCCGCTAAGAAAGGATTTTTGAAAATTCAACCCCTAGGAGATAAAATAGGATTTTGAAAGTGTAGTCCACGCGGACGAAGTCGCGAGCATAAGCGCGAGCTAGTTATAATACATAAAATATCTATTTTTATTTAAATATTTACAAAGCTTTGTTTAACAAAATTGTTATAAATAACAAAACAGTTATTATAAGTATATGTGGTTTACTCATATCTAATTTGAGATTAAGGCCCATATAAGGTCCCTAAATATAAAAAAACCGGCCAAGTGCGAGTCAGGCTCGCGCAATGAGGGTTCCGTACTACAGTCGTATTTTTTCGACATTTTGCACGAAAATTCAAAAACTATGATGCATAAAAATAAATAAAAATCTGTTTTAGAATGTACAGGTAAAGACCTTTCATATGATACCCCACTTGATATAGTTATCTAGGTCAACGGGAAGTACCCCGTAGGTTTCTTGACAGACAGACAGACAGACAACAAAGTGATCCTATAAGGGTTCCGTTTTTCCTTCTGAGGTACGGAACCCTAAAAATGGTAGGTATAGATATTAATAAAAATACCTACTTACATTATATTAATGGTAGGTACCTACTACCAGTCGATAATTCGATTATTTTCTAAATCGTTTATAATAATTAGACGCTGTTATCTGAACTCTATTAATAAATAGTTAATAACATATTACTCATAGAGCTTATATAGAGCATTAGTTAAGTAAGTATAAATAAATTATTATTTATATTATTTATTATTATTATTTGATTTAATTCGTTATTTATTTACCTATCCTATACATATTTATGAATCTTAGGTTAATTTTCACGCTAAACTTTGAATAAACTGCCAAACATCAAAATGATAAAATGAATGGTTACACAAAATAAGTATAAATAACTATTTTAGAAATTCATAAGTTGTTTAATTAATACTCAATTAACTACCAAAATAGTGGAACTAACCAGGTAGGTGATTTGCGACTTGTCTATAACCTAATGCAGGTCGATATAAACTCTGTATTAAATAACTCACATAAATTATTATCTAACAAAATATTTCAAGTCGAGAATCCGGTTTCCATAAATTATTACGACAATATTCTCTAATCCGATTAAGGAAATCAAGGTCTGTAGGGTACAAAATAACGTCTAACGATCTTACAACACAGAAAGCGTTCACTTTTACTTTCAACACGATCGCTCTGCCCTCACTTCCCACTTAAAAAAGGAGGGATGTGCTGCAGACTGTCTCTTTTACTCCCATTTCGTTATTATATTCCATCGTCTTGCTCTTGCCTTAGTATCTTCGAGATTTAAACGAGTTTTCTTATAAGAGCTTAGTCATCTTGGGTCAGCGATAGGAGGCCGAAATGTCATTGCAATCGACTTGAATAGCAATTTAAATTTGATTCACAAGTAACGAAAATACATAACATTCATCGTTTTTGTTAGATCGTCCAAGGGCTCACCTTGGCTGGAAGTGAAGGTACCCCTTAAAGCTCGCACCTTCGGCGGCATAAAATTGGAAATATTGTTGTTATTATGACTGTTGAAAGACATTTCTGGATACCTACCTACTTTGAACCAATGAATCCAGCTTAAAGGCATGCTACTGTCTGTATTTATTATCGGAATCAAGTTTCACAGTAGGTATAGGTATATTCCTAAGTTCCCAATAAATTATCCTAGAGTAACTAATATTACCTATTAAACGAGTGATCTCTTTTTTAGGGTTCCGTACCTCTAAAGGAAAAACGGAACCCTTACAGGATCACTTTGTTGTCTGTCTGTCTGTCTGTCAAGAAACTTACAGGGTACCTACTTCCCGTTGACCTAGAATCATGAAATTTGGCAGGTAGGTAGATCTTATAGCTGACATTTAGGGAAACATCTGAAAACCGTGAATTAAAAAAAAAAATTAAATTGTGGTCATGAACTAATAATTAGTATTTTCAACTTTCGAAGTGAGTGACCATATCAAGTGGGGCATCATATGAAAGGTCTTCACCTGTACATTCTAAAACAGATTTTTATTTATTTTTATGCATCATAGTTTTTGAATTATCGTGCAAAATGTCGAAATAATACGACTGTAGTACGAAATCCTCATTGCGCGAGCCTGACTCGCACTTAGTCGGTTTTTTTTAAATTACCAATCCAATTTCAGGAATCAAGGTTCTCATGGTATCTTGATTTGATAGACTATCATAGGTCTATCATTTGTTACAATTTTTTTTACTATGAATATTTATTGAGTACAAGCTGTGATAGCCTAGACGTGGTTAGGACATCCGCCTTCTAATCGGAGGTCAATGGTTCGATCCCGGGCACGCACCTCTAACTTTTCGGAGTTATGTGCGTTTTAATTAATTAAATGTCATTTGCTTTAACGGTGAAGGAAAACATTGTGAGAAAACCTGCATGCCTAAGAGTTCTCCATAATGTTCTCAATTGTGTGTGAAATCTACCAATCCACACATGGCCAGCGTGGTAGACTATGGCCAAAACCCTTCTCATTTTGAGAGGAGACCCGTGCTCTGTAGTGAGCCGGCGATCATGATGATGATGATTTATTGCGTTATGGGAGTGGGAACATGGTTTAAATAAGATTGACATCATAATTTATTATTTATAATAAATATCATGATATCATAAAAGTTTCTACTTTGTAGTTTCAAATTCGCTATTATGTTATATTATACTCAGCAGAACGAAATATACGGTCGATCCTATTAATAGCCTTAGAGCCTGCGACTAAATAACTTAGTAGAAATATCATTGTAACAGCTCATGGTACTAGCCACAGGCGAAGCCTCCGACCAGATCTGTTGTATCTCAATCCGTGTGACGTCACGATGCCTTATGAACCTTAACACTAATCGCGACTAGCGTTTTTACGGGGAAAATTGAAATACAAAATTAAAATGCATTTTTGTTGCACTTATCGATCGAATACAATTTTTGAGAATTTTTGGTTGTTTATTATCACCATAGATCAAATTAAGATACTTTTCAAAAAAGGGTAAAATACCCTATTAGGACACCTGTTCGAGATCAGTAAGTTTGATAGCGCGCGCGCGTTCGGATGAGTAAAATCGCTCGCACTTGCGATGATCGCGTATTCGCGTTGTATTAGGACAACGCTTTTCACTTCAAGTAGTTCGTCGCCAAATGCTTATGAGTTGTGGTGTTCAGTTTTAGACAATTTTATGTGGGCTCTTGGTTTAAGTGCAATATCGATTACCAGGGCCCGCATGCTTATCAATTCACAAGGCAAATAGTGCTTAATGTGTCGACTTCACAGCGATAACTTGATAGCCGCTTTGAAATTTATTTAAGGAATCAACTCAGATAGGAAATGCAAATATAAGTCGGAAATGGTTTGTGATAGGGTACATATTTAAAAAGAGCAAAATACAAAGGTTAAATATTTTCTGAAGAGAAGGGAAATACTATGTAATACTTTTACTTATACTTATACTTACTATTAAAATAAAACACATCAAGTATTTATGTCGTAGCCGGAAGATAGCATAATAATCCTAATTTTTTTATCCGATTTCATTACATAAATTAGATGAGGTTCATTGATAGGATTCCTTACAAGTACACAGGACGAGCTCTGATCTCTTCAGGCATTATGGAGATAGCCTAATCCAGCAGCCTCCATTATTCTGTGTTTAGTCTATTTATGTGTCTACAACGAATGCCCGCATACCTCTTCTGTCTCGAAAGCAAGATCCCGGGAGATTCGATTCCCGTTTTATCGGTTGGTTTCAGGGGATAATTTAGTCCAAATTGGCTTCTTTTGGAAATTTACCAGCTTATCGATTGTCGTACTCGTATTTACAGCTTAGTGATAAAATTTACCTCACGATGCCGTGAAGAAGTTAAATGTTATTTCTCATGTGCCAAAAGGAAAAAAAAACTTTACTCATGTACTCATACTAAATGTACCTAATTACTTACCTTTTAAGTAATCCGTCGATTCCATTTACAGTAAATCATAAAAAGTACATACATATTTAAGTAACTATAAGTAACATACTTTTTCCTGGAATTAGAGGTTTTATTTCCGACATAAGAAAAGCCGGGCAGTTTTTTCCGGCTTTTTTTGAGTTTTTGATCTCTTATACAATTTTAATAGTTCGTCTGTTTATTTAAAACCACTTTAATATCCTTTCAATGAATTTTGTAGGACGGAAACTCAGTTAAATTTATGTATGTACTTAGAAATAAATCAGGCAAAGTATTTTCCGGGCAACCTGTTATTTCAGTAATTTTCAAGTTGACCGATAGAGGACAAGCTTTCCCATTCTAAGTTCAGACTTGAGACGCATATTCCATACCTACTGTTTTTAATTAAAGTGGAGTAGAGTTACATCGATACGCGCACATGCAACAAAGCTGTGATCATTTCAGGTATTACAAAGATAGCCTAAAGCGACACTCCACTATTGTGCCTCGTTTAGACGAAATTGTATGCAATTTTCAAATCAGGGGAATCGTGTTTTTCTTCACATGGACAACGGATATAAATGGCTATCTACGCATCGTACCTACCTACTTATCAGCTTATATTCATTTTCTTGTTGTAGTTTAGCTTTAAATATTGTTAAACAAAAACAAGTTAGGTAAGTATATAGTTATAATAGGTACGCCGCCGAGCGAATGTAGGTTTTAAAAAATTTCTATATTCTTTTACGTCATAATGTCTTAAACATATTATGTAAAAATATTAATACGGAGTAGGTAGGTAGGTACATGTACCTATTGCCAATTTATTTTTTACTTTTCTTGCCAATATATGGAGCACCGAACTCTTCAGTTCAAATAATTGCATAACTAGGTACCTACCCTACTTACTTATAAGCATATATTAATTATTGGTCTCGCTCCGCTCTACCTTATAAGGTTTAAAAAATCGATTACCACTAAGAAAGGAGTTTCAGTTTTATCCAAACGAAGCCCGGCAGATCAGCTAGTGCATATAACCATAAAAAAACACAAAAAGTATTTTTATGATAACAAGGAATAAGGAATTGAATACGAAATTCGACATTTATAAATGACAGTTGAAATTATTCAGAGGCAAAGGCAACGCAACCGCGTGTTCTAAATTTCAAATGTGTAATGGCCGTATTACATTAATTTTGTAGTACGAGCAATACAAAACGCAACGTATTATAATATGCCTATCACTGACCTCTACTGAATAGCAAGTACGCTGGACTTGCTATTGCCTGTTCTTTAACCAACTTGATCATCGCAATTTTAGCGCTGGTAACAGCAGTTCACTATCATGTGAGCTCGTACTAAATATTAGTGATGAACAAAGTGTCAATACTTACGTAGACCATTTGACACTTACTTATCTAATATATATTATTCTGTGATTTGACACAGGGTCAATTTTAATTCCGGTGCGCTCGGCAAGGTGCTTTGAAACGGCACAAAATAAATATCATTTTGTATGCTTTGCCTCATCTATATGTCTTATCTGTGATGCCTACCCAACACTATTTAGTACTTTATATAATTTTGATATTTTTAGATTAATTGAATCAGACCTGGAAATTGTAATTTTCTTAATTGATCCTTACTGAATCAACAGCAGAGTTCTCAGAACTCTGCTGTTGATTCGAACGCAGTACTGGACACTTGTAAGGCCAGAGCGCCAACGCGCCAGGGAGATTATAAAAACTCCTCTTGCTAAGACCCTACTTATTCGGATGGATCAGAGTAAAGGTGAAAAACTTATTCGTCCTCGTGGAATTTCGTAAAATCTTAGTGGGATTTAAGGGATTCATAATCCAATCCATCAGGCTGTATTTTTCCACTGCTATGTACATATAAGACCTTTTCAAGAACACGCCATCAAACGCGGTCTTCCGCATTTTTTTCCCAGCAGGCTAGGGGTCGTCCCACACTACGTTAACCGGTGTGGTCTTCATTCCAGAACGTGTCTGCTCCATCGCCTATCTCTTCTGCGACATACATAACAGATATTATGATTATTTTATTATCTGTAGTCATATTATGCACGCATGTTTCTAGATCCAGAAGTTTAAGCTACATATAATTATGATACTAGCTTATGCTCGCGACTTCATTTTCAAACCCCTATTTCACCCCCTTAGGGGTGGAATTTTCAAAAATCCTTTCTTAGTGGATGCCTACGTCATAATAGCTGCATGCCAAATTTCAGCCCAATCCGTCCAGTAGTTTCAGCTGTGCGTTGATAGATCAGTCAGTCAGTCACCTTTTCGTTTTATATATTAGTCAGCCAGTCAGCCAGTTTCACCTTTTATACACATAGAAAATTACGTAATGTTACTAAGCATGTCAGATGAGCAAGCAACTATTCGGAACGTCACCAAGTAAGTGAGCAAGCAGAACGCAAGCGGCATACCAAGGTTACTCGCAGTTCTGCTTGCCTCATACCATCACTTCCTTGTTGGCTCGCGACTTGTGCAAGCGCCTCTCACCTGAATTAGGTACTTGCGTTATTGCATACATACATCACTCAGATTTAAATCTTTTGAAATCTAAACAAAACTAAAAAAGCGTACCTATTGTAAGTTTAACACGTTTTTATTAACTCGATTTCTTGTTGGTTATAATTTACGAAGATCAAAATTAGATGTACGAAATTAAATTAACTTGTTTTGTGATGTTTTTATGACAGTATGTTTTAAATAATTTGTCACTGACCTTTACTAATACTAGTAGGCTAGACCTGCGATTGCCGACCTGTTTTTGAAGCAACTTGGTTTTCGCCATTTTGGCGCTGATAGCAGCAGTGAGCGTCAAGTGAGTTTTTTTTTGCGCTCAACTTTGGTTATTTTAAAATTCTTAACCATTGTCGTAAATAAATATTTATCTTAAGTGTTATATTACCGATATCTAGATATATAGGTAAGAAAATTCTACGTTATTACTTAAAGTTCAATTGTAAAACAACTCGATATAATGCCATTTCCCTATATAATTAAAAAAACAGTTTCCTTATTGCAAAAGGAATAAATATTATGCCGGTATAGCAAGTCCTGTATAAATATTACCTATAGTGAACGTACAACACATTCTCCATATAACGTTAATTCAACATAAGCAATATAAGTACCTATCTACATTATTATACCTAGGTACCTAACTACCTATAGTCCGAGACAGGTCAAGACGGCAATCGGGTATGACATATGAGGCGGGGGGTACGCCCCGCACGTCACCCGCGCTCGCCTGCACCGGGCTAGCGCAGGGGCTGTGCGGGTGTGCGGGGCGTTCCCTCCATGATTGTAGGTATGAGTAGATAACTGGTAAATAATCCACGAGTAAGTACATAATTCGTCTGCGTAAAGATACTTTTATGGCCAACAAGAGCAATACACAAGTTGATTACACAATAATTTACGCCTCTTGCGACACAAAGGTCAAACAGTGACAATGTTTCCCAAATAAAAATTGATATAGGAGCTAGCTCTACATCGAAGAAACCTTACACATATTATTGTGTGAGGTTACTCGACTCCTGTTCTCTGTAGCTCCTCGGAGCGCTCGGTCTGCGGTAGCCCTTAGTAACCGTTATCATTAGGATCGCTTGGCCAACCCAAAGTCTAACTTGCTGCGTTATAAGAACCCAAATAAGCTTTTAGTTCTTTTGTTTTGCCGTAGATAAAGGCGGCTTTTTTCTTTTAATTAAAGGCTACCTACAAACTATCAGATTGTTTCATTAATGTTGACCGCAAATTGCGACTGAGCCGCACGAGTAGTTAGCACCGCAATACCAATACAATAAATGTTATTGATTTATTAAGTAATACCATCCAACCACCCTATCAGCCTGTAGGTATATTGTATCCGACGTTGTTTAGGTAACTTCTTATTAGGTATGTATTATTTTTGTTTCGTATACACATAAAAAACCTACTTTAGTACTTTACTATAAAGTATAGTAGTATAATACTTTAGTATAAAGTATAGTATGCAATTGTTTATGTTGAACGAAGTGTTGCTCGATGTTATACGGGTGAATCGGATTTATTAGTCCAAGAAAACTGCTTCCATTATAGTGTGATTAATCGAAAGGGGTCACAAGTCACGACGCGCTCAGCAATGAGGAATACGACGTGTAGAGAGAAATGCGGAAAATGTGCTTATATGTGCGTTTTTTACCTGCATGCGCCCAATGCTGAAAGAAAGAAAGAAATAACTCATTTCCGTAGCACGCCACTGCATTATCTACTCATGTGACTGCACTTGGACGGCCGCCTTTCTTGTCCACCAATTCCCTGTCCTTCTTGTTGTCGTTAGTCCGACATGCCCGCATCTCATTCTCACCTATTTGGTATGGCCTGCTACTCATACTTACTGCTGACGCTCCGTGCGGAAAAAAACCGTTACGTTCGATGCGTGCGGCTCTTGGATGTACGGTTTACCTGATGTGTGATCAACATAAATCAATATACTAAGTAATATGCTGTGTGGCGGTGTGTAGTATGAAATGAGTATTGGTTCCTACAATTGCCAATTAGTTCTTTGCCGTAGGTAGATAGATATGTTAATCGTATAATGAAATAAATTAACATAAACACAGCACTGGGACTCGAACCGGCCCGTTTATCGGCGACTTGCTATTTAACTTTCAAGGTTGGGACTGAGGCCTGCCGTGTAATCTGTAGACAACAAACTTCGAGCAGACCCTTGTGCAGACTACAGACTACTGCGCACTGTAGACAAAACAAATAAGATAAATCTATGCTCCCATACTAATATTATGATTGCGGATAATAGATACCTACTTATGTATGTATCTGTCTGCCTGTTAATTTCTTTAAGATAGGCTCAACTTCTAAAATTTCGTATAAAGATAAGTGTTTGCACACGTCGCATCCCATACAAGCGACCTGCCCATCCTCCAAGGAACGAGCGTCATACCATCAGTCTCTTGCCATCGCTAAGCGGCAAGCCAAAAGGTGGCTAGGCGGATGATATCGTTAAACGACTTGTTTTCTGTTCATTAAAAATTAACGCTTATAGTATGTAGGTACATTCTTTGTCTCGGGTGTCCAGCTGATCCTACAAAGTTCAAGTTTATCATAATGAGTAAGCAATAAGCATGTCACTTCTTGGTAAGTATGTCGAACTGTAACAAAGAAAGGTTGGATTATAAAAGCTAAATTAACTTTCAAATGTCGTTGGAACAAAGGATGCAACACATTCAATACATTGTATTTCGTAAAACAAGGTGTAGGGTGTCGGATGTTATGCTTTAACAAGCCAGAAATAAAGTGGCTTTGGTTTTTGGATCCAATTTGTGAATTCTGTTTTTGAATTCCCAAAATATTTCGCTGTTAAAACTTCATCTTTGAACCATTTTCCTGTAGTTTATTCTGAGTTTTTCATTCATTGTCTTCTCTCTAATTAGTCATTCTGATTCTTTTATCAAGGTCTCATGCAGGTTCACTTCATTTCATAGACAAAAATCTAAGCTACATCCAAACTACACTATCTCAGAGAGCTGGCTCTCTACTCAGATATTGCTTAATCCACTTATTGAGAATCGAACCTAAATTACTAGGCGAGTACTAAATAGAGCTATCCCATCGCAACGTTAGTATGTAACCGTCTTTATATTAGTAAAGATGGTGGTCAGTGACGTCACAAAGTAGTTCCTGATATGAAGCAGGAAGTAAAGTGGTTCGCGAATAATTAAATCGCGAATAACTACTGCTCTACTGATGACTTTAATAATATTTACGGACGATTAAGAACAAAAAAACAGGTTATACGTTCTGGTTGATCGGTTAGTATTACGACTTGCGACTTCGTAACGTGATATTTACATTTAATCTATTTTAGTTACGTTGTTAAAATTCGGTCTTTTGGGGCCCTGTACGGAAAAAAACCAGCCAAGTGCGAGTTAGACTTGTCCCCTGAGGGTTCCGTAGCTTGGGCAGAAACATAATATCTGAGTGCTGATTTTTATGTAGGTATGTTGTAGAGAATAGGTATAGTTAATAACTCATTAAATCCAATTAATCCCACACATTTTGTTACTTTGAGCTAACATTGATCTTGCTCTATAAGCAAAGTCAAAGTTAGCACTATTCTATAGATCCTGAGATCTGAGATAACACAGATGTTAGGCCCACAGCCCACTAATAATACCACGTGATTGAGTAACAAAGGAAGTAGGACAGAACACTGAACTGAACTGAAAATAGCATAAAAATTAATGATTTTGAGAAAGGCATGCACGAGCAATATAAATTAGCGTGTTTGGCCACGGAACCTCGGAACGAATTCGTGAGCTCGACTTCAAATGACCGATATTTTTTTGTTATACAATGTAAGTAGCTTCTTTTATTTGATGAAATTGCGCAAGAGCAAGTTTTTAAGATCATTCCTCACGATTTGCTGGTTTTGTTGGTTTTAAAATGAGATGTTTGAATTTCTGGTATTTAATGCTTACACCTACTTACTTATTTATAATTAATTTCAATTCAGTTTATAAGAAAAATGTTTTGCAAGAATGTGATGCCATAAGGGCATTGCAGGTAATGCAAAGGTTTTTGAACGCAGTTTCTGAACTACGCTACGGCTAATGAACTTTATAATAATTATTATTATCATCTTTTGTAACACACATTATGCAAATAAATCATTCATCTGTCACAAAATCATAAGATTTTACATTATTCATCACAAAATCATAAGATTTTGTGATGAATAATAAATCATAGATTCACAAATCTATCATTTCTAAACCTAACTAAAAATATCTTCATTGAATTTTTTTTTAAGTTTGCCTAGATATACCTACCTACTACCTAGATTGTATGCATGAGTCTGGATCTTAGAATTCTTAGAATGCGCGGCGTAGTGGCTATAAGAGTAGACATAGGTATAATAATATGTTTGAATGACCATAAAGTCTGTGGTATATTTGTGAAGAATGCGTTTTAAAACTGGTTATCTTTATTAAAAGTGAAACAGGTGATACACTACTTGTAGAGTTGTTTATTCCATCAATGGCGGCGGGATTGATACAAAAAATACATAAAAGGTTTCATTGGCATTCAGTGTTAGTAAACAAAGTAGGTACCGAGGAACATACGCAATAAGAATATACGTAAACAGATAATAGCCAATTACCATAATATATATTGCTGACAGAGTTTTTTATTAGCAGTATATTTATTTCGGTTTTAATAATCATGCTTTTATAATAGGATTTTATGCTACCTACTTCGAATTCGAATAGATACCTAGGTATGCTTAAAATACAGAACGAATTTAGATTTGATGATAATTTTTAGCAAATTTAAATTTTAAACACAAATTGATAGTTAAAACTAATGCATGGTATTGTTACGTAAGCGGACGTCATAATTATTGCATAGGTATTTCCGCGTAATAACAATAAAATTATTGTTTTAGGTAGATAGAAATAGTGTTGAAACTGAATAAAAAATTGACCAAGTGCGAGTAAGACTCGCGCATCGAGGTTCCGTACTACACTTACAGTCGTATTTTTCCAACATTTAGCACGATAAATCAAATAATTTCATGCGTAAAAATAAAAATAAATCGCTTTTAGAATCTATAGGTAAAGCCCTTTCATATGGTACCCCACTTGGTATAGTTATCTTACTTTTAAAATTGAAAATACTATTATTTGTTCATGAACACATTTTAATTTTTTTGCGATGTAACCACAAATTCAAGATTTTTGGATTTATTCCTTTACTTGTGCTATAAGAGCTACACGAGACGAGAAGTAATAAAGATCCGTGACCAGAAAGTTAAAGTGGCCATTGGCAAGATGTATCCTTGAGCAACACATTATGACCAAAGTCGCTTCCTCATTTTTTGCAAAGTATAACGAGCTTTACATGTAGAGTATCTTAAGTGCGTACTTAGAAGTATCTTCTATTTAGTTTAAAAAAATTAAACTGTCACATTAATTAAGTTTTTAGGGAAAAGGACTATTTAGTTAGACAACATATATGGAGTAAAATTATTTAGCAATTTTTAGCTACTTAGTAACAGATAAATCAGGTATTGTTGTTAGGTATGTATTACACGTTCACTTGTGCAATATGCAAGTGCATTGCAATCACCTATGAACCAAGCTATAAATCGTTCACGCAACATCGCAATGCATAACTAATAGATACAACTAGGTAATAATATGGCAGCCTCTATGTTTCAAACATGTAAAACATGTATAAAACAGGACAAAGAAACTAAAAACTAATATATAATTCGCCTGAATACATAGATTTTATCTTTGAATTCTTTTGATGTAAAATAACACAAGTAATACTTAATTTCCGGAGTAGGTAGGTTCTCAATTAAACAAAACCGTGACTGCATACCTACAAACTCTGTGTGATAATTTAGGATTCTCTTAATTTTGTAAAATCCGAATAAAACAAATCCTACTCCTGATGATATAATTTAGTCCGGCACTGCATATAAAATTACATAATATCTCTTTACATAATAGCTTAGTCTAGTAGTAGTCTAGTACTAGTAGCACTAGTCACGTTTTCTCAATCATGAAGTCTCAAAAAATTACCTATAACATCAATAATAATAATAATAATAATTATAAAGTTTCTTTCTCAGAAGACGCTTGATGATATCTAGGAAATTAGAATAGGTAAATGCGTAGCTTAGCAACCAGTTTTGAGGCTTGACGTAGCAAACAAAAAGAAAAACTACCTAATTTTTCTTAGTGCAGAATAGATTGTAGAAAAAATCCTTGAACTTGATACTTGATAATGGAAATAAAATGAAAGCTGCATCTAAAAGGTGACAAAGAAAAATAATGTTATAAGTACCTACTCCTTATATTATTATATATTATACTCTTGTACATCTATTGATTTCTGAGACCTCCTCTAGATACCTATCTAAGTAATTCGATGGCTCGGAGGACACTTTGTTTGAGCGTCAGTTTATTTGCGAGTCTCTATTTTGGGACGAATTTACTTACTTAATCGACGTTGAGCTGAACTGCTCACGTTTTATCATTCTAAACACGCGAACTCATTGCTGAATAAAAAAAACTACGTATAATCTTGTATGTGTATCTATGCTCGGGGCGGCAAACTTCGTGATTCTTTTTAAAACAGGTTTACTTGTCCGTAACGCCCGCAAGTCTGCCTCGCCCAGTGTTATGTTGTAAAAAAGTAAAACCTCAACAAAAAAGTAAATCGATTACGTGCGAACCCACTCTATATTACCGGGGTTCTGCAATGAAAGTAAATCCTGATAAACGACCTTTATACGCCTAACAATATTTGAAATTGAGTTTTATATATAAATAGCGCCGCAGAAACTTGTCGACCTACGAAGGAAATTGATTAAATGACTCACTTACTACCTACCTAGTTGTTCCAACTTTTTTAATTAGGGGATTTTGTGACTTAAGTGCATGTCAGCCCCACATAATATAATAATATAATATTTACATACCATATTATATTAAAAACAAAATAATGTTCATTTAACAAAATAACACAATAAAAATAAATCATTAATATGTAATAATTAAGTACAATTAAAAACAAACAAAAGAAACTCTTTAAGTGATAACAACATAGAACGTTTAACCGAGGAATGACTTCTGACAGTTTTTATATAGAAAAGTAAAAAAATTTAATTCCTTAATTACCTACTTATTTAAAGACTAGATGATGCCCGTGACTTCGTCCGCGTGGATTTAGGTTTTTAAAATCCCGTGGGAACTCTTTGATTTTCCGGGATATAAAGTAGCCTATGTCCTTCCCCGGAATGCAAGCTATCTCTGTACCAAATTTCGTCAAAATCTATTGAACGGGTGGGCTGTGAAAAGCTAGCAGACAGACAGACACACTTTCACATTTATAATATTAGTATGGAAGTATGGATTATTAGGTGATTGAAAGATCAGGCTAAATAATAAATTATACGGATCGTCTTTAGCTCGGCCCACATTAAGGTTAACGTCAATACACAACAACGGGTATAATTATCGCGATAATTCAGCCGATAATTAACGCGTTAAACTGAGTGGCCACACTTGAACGGTTAACGTCTAATGCCAATGGAATTGGCACTAAAATCGTCTAAAGCCAAACGGCAATGTGAATGCCGTTGTCAAATTATCGCGTTAGGTCGTGGCTACACCTACGATTAACTGCCACTAACGCGTTTATCAACGGCGTTTTCCATTAATGTAGCTGGAGCATTAGGTAAACGAGGCTTCATTTGGCATACAATATGTGCATGACTGAGGTATTTCATTGGACCGCCTTTTTTTCTCCAACTGAGCAAAGTTTTCTGATTATCAATGACGCTGTGAAGGCTAAAGATAGCTTGCTTTTGACCCCAATTGCATAGCTGTACATATATCCCTTTATTATGTAACCTACATTCCAGGTAACCCTACAAAAGCAAAATAGGATTCGCTGTAGTATTTTTATTACGGAACCACATAGTATTGAATCGTTAATGATTACCTTTATCATGTACTCGAGAAAATGTCAACAGTGTAAAAAATTATCTAGAGGATTAATTTCAAACTGGACAGAGATATGAATTAAATTATACTTGTTGTAATATATAAGTAGAATAAAATTGCTTTAATTAAATCGAACTGTTGAACATGAATACATGATTTGCATTTTTAAAAGAACAGAGGATACAGGAAAATCGGTGATTCTTAGTCACCCATAAAGTTCAAAGTTTATAGGTATCATAAAAGTAAATTGTGGTTATAGGTAGACCAGAATCTCATGAAATGAAATTCCAAATTTAGCAACACAGTAATCTGTGAATATCCTATGTACATAGTACTCTGGCCACAGAGTAACACATAGGACATTCACAGAGTACAGAGTTGCTAACTTTGGAATTTCATTTCAGTATTTCTCATGAGATTCTAGTCTACCTAAAACTTTTATGCGTTCTTAAGATTTGAATGCATTCTAAACTCAGATTATTATTATCGTCTAAAGTTTAGGCCCTATTAGCTATAGGCACCTTAAATATCTTAAATATTTTGTATAGTTTAAATTTAGAAAATAAGTAATTATAAGATTACCATTAAAATGAACATTTTTTCGCATTTATCTCCTCTATCTAGAAGCTTACAATTTTAAATTTATGGACCAAAGTAGTTGCAAAGCTTCTTTCTTTAGCATCCTCATTTCATGTGAAGTTATGCGATGATGCAGCCTTATTATGAATCATTTAGTAAATAGAGCGCTTACGTATTTATTGCCATTTAGGTAAATAATTTTATTAACTTCTTTATGAGCCTTTTTCTAGTAGGTAGGTATTTTTGTTATTTTTTCCTCGTTAGCCATGCCTAGTTCAAATCGATAAGTGGTCTTCTTCAACATCTCGACTTGTATCAGAACGGGTTAAAAGCAAAAAATCTCAACGCGTTTACTTCGCTACAGTATTAAGCTGACGAGTTACATAAACAATAATTATCAAGACCTAATATTACACATGCAAAGCGGGAATGATTTATTATGGCAAGGGCGATCCAGCGATCTCGTTTGTGCAAATAACTGGTCTCTCGTACATTCTTAAAGTAGGTAGGTATAGTACGTGACAATTCGAGATGACTATCGACTTACAGTACTTTTTCCGTTCTAGGGACGTTTATTATACATTAAGTACCTGTAGATATACCTATTTCTACTTTCAGATAGATACTTGAGAGCGTGCTCCATTATTTTCATTTTCATCGTCTTACCTATTCTGATTTTTCGTCTTTTCTTACAATGGTTCAATGCAGAAAAGAGTGTAAATAAATTCATCGATATTATGTAGTATTAGTATCAATAATATCACAGCCATCCCGTTTTTTCTTGTTTCACAATAAATAAATAAATAGATACTTAGCGATTTATTTATACTTTCATGTAGAGTTCTAGACACCGTCACAATATTATTGTGTTACGCCCCGATCTATCTCTCTTGCTACAGGAGAGAATATTTATAGATGATAACTTACTTAAAACAATACAATACAGCCATCAGGATTATCGAAGCTAAGAAAATGGTCTATAAACTTCAGTAACAGGCATAACGACGTTGCCAACGCGTTAATAAAATACTACCGGCCACTAAAGGCTTGGAAATACTAAACGTAGGGCGGCAACGCGACATGTCGTTGGGTGCTTCCTAAAAGTTGTAAACCGAGGAACTGTGTGAAATGTGGTGTGTGTGTGCAGACGCATGTACTGCAATCAATACCGCATACTTGCCGGATCGCAGGATTTCGACAACATCCGGATACATTGCGATCCTGTCAATACCTACTTGTATCAATATCATCACGAGATTTGCGATATAGAGGCGATCATGTATTCTGTAGCATGACGTTCTTAATGTGGTATTATGAGATTTTACATCTCATCAACGTTGATAGAATTCGAGCGTCGAAACACAATAAAGTTCGAGTAAAATAGACCTAACCGTCCTTGATTTACATTAAAAAATTCAATATCTATCGCTGATTTAATTTCGCAAAATTAGCGCTTGCCTGTAGATGTATTATAGGCGGTTGGGCAGATTACACCAACCGAGTAGTGAAGCGAGACATTAAAATGTCACTCGGCCGAGACAGAGCTGTGGCTGAGAAACCAGTCCAACCAGCGAGTCAGTGTCCTCGGCCGAGTACTGCCGAGGACACTGACTCGCCACTGTACTCGGTAGGTGTAATCTGCCCATCAAAGTCCAAGGTTTTACTTTTAATGCTAGTGTTTCGACGCTTGAATATAGTCTTGGACTGTAGTAATATAAAATGAAGTCATTTTCTGTAAAGAGGTATTCAACGCTTTACTTATCTATATAAGTTCCTTGTGTTATGAATTAATTGTAGGAGTGTACAGTTGCCGTTGCGTATCGCTACCACATGAGTAGAGTGTCGCGACCGCAGCGCTTTGTGTGTGTCCAAACCTTATTTTAAGAGTGAAACAAAAAGTTACCGCGATACATGACCGGTAACGTCTAAATAAGGAGAAGAATGTACTTGAAAAAAGACTGAAGCAAGGTTTTTTTTCTACTTATCGCTTGGTTCGGTATAAATTCAATTATCTGAATCGTAATGTCAGACTGAGCTTTGAAGATGGGCTTAAATTTCTGTGACATGTCTTTATTTTGTACTTATGAAATTCAATTCGAGGCTGACAAAAAGCCATCGCATCGGTCTACTCTAGGGGTAAGTTGGGAAGTATAAGTCCCGCAAATTGCTATTGCGCTGGAACCAGGTCTCATTAACATCGAAATGACGTCATTTTGACGTCAGCCGAAATAAAAATAGCTTCCATCAGCTCGAAACTTCAGTCTAGTGCTGACGTCACTAAAAAGGCGGCCACGCGCTTTAGCAATTTGCGGGACTATATACATAGGTACAGCATCACTACCGTTATTTTATAATAACATTCATATATGCGATGCGAAAGTGTGTTTGTTTGTTGGTTTATTGGTGTGTCCTTCAATCACGTCGCAACGGAGTTTATTAATATCTTTGTTGATTGCATTGAAAATCGCATCATCATCATCATCATGATGATCAACCCATCGCCAGCTCACTACTAAACAGGGTTTACGCCAGGGCTCTCAGAACGAGAAGGGTTTGGCCATACTCTACCACGCTGACTCACTGTGGCACATCGATGAGTCGATGACTGCGGCAGACTGGCAGACTTCACACATCTTTGAGAACGTTATGGAGACATCCAGGTTTCCTCACAATGTTTTCTTCACCGTTAAAGCACGCAAATAATTTCAAAAATTTAGAGGTGCGTGCCCGGAATTGAACCTCCGATCTCCCGAATAGGAGGCCGACGGGCGTCTTGACCACTAGGCTATCACCGCTATAACGCGAAAAACGCTTGGTATTTTCCAGTCGAAAGACTTTTCAATGATGTAATAAAGATTTACCCACACGTTTGTGTTAGTGGCGACAAGTGAAATTTCACAGACCTTGACTTTGTCCCCATTTCCTTATGTGAGGGTTACGTCAGACACGTAACGTCGAGAACTCGAGACACGTCGCGATAGCATACGAAATTATGCGTTTGACAAGTGGACGGACGTGCTTGAAGTAAACGTGTCTTATTTCACTTCTTGGCGTTAATTATATTGTTGGTTACAGGTTTGTTAAGTACCGGGTTTCATTGGAGACTCCACAGAATCCATTTCACGGCTCAAACTTGACGAGTTGACGACAGCAAAGTTTTGAGATACTTAGGTAGGCAGGAAGGCAATAGGAAATAGGCAATCTTTATTTTTACAACTCCTTGGGGTATAGGTATTCTCTTAGCCGATGCTCGACTTTCATAAATAACTAATCAGGGAAGTTATTGTTTAACATCATTGGCACGTTATTTAGCTACTTGCAATGTATCAATTTGTACATTATCTAGCAATATTCTCTATCATTATTAAATAACAGATCAGGAAATATTTTATTTCTAATACCGGATCTTAGACCATAAAGTCGGCAAGTTGGCCGGCGCGCGCGGCATGGCGAGATACCTACCTAATGTATAGAAAATAATATGGTACCTATAGTAGGTACGCGACAGGTCTAGATGGCAACGGGGAGGGAACACCCCGCACAGCTGCACAGTCCCCGCGCTAACCCGGTGCGGGTGAGCGCGAGTGACGTGTGGGTGTGCGGTGCGCCCCCGCCTCATACCACGATTGACATCTCGACCTCTCGCGGGCTATACAAGTAGTGCGACTTGTCGTATAGGTATTAGGTACCTACACGTTCACCGAGTGTATAGGCCGAGTCATCCCCGGCGTGGCAGAGCTAGTTAATGTTTCTGGGTTTCAGCCGTTATTTTAAGGTGGCCCACGTCTCATTCGCTAGTTAGGCTAAACGAGGCATCCTTCATGCAACCGGGCGGGTCGGCGGGGTTGCGGATTGCCGGTGTCCCCTGGACCCTGGACAAGAAGGAACTGCTACGGTACCACTCCCAACACCTGAGCAGAGCCTAGACCATACTCCCGTGTTCCCACCATCCGACTCCGATCCAAACAACCCTCCATTAAACTCCCTACAAACCACCCTAAAATCCCGCACACTCCACAAGCACTTACACACATACATACACACACAAACACTACTCAGATAACACATTTAAACCCAAAATGGCGGATCTAAAAACACGTATCGGTCTCCTGGTGGGTAGCGGCTTAACGCCCAAATCCCACCCTGGCACCCAGGTGCCGTCCACGGACGGCGCCCAGGGCCCAGGCTGCCCCACCGTATCAGGAGGGGGCATAGAACCGCTAAACATCGGAACGACAACGATGTTACCAACGACCTCGGCGAGCAACACGGACATGTCCTCCATAGCCGCAGCGATCCCTGCGCCTGCTAGCGCAAGCGCATGGACGCTCGTGGCCCCCAAAAAGAAAAAGAAGGGAAACAGGACAGACAGACGGACCAAGAAACACACGAGCACATACGCTGACAGACAGACGGACTCAGATGCCAACCGACCGACTGACACTAGGGACGAAGGCGGGAAGCGGAAAGACTCCGACTGCCTGACTGCGGACACCAGCGACCTGGTCGGGGGAGGCAAAAGGAGAAGCGAAGGGAGGCCACCACTAAGTGGCGACCGTCCTCTCGTGGACACTGGCGCAACCCCTAACCGCCTCGCGGGTGAACACGCGGACGGGCAGAGACCGGCCTCTGACCACAACCCACAAGCCTCGGGTGAGTCGGGCACCACCACCATCAGGGCTGGGCAAACCGTGGCCAAGGAGAGGGCAAACGTTGGTGGTCACACTGACCCCGACGGGAACCCCATCCGGGTGCGGGGCGCAACGGGCCCTGGCGGTTCCAACACCGCCCGACCCCCAAAAACAACAACAGAGACAACAGACAAAACTGGAACAAACATACCTGAGACCCAGAATCCACCTAGATCGCGGGCACACCCTCGGTTTAGGAAGCGAAACAGGGGACCAGGGAAAGCCAAACAAAATAACCCCGGACCGTCATCGAGCCAACCCCAAAAAAGAGACAGACTTGATGACACGATTTCACCCCGGGGTGAATACAAACGCGCACGGACGGAAGGCGGGCAAACTCGAGATGCGAAGGGCTCCTATGCTAGAGCAGCCCAATCGCACTTGAGCGTAGCCATAACCATAACACCTAGAACAGACCTTACCCAAACTGAGGCAAGTTCCATACAGGGTCAGATACAGAAAGCGATTTTCGCGGCCTGTATCGAACCCTTGGCACCAGGCCAGACCCGATACGCCCCGGCGTTCGAGGGAAAAGCCTTCCTCAGTGAGGGTGTACTGAAAATGTGGTGCCACGATGACAAAGCCCTCAGCTGGCTTGTCAACGTGGTGCCCAAACTAACATCGCCTAGGAGCGGAACGAGGCTCGCTGTGATACCTCAGACCGATATACCAGTCCGGGTCAGATCGGGACTCTTCGTCCCCGACTACGACGGAGAGATAGGCCTTTTACACAAAGTCCTATCTCACCAAAACCCATGGTATGACGTATCGCAGTGGACCCTGTTCAGCTACAGCAGAACGACCAGCAGCCCTCCCGGGGTGTTCCTGATTCTAGGAATACCCAATGAAGAGCTGCCAAAGATCATAGAACGCGAAAGGAAGGTCGCCTACTCCACGGGCACTATCTATGTCAGGTTCTTCACGGATGAAGGACTGAGTGATGTACCGCCCGGGCATAGCTCAGAGCCTGAAAACCGGGAGGAGCCTGATGTGGGTGGTGACATGGATGTGGATGAACCAACCAGACAGCTACATGCAACACCTGAGCCCTCCGTAAGCGCAGTCCTCGGCAACATCGAGGAACTGCTAGCGGACTCCCGGATTAACCCTATACAACCCCGGGAGAGAAAGGCGGAACAAAACGCGTCAGACAAAACTGCCCCTGCCGAACTACCCCCGGCACAGAGGGCGACAGAAAAATAAAAATTTTACAAACCAACCTCCAGCACAAACACCTCGCCACGGCCTCACTACGAAGGCAGCTGGAGGTTGAAGACGAGACCATCGCCCTGATCCAGGAGCCGTGGGTCAGGGGAAAAACCATATGTGGTTTCGGAAGCTGTAATGGTAAGATCTATTCACACAGTAATGACGAACCACCGAGAACATGCATTTACATTCCACGCTGTGTTACAGCACTATTACTAACACAATACTGTTCCAGAGATCTGACAGCAGTCAAAATAAATAATGGAATACAACAAGGCATGGGGCGACCGCCAAGACCGGTGGTTCTAGCATCAATATACATGCCCATCGAAGACCAAATACCACCAAAAGAACTGGTGGAACTTGTAATACACTGTGAGGATAACGACATCGATTTAATTATCTCTGTCGATAGCAACGCGCATCACAACCTATGGGGATGCAAAGTCAACAACAAACGTGGTGAGCAATTTGTGAACTATATACTAACCACTTACCTAACAATTATTAACATAGGCACCGAACCGACCTTCGTGACGAGTAGGTACCAAACCATAATTGATATAACCTTAGCGTCAACCAGAGCCGCAGATCAGGTAAAAAACTGGCGAGTCAGTGACGAGCCTTCACTATCTGACCACAGGCGGATATGCTACGAGCTAGATCTCATGATAACTCCACACGTACCAAGGAGAAACCCAAGAAAAACCGACAGATTAAAATACAAAAGCCTGCTGACACATCAGATAGGCGTAAATAAACCACAAGACATCGATGATATCGCCAACATCGAAGAAAACGTAAATAAACTAACGAAATATATTAAGACAAGCTATGAACAAGCTTGTCCCCTAAAGAAAAACAACATAAAGCAACCATCGAAAAACAACTGGTGGGGTCCTGATCTGGAAAGAATGAGGAAAAAACTCAGACATCTTTTCAACAGAGCCAAAAACACCAAGCAAGAACAAGATTGGGACAACTATAAGGAAGCCCAATACCAATACAATAAACGCGTCAGGGAAAAGGAAAAAGCTTCCTGGCATAAGTTCTGCACAAGCATAGAATCAAACGATACTGCTGCTCGCATACGCAAAATTCTAGCAAACGACAACACCCGCACACTCGGCTCACTGAGGAAAGCGGACGGAACATACACCAAGGACGACAAAGAGATAAGCGAAACGCTCATCGAAACACACTTCCCTGGCTGTAGAATAGTAGATTCAACAGACTGGGGAAGCACCCTTGGTCACCATCCAATAGAAGAGGATTGGGACTTTGCCAACAACATAGTCACGCGAGATAGAATCAGCTGGGCTATTGACACCTTCCACCCTTTCAAAACAGGAGGGACCGACACCATTTTCCCAGCACTTTTACAATGGGGAAAACTTCAACTGACACCATGGCTGGAAATAATATACAAGGCCTGCATAGCATACAAATACATACCAATGGCCTGGAGAGAAGTGAAAGTGGTCTTCCTACCAAAACCTGGAAGGAGTGACTACACATTGCCGAAGTCCTTCAGACCAATCAGCCTTACATCTTTCCTACTAAAAACGCTCGAAAGACTTGTCGACAGGTCCCTCAGGGACAGAACCTTAAAACATCTACCTTTACACTCACATCAACACGCTTACAGTACGGGCAAATCAACAGAAACCGCACTTCATTCTGTTGTTACCAAAATCGAACATGACCTCGAAAACAAATTATCGACACTAGGCGTGTTCATAGACATTGAAGGAGCCTTTGATAAAACAACTTTCGATAGCATAGACAAAGCCTTGGGAAGATACAAGGCGTCAAAAACCATACGCAGCTGGATAAGAGCTTTACTAGAACAGAGAATCATACAACTAGACATCAACGGAGTCACAAAAGGCATAGTGGCGAGAGGCTGTCCTCAAGGAGGTGTCCTGTCACCAATACTATGGAACCTTGTAGTTGACGACCTGATAACCAAACTAAACAAAAGTGGGTTCTATACCATTGGTTATGCAGATGATCTCACCATCCTAATCAGTGGCAAGCTAGAAAACACATTATACGAAGTCATGCAACGAGCTTTGCGCTTAATAGAAAGATGGTGCAATGAAAACGAACTTACAGTAAATCCGAAGAAAACAGAGATGATACTGTTTACCAACAAAAGGAAAATTGAACTAACCAAACCACCAACTTTGTTTAACACAAGCCTTGAACTGTCCGCAGAGGTAAAATATCTCGGTGTGACACTGGACAGCAAACTCAGCTGGAAAAGGCATACAGAAGATAAAACCAAAAAATCACTAGCAATACTAAACCAATGCAAACGCATGCTAGGGAAAAAATGGGGGCTAAAACCAAAGATAATGAAATGGTTATACCTATCGGTAGTAAGATGTTCACTAACATATGCTGCACTTGTATGGTGGCCAAGAACTCTCCTTACTACCGCCCAGCAAGAACTACAGAAATTTCAACGACAAGCATGCCTCGCCATTACCGGCTGCATGAGTACCACACCAACAGCAGCGTTAGAAGTCATATTGGGCATTCCGCCCCTACACATACACATCAAAGAAGAAGCAACACTCGCAGCCCTGAGACTGAAAACCTCAGGGCATTGGAAAGAACAAAACACAATGCACACTAAAATTCTAGGGCAAAGCATAAACAAAGAACCACGTTTGCAGTGGAAATGCGACAGAACCGAAAAACAACACATACTAGACAAAAACTACAAGATAAACTCAGAGAAGAACTTAGATCCGAAGCCAGCACAAGACACAATAGAAGTGTACACCGACGGATCCAAAACGAAAACGGGCACAGGAGCTGGAGCCTACTGCCAAGAACTAAACATGAGAATAAGTCACGCACTCGGTAAGGACAACTCTGTCTTCCAAGCAGAGTGTGTGGGCATTATGACCGCGGCTATAGCCGTGGCCAATCGACAGGTAACAAACTTTAAAATTAACATTAACTCTGATAGCCAAGCTGCTCTTAAAGCCTTGGCTAGATTCTCGACGACCTCACAACTTATACAAGACTGCCACAAGACTCTGGAAACACTCGCCATGTCAAACGACATCACCCTAAGGTGGGTCAAAGGACATGATGGAGACCAGGGAAACGAGGCGGCCGACGCACTAGCACGAAAGGCTACGACATTGAAGGTGATCGGGCCAGAACCTATTGTTCCCATACCCTTCAGTGAGTATAAAACCTGGTTGCATGAACTAACACAAAAAGAGCATTCCCAACTATGGGCGAACACAACAGACTGCAGGCAAGCCAAAGAGGCTTTCCCCAACATAGACAAACGGCAAACTAACAAACTACTCCGCCTGGACAGAGGTAAACTTAGAATGGTGGTGGGACTCATAACAGGGCATAGCCCACTAAACAAACACCTTTTCGTTATAGGTGTCACCGACAGTCCTTTGTGCAGGGCATGCATGGAGGTCGACGAAACACCGACGCACGTGGTCCTAGAGTGCACGGGCGTAGCAGAACAACGCGAACGCCATTTGGGTTCCCCGACCTCATTCCATGAAGCCCTCGGCAACCTGGGCGGTCTACTCGGCTTCTGGAGTGAGCTTGGATGGCTGGAGTGAAGACTTCAGCGGGGAGGGGCAATGCACGCACAACAGACGGAAACGTTTAAGTGCGGAAACCAGCCCAGAGCGAAGAAGAAGAAGAAGGCCGAGTCATCATCATCATCATGATCAACCCATCGCTGGCTCACTACAGATAACGGGTCTCCTCTCAGTATGAGAAGGGTTTCATAGTCTACCACGCTGGCCAATTTGCGGATTGGCATTTCACACGCATTTGAGAACATTAGGTATGTAGAACTCTCAGGCATGCAGGTTTCCTCACGATGTTTTCCTTCACCGTTAAAGCAAGTGATATAATTATCATTTCTTAAAACGCACATAACTCTGAAAAGTTAGAGGTGCGTGCCCGGGACTGAACCCACGACCTCCCGAATAGGAGGTGGACGTCCTAACCACTAGGCCATCACGGCTCACACCGTGGACCACACTCATGTGATTGCAGTGATTGCACTATTGGCCACCAGGGCTCCACTATTGGCTGAGCGCATTGGGTCAATGTGTTGGCTTGGGTTTATAGATATCTTGCATTGATTAGTTATGACTAAAAACTTATGTTATGAAAAAAAATGTGTCTTTAAATAGATACCTACATATTTTCAAGTAGTATAATAATTGGCAAAAAATATCAGGTAGGTACTATATATTTCATTCAAAGATTTAAACAAAAAATTGACAGTCGTATTAAAATTAATTAATTACTTATGAAAAAAATACAATAACAAAAAAAACTCCGGTTAGCAACTCGTGTTACAAGAAACGTTTACCCGTTTCAATAATTACGTTAACATCTGAGAAAAGATAATAATTATTTGGTGCAATGCATTGTCCGATAACATTTTGATAAACTTTAATACTCTATGACTTACGGGACATTTTCTGTGAACTACAATACTTACATTAAAATAATTTTAGATAACGTCAATTATTCTGAGTTGATACATCCTCAGACATTAGTCAATGTTTCACTGGCATATCTATGTATGTCCTTCGCCAGGATGCAAGCTATCTCTGTACCTCATCAAAATTGGGTAAACGGATGGACCGCGAAAAGCTAGCAGACAGACTTTCGCAATTATGATAAGTATAATTAGATAAGAAATATGATAAAGGTACGTAACTAAGTGAGTTTATTCCCGGTATGTTCAGAACACATATTATTATGAATTCAACCTCAAGAGTACGCATATACAAGGTTTTGCATGAAAACAAAATAGTAAAATGTTGGCGGAGGACAGGAGAGAATGCTTTGTTGTGACTCAAAAGTCACGTAATCAAGACAATATGCGGAATGAGGGTACCGAACGGGGGTGGGCAGACTTTGCTAAGCAACTGCCTAAGCTTGGCGATCGGGGGTGACCGGCTATTAGGCGTCTGTAGGTGGTAGTCTGTTCAGTATCAGCATTCTGTACCTACTGGTGGTAGGTTCTCTACCAACAGGTAAACGCTATGAGTCACTAGTGTAGTAACTGTACATTTAAAGGTCTTCTCGAATAATTATTGAGTTAGGGATAAACATAGGATAACAATCGTAAAGTATTTTTAAGTGAAAACTTCTTTAGGAATGTTGGTTGAGTTCTGGATGTGTAAAAACTTCGAGGTCGCATCACCGACATGCTAATGTTAATAATGTGCTCGGAGTGCCGATAGATGTTTTAATTGACAAATTATGATTTTTTTTATCTTATTACTATACAAATCATGCCCGCGTGGAATATAGCCAGCCCGCGAAGAATACTGGCTGCGTTTCCGCGCTAGACAGCCAGGCTGATCTATTGCACAAAAAATGAATATTTAATTACTGACACTACAATTATTACTTTAAAAATCAAAAAACCGATATTAAGTATTTCATAGTTTTTATTTATGCCGGCAGTCCCCCCTGATTGCCAATTTTTTTCCATTTGTTGGAAAGAATTTCAAAATTAAAAACATGTGCAATAGGCTACTTGACTCATATCTAATTTCGTCCAATAAATGATTATTTATTATAGTATTTTGCTTAAGACAACGAAATATATCAATAACAATTATTAAAAACGCAGGATGGATATATAAATCCAATTTAAAAAAATACAGTTTTTATTTTTATTTGAAACGCAGAAAACGCTGTCAGCCATGATGTGACGTCATTAAAATATGTAAACAAAGAAATGTCATCCCTATGTCACGCGGGGACTAACGTAGTATCCATATATATAAAATTTAGAGTCCTGACTAACTTATATATCAACGCACAGCCTAAACAGCTGGTCCTAGATACATGAAATTTGGTGGGTGTGTTCTTTGTAGGTAAAGAGAAGGTATCCACTAGGAAAGGATTTTTTGAAATTCCACCCCTGAGTGGGTTAAATGGAGGTTTGAAATTTATGAAGTCCACGCGGGCGAAGTCACGTGCATAAGCTAGTTTTTATATATTTCTAAAAACTCATAGTAAACGTAAAAAAATATCGTTTTCTCTTTATAAATTGAATAAGTTATTAAGTAAGACTTACAACAAAGTGATCTTTGCAAAAATAAATTTGGGTTGAAGTCGTTAGTCATATAGGATCCCTTTAAGCAAGTCTTTGCGTGTTACGTATATTTATTTCACTGGGCACTCTAATCCACAACTTTCCTGTGGTCTTTATCGATGCGTTTTTTACTTTCTCGGATGATACAATAACGATAATTACTATATTTTTCATGTAAACTAGTATAGAAGTCATGTTTATTAAACTTTGGGAGGTTATGCTGTTGTTTACAAATGCATGACGTCAGAGCACAGATAATCTATCGGCCAAACATGGCCGACCAGTGTTTTCACCTGTCTAAGAAAAATATATTTTTAAATTAAAGTTTTACGGTTATTAGGGCGCAAAAAAATATAGTGTTAATTTTTTTGATATAATAGGACAAATATTAACCATTTAAGACCAACTTAAAAAAAGAGTCAAGTAGCCTATTGTCCACTCATAAACATTATTATTATTACGAAGGTTTCTTTCGAAAGTGGTTTCGTAAAATTGCATTTTGATTTTTAATTGCACTACCTACTACTACTTTGCGTAATTTACACATTGTTGCCATGGTTAGGTACATAGATATTAAATACGAATATTATATTATACTTGCAATTATTACAATACGATAAGCAACAAAGAAATTGTTTTTCTTCACCGCTAACAGTGATATTTTATAATTTCTTCAAACACACTCCGAAAAGTTAGAGGTGCGTGCCTGGAGTATTCACTTGATAGGTACACGCGATAAATTTTTGACATAGGTACTTCCAAAAAGGAGGTGGTTCTCAATTCGGCCTGTTTTTTAAATTTATATACACCAATTATTATTGAACTTCAGATCCCAACTCTTCAATCCTGATGCTGCAAGGCACTGAACTCCTAAGTCGTGAGGATTCGGGAATTTCTGACGATGAATTGATATTTTAGGTATCAAGCAATAGTTTCATGATTACAGTCCAAATTAGAACTCCTCAAACCTGATGATGCAGAGTACAGCACTCCTAAAGCATAGAGATTCAGGAACTGCTCCTGGTGAAATAATACTGTGAATGCCGAGCAAAGATATTTTGTTATTTAATTCCAAATCCCAACTCCTCAATCCTGATGCTGTTAGGTACTAAACTCCTAAGCCGTGTGGATTTGGAAAGTTTTGCTGGTGAATTGATATAATTGACTACTTAAACTAAAAAGCTTAAGATAAAGAAATAAATATTTAATAAATATTTAAAAATCGTTTGTTTTCTACACGTGTATGTACCTATGTGAGAAGTCGGGCGAGCATAATAAAAGAAACTAGGAATTAAAGAGTGAATGAAGCTCGCCCAACTTCAACATACCCAACACGTGTAGAAACAATTTTTTTTATTTGTAGTGGTTTTGGAGATCGATCCCATTAAAAATCCAATCAAAGTTTATTATTATACGATAAAAACTTAGTTGACAATGCGACATAGCTTGATTAATGATTACAATTCAGGACTTATCAGTTATCAAACAGCGTCCGTGTCAGGATTTTTTGTATGGTAATTTGCAATTTAATGAGCCCAATGCTTTGTGAACAATTGTATTGAATAAATAATTCTTCTATGCATAAATTTTATTGCTACTCCTACGCCGACATGACGTATTAATTTATAATACTTATTTTATCTTGGGGTTAAGGGAAATTAAGCTAAGTGAGATATAGTATAGTACGCGACAGGTCGAGATAGCAATCGGGGTGGGGACGCCCCGCACAACCACACAGCCCCCACGCTAACCCAGTGCGGGATAGTGCGGGTGAGGTGCGAGTATGCGGGATGTCCCTCCGCCTCATACACCGATTGCCGTCTCGACGTGTCGCGTATCGGTAGTCTTCGACAAAACATGTAAATATGTAGGTATATACAAATCAATGTAGGTATATTTTTATCATGTTATTTTATTAAAGGACTTGCAAAATTACATTATATAGTTATTTACGAAAGATGTTCTAAAAAACAACGATACAATGTGCATAACAAAATCTTAAGTGGGCTCAGTTCGGTGCTTTCTTCATACAAACGTAGGAGGGTAATTACTACATTATTTGATATTGTATGCTCAAAACTAAGTATTATATTGATTAATCTCGTCATTATCTAGGTTTATTGATATATGAAACATTAAAAAAAATATATGTTTTAAAGTTACGAGCCTCAAAAGATTCCTATTTTAAGACAAAATTTATGACAACTTTGGGCGTTAATAAATAAGATTATGGGTATGAAAATTGTACAAGAATTTAACATTAGACATAGTTTATTTATTCATTAGTTGAAATAACTATACTTTGTAAACATAAAACTAGTAATTTTTTCTCAAAAATACTTTTCCTAAACCCTTGATTTTGGTGAAAATCATCGTGCCTCTCACCTTTCTCATACAATGTCAAGTGAAAAGCAAACAGGTTCGGTCGATCGTACTGCGTCACCTTAATAAACTCAATATAACCGCATTCAGAAATTGGAAACAAGAGAGCGCATCCAATTCAATAAGGATATTTACAGCTGTGTCATCAAGTGTTGTAAAGTAGGTATTGAATTGGTTTACAATTTTACATATTGTAATTAAAATAAATTGTAAACGTTACAGTTGCGGACCTGGACGATGCGGCACCTGGGGACCGGTCCCACTCGTTCTGTGACTCTACAACTCACAACCCACGCAACCACCTCTAGCAACTATACAGTCGGACGACAAAATAATGTGCTTGCACAGAATGCGGAATGCCGCAAGATTTTGGAAACCCACTATTTGAAAACTATATAAATACAATAACTTTGACATAATTATTACAACTTGCTTTTTGCTTGTTTAGTGTTTTTTGCGTCTTTGATGAAATGTTTTGTCATTTAAAATAGAATATGATTGGTTGTAATTTTACAAAAAAAAAAAAGAATTCTCCGGAGTTTATTTTTAATCGGAAACGGTTATTACTTAACTTTTATTTGTATGATGAAAAAGCCAGTAGGAAGTGTTATCTTAAGCTCTGGGCTGTCATATACTGAATGACGCGTCATTCAGTGTCATCATAGTGCCCACAGAAGGCCCACAGAAAGGGTTTTAGTTTTGTTATTAGATGGAGGATCACTAAGAAACCTCTTATCATGGCATATACTAACTACTTAGATGATGAATTTCACGATTTTAGCTTTGGTGTTAGTTCAAGTTATAAGCTATCTTCATTGCAAAATTCAGCCAAATCGGTTCAGTCGTTATGGCTATGAATATGCTACTTTTTATCCCGGAAAATCAATGAGTTCCCACGGGATTTAAAAAACCTAAATCCACGCGGACAAAGTCGCGGGCATCATCTAGTCCCGACTATAATATTATAAAGGCGAAAGTTTGTATATGTGTGTGTGTGTGTGTGTGTGTGTGTGTGTGTGTGTGTGTGTTTGTGTGTGTGTGTGCGTGTGTGTGTGTGTGTGTGTATGTGTATGTGTATGTTACTCCTTCATGCAAAAACTACTGGACGGATACATTATACTTACCCTGGATTAAGACATAGGCTACTTTTTATACCGGAAAATCAAAGAGTTCCCGCGGGATTTTGAAAAACGTACATCCACGCGGACAAAGTCGCGGGCATCATCTAGTTAATAATATATTAGTATTATAACGTATTCAGTGATGATGAGTCAATGCTATATTATACCTACCTACTGTAAGTGACGGCAATGCTATCCTAAGAAACTGGAGCTTTAGTTGATGAAAATGAGCATTAGAATAAATTTCAATATCAAGAAAGCATGGTTAGTTGCCTATAACACTTACTAAATTAATCAATATCCATCGGTGTGATAATGTGATTACTGAACTTTTCTTCTACCAAGGAATCCTACACCACTAAGTCTCAAAAATAATCACAATTGCAAATATCTATACATTATCCGTTGCATATTACGAAAAACATAATAATGTGCGTCAAATACCTACAGTACCTACTTAATACATTTTGAATATTCAAATAAAGATACCTAAGTAGGAAGATAATTAATTCTTGGCTGTAGAAGCGCAACTCTCGAGTGGACGCCTAGGTAGTTGCCAAACTTTTTGCGTGGATTAGTATTATTCCACAATAACTTGACCTCCCTTGTGTGAAACATGTATGAGTAGGTATCCTATTAAAAGATGAATTACAAGAACTCTAGTATCTGCCTGCTTTAAATGTTAGACATCGTATTTTTTTTTTCAATATTTCTAGTTACATAGGTAGGTACGCGAGGTACCTATCCTAATACATAGTTACTCTGCTCTGCCGTTTAATATTAAGTAGATACCTACTTATATAAAATCTATTCTGAGCTACTGTTTGGTGATGTTTTTTTGACTTTTTAGGGTTCCGTACCTCAAAGGGAAAAAAGGAACCCTTATATGATTACCTTGTTGTCTGTCTGTCCATCTGTCTGTCCTGTCTGTTAAGAAACCTATAGAGTACTTCCCGTTGACATAGAAACTTTGAGACTCTCCCATTTCCTGTCGTGAGCAAATTGTCAGATTATTGAAATGCGCACTTTTCTACATCTAATTAGCTGACCTTGCGTTAATCTGCCGCTCTCGAGTAAATCTCAAAATCCCCGCAGCCGCTTGGGCTCTCCTAGCATACACTAGTCAATACACCTATTTCATGTATGTAATCGTTGAAAATTGAGCGAAAGTTGACCGAGCAGCGAGCACGGCTGATAAGGCGCAGCTATGGCGGGCGGGTAGCACGCCGGAAGTGACGTCGTCCGTCACCGCCTTCCGCTCGGAAGCAACGAGCTTCCTGGAACGCTCTACTCGAGGCCGTATTGCTGTTCCGGAATCCGGAGCGCATATGTCATTATATGTGTATAATAGTGTTGTTTGTCACATTTTGTTATTGATTTAAGTAAGTACTAACTTTTTGATGTTAAAACATCTCTAGGCGCGTTGGGCGATTTTGGACTGGGTACCTTCAAGGTAGCGTCACCGACATGCTAACGCTAATAGTGCTCGGAGTGCTAAATGCTGATAGATCAAAACTTAACTAGTGTATGTATTTAAATGGTTTTAATTTACAAATTATGAAATTTTAATTTTAGCCAAGTAAGTACAATTAATTTGAAAAGGTAAAAAGCACCCACTTTCATTAATTTAACATAGTTTTAAGTTTTCATTTCTGTCGGCAGTCCGTACTGAGTACTGACTGCCAATTGTTTTTCTTATTACTTTTTATTTTTCTACCATTGCATCGCGCATATAATCATAGGCCTCAATAGCTCAACGGTTAAAGGAGCGGACTGAAAATCGAAGGGTTTAAACCCCACCCGTTGCACTATTGTCGTGCCTACTCCTAGCACAAGCGTAACTTCGATGGAGGGGAAAGGGGAATGTAAGTCATGACAAAAATGGCTAATATTCTTTTAAAAAAAAGAAAAAATATAACTTCATCGACCTCTAGTCATAGTGTACCTAGAATTAGATGGGTCTTTTCGAACATCGTGCTATGAAGATGCCTGCGTGTGTCATAACTCATAACTTTCATTGCGGAGGGTCGTGAGCCTTCTATTGATCATTATACTATAATAGTGAGAGTTTCCATGTAAATTGTAGATAAGTACTCAATATTTTTTATCAAAATGTGAAAATAAATCAATCAACAATCATAATTAAATATATTGGAAACGCAAGCGAGTAGAATATTAAAAGTTTAAGGAAGGAAGGTATGAAAACGGGATCACCTTCACGTTTTATCTTATCCTTCCTGCAGTGCGGAATGTTTATTAAAAATTTTAGTACTTACTGCTTTTAGTCGATGATTTATTACTCTGGGAGTAAATATTTTCCTCTCATGCCATATTTTCAAAGGTGTTAAACATTGATTTACATATAGATACTTAGGTATCATAATACAGGTTGTAACCAGAACGCCAGCAAAAACAAAGACAGGTGTTAGTAATACTGCTGCTCGATTGCGGTAGAATGACAGCTACAATGTCACGATCGCAATCACCTCTGATTGGTTGACGCTCGCTCACTATTGGCTACAATGCATTGTTGCAACAAGAATCGCACAAATTCAGCCAATCAGAACAATTGAGATTGTAATAATGATTGATGCAGGTTTTAGACAATCGCCCTGCAGATGATACCACAAAAAAAGCGATTTTTTTGAAATCCTATATTTTGTAAAAGTTCACGATATATTGCAAATTAAACTTCTGACTGACGCTAGAGGTTAACGAACTTTGCGTAAGTAGGCCTTTCGGAGTCAATTCCACGTCGTAAATAGGACATTGACAACATTTTTGAACGCTATACAAGGGGCCGATTCTCTTGTACACAATCTCTAAACTAAATTAAATTAACAGGTCTAAATCCAGTGCTATCCTTTTCCGCAAGCAACGTTATGAAAGGGATGGCAATAGATTTAGACGTGCCGTTTTAGTTTAGTTTAGAGATTGTGTACAACGGAATTAGCCACATTGCGGATTTAAAAATACCAAACCACTAAATGACTAAAACTACAAAATGAGGCAAATGGTTATTGGTATTGGATGGTGTTTAGATAGTATAATAACGCTAAGTTCTTGCTAGCGTCTGGTTACACCCTGTCTATACAAGTATAGGTACCTACTTAGGTATCTATTATCAAATTGATCGCTCTCCATTGTAAACGCAAACGGAATTAAATTTTTATTGCAATTTTCATTGGTTTGTAAGCTTCCACATCACAACAAATGCTAAAGCATTTAATAAGTAGGCATTACATTTCCTCTGAGTCATTTGAATGTGAATTCAAATTATTGTTCCCTTTATTTCCGCACATACTGTTGCGTTAGTTCCACCAAGTCGCCATGTGTCCTGCATATTTTGCACATTTCGCTGATTCGCGTGAATCACACTGTATGCACAATACACTATTGCGAAAACATTTGAAACTATCATCATATTGCCATATTGCTTAATATCATGATAGTTTCGTATATTATATATCCTCTTCCTGTCAGCACTTTGTGAATAACTTTTACGATACATTCGTGTAGATTGTAGAAGTAGTAGTAATAAGTATAGTTCGCGACAGGTCGAGATGATAATCGGGGTATGGGGAGGGGGGGGGGGGGGGGCCCCCCGTTTGCCATCTCGACCTGTTGCGTACTATTTGATCAGTGAGGTTGACCTTTGTTTCACGTCGTGATATTTGGACTTTAGCCGTTTCTCTTCCTAAAAGTACTCAAGTGCTCTTCTAACAAGTGTTTAAAATAAATAACATAGGCTCACTTCACAAACTTTTAATTTTTGATATCTTGTAATACAATGACGCAATCTACAAAACTGTGGTCAAATATTTGTGGCATACAAAACGGCGATAGTCACGCCACGCTTCGAGTCAGTTACATAAGAAACGCATTTCAAGATTTACTAGTGTAAGTGTCTTTTCACACGTTCCGGCTTCGGTTAACGTGCTAGAGCCTGCCGGGCCTGAGCCGTGCTACGTTCTCGAGGCACGTGCGACGCACGGACAATCAAGCGACTGCAATTTTAAATGAAGAAACGTAACTCGGACCGGACTCGGAAGACTCGAACATGGCACGGTCTGATGTGACTTCATACAAATTTCCAATCTCTGTGCCTCAGACGCGGACATGGCACGGCTTTGGACCAGCACCGTGTTAGCGCCCGCGCGGGTACCCGGATGTGTATACCAAAGTGTATACACATTTTACCGAAAATCTACGCCACTTTTCCACTACGTGTAAAAGCTTTTATACACTTTGCTACTGACTACTCAGTGCCGGTATACCAAACAACGGGAACGTGTGAAGAAGCATTATAAATTATTGTGCCACTATAAATTTAATGCATTAGGGTACCATAATGAATTAAATTGCGTAACTAATACGTAAAAGGTTAATAAACGTATTGAATGACGTGTGTAATCTTATGTTACGTTCATGTAAAAGCTACTTACTTACGTCTTTGGCGTTGTTGGGGCGTTTGTGCACTCATCCGTATTCGGTTCGTTTCCGTGATTCTTCGAAGTGGCCATCATACAAATACATAATTCAATTCATATTTTGACGGATCCGTAAAATCACGGATGAGTGCACCAGACGCCGTTATAGTGTGTAAATATAGAATAGATATAACTAATCTTAACGCAGTTTCTATAAATTATTAATTTTTAAGGTTCCGTACCTCAAAAGGAAAAACGGAACCCTTATCACTTTGTTGTCTGTCTGTCTGTCTGTCTGTCTGTCTGTCAAGAAACCTATAGGGTACTTTCTGTTGACCTAGAAACATGAAATTTGGCAGGAAGGTAGGTCTTATAGCAGACATAGGGGGAAAAATCTAAAAACCGTGAATTTGTCGTTACATCACAAGAAAAAAATTAAAATGTGTTTATGAACAAATTGCTATTTTCAACTTTCAAAGTAAGATTACTATACCAAGTGTGGTATCATATGATAGGGCTTTACTTGCACATTCTAAAACAGTTTTTTATTTATTTTTAGACATAATAGTTTTTGATTTATCGTGCAAAATGTCGATAAAATACGATTATAGTACGGAACTCTCAGTGCGCGAGTCTGACTCGAACTTGGCCGGTCTTTTGTTGTTACACACTCTCTTGACCACGACCATGCCTAACAACTGATAATAAGCAATTATTCCATTTTTTTTAAATAGAGATAGCGAGCAAACGAGCAGGCGGGTCACCTGATGTTAAGTGATTACCGCCGCCCATGAACATTTGCAGCACCAGAGGAACCGCCGATGCGTTGCCGGCCTTTTTAGAATTTGTTGACATAATATGTTGAAATTGTATTCATTTTGACGCTACTCGGTGTGGCATTCCGTACAGTTAATTCTCCATAATATTGTTCTCCGGAAAGTCCTTGAGTGGAGACCGCGTAGCAAGCGTAGTGTGGGACGCCCTCCAGCACGATGGACCGACGATATAAAGAGGCTGGCGGGAAGTGGCTGGATGAGGAAGGCTGAGGACCGGGTGTGGTGGCGCTCTTTAGGGAAGGCCTATGTCCAACAGTGGACATTCACAGGATGATGATGATGATGATGATGAATATTGTTCTCACAAAGTGTGTTTGCCGATCCGCTTTTGGCCAGCTTCTCATTCTGAGAGGATACTCGTTCACAGTAGTGAGCCGGTGATGGGTTGCAACTTTCAAATTTCTTACTGGATCTCAACGCAGTCGTCACGACAAGGTGTAGGTATAACTATTACACGTTCAGAAGACATCCACATACCTACATTACATTACATACTTTATAGAATAAGTAAGCCCATTTGTACGACACCCGGCGAATCAGCTAGTTATTTAAACTTATCTTGAATACTTTAAAAAACTTGTCCATACAAGAGTATTTCAGCTCTATTATAAATTGTCATGTTTGCCAGATGACATAGTAGGTATAGATAGAAGTAATTCTATGATATAAAAATGAATCACTAAATGTGTTGCTCATCGCAAATCTCGAGAACAGCTGAACCGATTTCGCTAATTCTTTTTTTATAATATTCCTTGAAGTACGAGAATGGTTCTTACGGAGAGAAAAATGTAATTCAAACTCCCCCTCAATTTTCTAAACTCCACCCGAGCGAAGTTGGGGCGTGTCAGCTAGTGTCTCATAAAAAAACAGGCAACACCTAAAGTCGTATACCTACCGAGTTATTCTGTTCCGCGAATCATTTACGAGTTTTATAGTGGTGTTTACAAATATTTATCAGATATTTCTGTCGATCGTGGGCTACGGTGAGACGCGTTTGAGACAAGGGGGTCATTAAACCTTTCGGCGGATTAACAAAAAGATAAACATCGTAATTAGGTAGATATATAGCAGTAAGCTTAGGGTTGTCAATTGCCATTCGTCCCGAATCAGGACATGTCCCGATGCAATGCACCGGGACTCCCAATACATCCACAGTATGTCATGACAGGAGTTTAAATCTGCATGAAAAATCATCAGTTTGAAATGCCTATATAAGTCCCGCAAATTGCTATTACGCTGGAACCATGTCTCATTAACTTCGAAATGACGTCATTTTGACGTCAGCCGAAATAAAAATACACCATCAGCTCGAAACTTCAGTCAAGTGCTGATGTCACTAAAATGGCGGCCACACGTTTTAGCAATTTGCGGGACTTATGCCAAAATGTTGTTCTTGATGCTAAACATAGATCCATACCAGTATTTAAATGCGAAAGTGTGTCTGTCTGTCTGTCTGCTAGCTTTACACGGCTCAACCGTTCAACCGATTTTGACGAAATTAGGTACAAAGATAGTTTGCATCCCGGGGAAGGACATAGGCTACTTTTTATTCCGGAAAATCAAAGAGTTCTCACGGGATTTTTAAAAACCTAATTCCACGCGGACGAAGTCGCGGGCATCAGCTAGTATAAGTATATGTATGACTTTAAATATTCAAATTGAATCTTCAGTATTTAGCATCATTATTAGTATTTCAAGGCTTATTTCAATAAAACAAACACATTTTTAAACGACCGTGCCCCGATTGCGTCTAATTAAACTCAAAATGAAAAATATGTTTAGGATTAACTAACGTAAGATTTAATAAGTCTCGCGTAATTATGCAAAGGAGATTTTGCGACACTGCGTAAACAGATGCGCTCGCTGTTTTGCATATTATATGTACATAATTAAACCGATTACTGTTCTAGAGAATTGCACGAGAATATCCCTGACCACAGAGATGTCATATTACAAGAGCATGCATGTTTCGCAAAATTGGTTAAACTTGACTAGTAGCTCAACAAATTACGAGTAGCAAGCTAAAGTGCCTCTAACTTTTTGGATGTGCGTTTTAAGTAATTAAAAATCACTAGCTTTAACGGTGAAGAAAAACATCGTGAGGAAACCTGCATGCTCGAGAGTTCTCGAGTGTGTGAAGTCTACCAATCCGCACATGGCTAGCGTGGTAGACTATGACCAAAACCCTTCTCACTCTGAGAGGAGACCCGTGCTCTGTAGTGAGCCTATGATATGTAAGATCATGATATGAAGCTAAAGTAGCGGTGGACAGTTCAATGTCTGTCGCAGAACCGATGACCGCTGGGACGTCTCCTGGAGTTCCTAGAGATCGCGTACCAATAAGCGCAGTGTGGGATGACTTTCAACCCGTTAATCTGGTACTCAGCAAGAAGTGGTTAGATGACGAAGGCGGCGGACCACAACTGGTGGCGCGCTCTCAAGAAGTTCCAGTAGTGGACGCAAACATGCTGGTCGATTGACAAGGACACAGTCTTAGGTACTTTTTATCGTTCAGTGAAATGGCACTATATACCTGCCGATTGGCGGTATCATTAACAAACTCTGTCTGCCAATATAATGTTTATTATTTATTACATTATATTGGCAGACAGAGATCTTAATCATATGATAATATTATTATTTAAGTAAATAATATGATAAATATGATTTTAAAATTTATTAGTTCCTTTACATCCTTGTAACTTGAACGAATTATTTTTTAATCATTAGACGCTTTTTTAATTTATGGTTACGCTAATTTATGAGCTCTGTTTCTCCATAGATGTTTATCTCGATGTCCACAACAGCTTACCCTAGAAGCTATTATTTTAAATAAAACCAGGCTAAAAACTGGTTTACACTTGCGGCTCCCTTTGATACATCGTTGCGAGGATGCTTAAAATGCGAAAATTGCTATTGCTTACTTAGAGCTAAAAATATTTACAATTTGACACTACTTTAAAATTCTTTAAGGTACAATCTTTTAATATTAAAGGTAAGTTAATATATTGTATGATAAATAGACCTCAACTTTCCAAATCTTCAAAAAAATTATACCTACTTGCTGTGAACACTTGGAAAATAATAATAATAATAAAGGACTAGTAGGTAAAAGTAGGTGTTGTGTCATACAATAATATTTAGGTTTACTTAGGTAGTAATACCTGCAAACTAGTATCGAATAGGTAATATTTTAATAACTAATAAGTATGCATGTAATGTAAGTATATAAACTTGATTTTGAGAAGGATCTCATGTAATTTGGTGATGTCTATGTAGTTACGCTTAAAAATGCCTTATAAGCAGAATACGAGAGATTTTATATTATCTGATGAACGAAAATAGCCAAGACGTGCCAAATTTTAGCCGGGAACAAAGACTGGCTGTTCCAACGTCCCGCGCCCAAAGTTAATTGGTGCCTTGAGATTCCAAGAAGTCACTAAAGTCTCTTATATGTAGACACAAAGGACTTTTTCATCGTTAATTGGCATGAGTGGTTCATAATATAAATATGGATGAACGTTTACTAACATTTGCCTCGTCCTACTTTGGGTGTTTACTGAGTCTTGAGTTAATGACCAATCCATACAAGACGAATAAAATATAATAATAAGACAAGACAGGTTCTTTCTTTTCCGTATTTGGATTTATTTTTTATTGGATTAGGTGAAAGTGATCTCATGATATCATAAAACAATAGTATCCTTAGAACTTAGACCTCGCACTAGGTGGACGGACAACATCAGACGAGTCGCAGGGAGTCGCTGGATTCAGGCGGCGCAAGACCGCGGGGTGTGGAAGTCCTTACAAGAGACCTATGTCCAGCAGTGGACGTCAATCGGTTGCTGATGATGATGATGATAGTACATATCCTTAATGTAGAGATTAATTAGGCCACCATTCGATCACTTTCCTGCTGTGTGAAGTTTGTCAATACTTGGCCAGAGCGTGGTATGGGTACACTAATGGCCAATCCGTTCTCATTCTGAAAGGAGATCAGTGTTCAGTAGTGAGACGGCAATGGGTTGATCATGATGAATTCCAGATGTACCAATTCCGTGGGAGTCCCAGAATATTTGGTAACCCTATAGAATATACAACTGATGTGAGGAAGACAAAGAGACCTTGTGCGCAATGAAGGCCGACAGCTTGCGCCGACGAGTTACTTGCGCCTCGCACTGTCTCGTCTCTCCCACTAGCAATGTACTCGCACATTCGTTTCACCGAGTTCATGGCTGCTCTTTATTTTTGTGTGAGACTGGCCTTTGCCCGTGGCTCCGACCGCCTGAATAATTATTATGGTTAAAATAATGCGTATGATTGAATTTGTGATTGCATCACAAAAAAATAAAAATGTGTTCATGAACTAATAATTAGTATTTTCAATAATTTTCAAAGTTAGATAACTATATCAAGTGGGGTATCATATTATGAAAGGGCTTTACCTGTAGATTCTAAAACAGATTTTTATTTATTTTTATGCGTAATAGTTTTTGATTTATCATCCAAAATGTTGAAAACATACGACTGTAGTACGGAACCCTCAGTACGCAAGTCTGACTCGCATTTGGTCGGTTTTTTCGTAAATATAAACACACAGTTTAAATTTAACAATAGTAGGTAGATAAACTCTGATGAAAAAGGTCAAGGACTGTGTTTTTGGCGGATGCGCGTTCGGCGGCTGCCAACAACACCGTTTTCAATTTGCTTTCTTTGTTTGAGTGAAGTCAGGTGGTATTAATGGGCCTGTAGTAAACACATTTAATTTCATTCACGGACTTTTATAACGATATAAATCAGATTTACTAGCTTTACATTTCACTCAACTCTACTACTACTAGATTTTAAGTCAATAAAAACTAGTAGACTTGAGTGAAATAAAAAGCTAGTAATTTTTTTTGGACTAGGTAGGTAGGTACCATTCAAAGGCGAATTATACCTATGGTATGTAGTAGATAGGTAAAAGGTTACCCTGAGCACCAAAAGCGTTCCTTTTTTACCCAACTACGGCAATGCTAAAAGGAAGGGTTATGGTTTTAGTAGTATGTAATATGTATGTATGTTTGTATGTGTGTCCCACCGAGGTGCCTAAACTACAGAACCGATTTTGATGAATGGGGTATCAATCGATTTGTTATTAATTATTATAGTCGGGGTGACATAGACTACATTTTAAATGAACAAAATCAATATGGCGGATGTTGCACTCAAAAAGTGGGGGTCTCAATTTTTTTGTTATCTATTTAATAGTAATTAGTATTTTCAATTTTCGAAGTAAGATAACTATATCAAGTGGGGTATCATATTATGAAAGGTCTTCACTTGTACATTCTAAAACAGATTTTTATTTATTTTAATGCATCATAGTTTTTGAATTACCGTGCAAAATGTTGAAAAAATACGACTGTAGAACGGAACCCTCGTTGCGCGAGCCTGACTCGCGGTTCGCGGGACTCGGTTTTTTTTCTAAAGTTCGCATAAGGTATTCATCGTAGCACATGAATTAGCATTTGGCTGGCGATTCGTTGGTGTCTGTCCTTGAAATAAGGATGTGTTGAATTGCTAACTGTTTGCTTTAGGTCTTCATCGACTTTACTATTATTGTTACTCATTGAACCAGTACCTAAGTAATGTGTCAAACGAGTACATTAACGACTTTGTTAAGCGTAGAGAAAACGATTTCAAAAAAATATTAAAAATATCTCACTCTGAGAGGAGACCCATGCTTTGTTGTGAGCCGGCGATGTGTAGATCATGATGATGATGATGTAAGTATAAAATGTATTTTTGAGTTAAATACAAGAAATCCTTTATGTATTTGTGATAGTAAAATAATCCGGTATAATATGTACGAAATATACACATAATACTAAGTAATGAGTAATGTCATGGTCGTTTTCGGCGTGTATCCGTCTTGCAAATATACTCTGTAAACACATTACACATGTAAACTGTCATACAATGCATAAGCCTCGTTAAAACTTAAAATATTTTGACCTCATCATAAATATTAACCAAACATGATTAATATTAATATGTATGTTTATTACTTCTGTAAAATCAACAAGTTGTTCTTGTTAACCGCTTGTCTAACCGCTTATAAAATAATTAGGTATTATAGGACTTTTTAATTTTCTTTGGCTAGGATCCCATTTTCCGGCTTATTTTACGGCTTACCTATGGGAGTACCTATAATAAAAATTAAATGAAATTGGAATAGGGTTTGTTTCTTGTTCTTGTAAAGTTAGGTATAGTAGATTTTGTAAGAATAAGGAAGAAAGGAGAAATTGTTTCTCCCCAAAGAAATCGGGTACCATAATATTATACTTACTTAAGAAGATTACGCCACTAACAAAAAACTCAGCTTAAGTATACTCGTACATCGCTTAGCTTGAGTCTGATTCCATAAAAAAAAATGAGTTTTAGTAGATATCTCACCTACCAAGAAGAAGCACTTGTGTCCGCGTTTTTGTTGCAATAATCTTAAACTACCTATGAATAAATAAGAGTTTGAATTACCTCGTGATGACGCACTGGCTAATAGCTCTTCAATTTGTAGCTCTATTGATAACTTTGACAAATAAATTAATCCTTGCACATTTTTTGTGTAACAAAGAACAACTTACGCCTCAAGAGGTACCTACCAATGGCGGCACAAGCGACTTGAGCATTTCAAATATTTTTTCTTCATAAAATTCTCAAAGTTGTGTGTAGTCTGCCAATCCGCACTGGGGAGGTGAGGCGCGTTGGCGATTGGCAGACTTCACACATCTACTATGGCCCAAACGTTTGCCATTCTGAGAGGAGACTTGTGCTCAGTAGTAGCACACGAGTGAGATATCTACTCGTGTGGTAGTAGGCCCACGATGGTTTGAGTTGAGAGAGAAAGACATACATACCTACTGAATGTTTTTAAAAGTGGGTTAGAGAGATTTTATTTCGTGATAAATTCATAGAAAGTTAATCTAAGTAGGTACATATTATTCATAAGTAATTCGACAAATATTTGTATCATATTTGTACTAGGTGATTCTTGCTTTATTGAGTTTACAAAAGGGTTATCAAGATTTTCAAAACAGTACAACCACTACAAATGAAACCAATGGATGTGTAGTATAGCCTATTTCAAACATCAAAGGTTACCTAGGTACCTACCTACCTAATTGTTGCATAAAAACCCGTGATAATAACATACAATTAAAGACTCTGTTTCGCGTTCGCGTAGGAGATCAATTATTTAAAATAGCTTGCTTCAAATCCAACTAAATGTATCCACCACTCAATGTAATCATCTGTACTTCTAATGACGTGATCCGGAAGAACTGTGACCTCGTCCTCAAACGAGGAAGGTAAAATACTGACACATTAATAAGCTCCAGATTTAGTTTTCTTTGTTTGAAACGAGAATTTGGGTTTATAATGAGAAAAGCCTGTCCAGTTACAGACAAAGATTGAAAATCAAAACTAAATAGATTATTTATTTTTATTAAGTTAGTAAATGTTCAGAATACATACACAATAAATAAGTAAAAGTAAACAGGTAGAATATTGTTTATAACTAAGTATTTAATCAATACCAAATAGGTACCTATAGGATATTTTTTATGGAATCTTGCATGCTTTTCACTTATTTATTATTTTTTCAGAAAATATGCTAAAAGTGAAATAGGTACAATCTTATTGTATTTTTCCTTAGAACTCCTCCTAGGAGATATGTAGGTAGGTATTTTAGGAGTGTGTACTTTCTTAGGTAGTTAAGTACATAGGTGCGTGTATATATCCTTGGTTATTTAAATATTAAATAGTCTAGCTAATAAATATGACAATTAAATTCACAGTTCCGTAGATAAAACAAATACGTCTTATAGTTTATTTATTTGCTATAGGTAGGTACGAGTAAGTGCTAATAAATTAATTACTTCTCTAGTAACAGAGCTATTTATCTTTCTCATAGCAAAAACAAAGTCACAAAACATTTACATTTACTTACAACCTTGTTAGTTGTTTTGCTGACGACTTTTCAAAGTATAGAAGCATGGAAAACATTGCCAAGATTTTATGATCGAATACACTGAATACTTACTTACAGGATGGCGTGACTTATACGCGGCGTGGCTATACCGCGGTATTAACCGTATCAATGATACGGGGTCCCCAGGCTAAAGGGGCCCTGAAAGTGTGTCAGAAGGATTTCCTAAAATGTTATCCACAATCTATTATAGATTAATAATATTTTTGAGAATAATTGCTGGGTCAACTATTTTATTTACTGTCTAAGGCAAGCTACGCCACTGCTTAGTTATTTATAAATAGTGATTGGATAGGTAAACTTCTTGGGTATTTATTGGATTTTGGTCATCTAAGTAGGTAATTTGCCAACACGAAAGAATAATTAAAGCGCGCGATAATTGTTCGCGAAATCTTGAATTTATTGAACCCATGGGACCGTAGTTTTTAAAACTCTACCTAAAATAATTTAGCAAAGTATAAAATAATTTTGTTATAAACTTGAGAAAAAAAGAAAGCGCCCCTGAGGACTATCCTCGAGACAATGCTTCGAGACGCATTTAGGGAAGTGCGTGACCGGCATTATGACTTGCGGTCACACTTTACAGAGCTGCGCCTACAATACGTGTTCGTTTCAGTATCGATATTTTGTATCGATATTATATGGCAATAATTTTGTGTGTATTTTTAGCAAATGTCTCTCTGTAAAGTGAATTTTACTTCAATGAGGCGAATTTATCATGCGAAGGACTTTCAAACTTCAAAATTTTCCAGACACGCGGAGAGTTCAAGAAAATGAGTCTACTGGTACTTGGGTCTTAGACACTTGGGTATAAAATATAATCGAATAGATGATGCCCGCGACTTCGTCCGCGTGGATTTAGGTTTGTAAAAAATCCCGTGGGAACTCTTTGATTTTCCGGGATAAATCGCCTATATCCTTCCCCGGGATGCAAGCTATCGTTGTACTAAATTTCGTCAAAATCGGTTGAGTGGATGGGCCGTGAAAGGCTAGCAGACAGACAGACAGACAGACACACGGACAGACGGTCAGACAGACAGACACATTTTCACATTTCTAATATTAGTATGGATTACGAAATTTCAGTTAAATTACTTAGTTTAAGTACCAGTTATGTCTAATATTGGCTAATAACAATTATGATCACAGTTGGTCATTTTCTTAGTCAAAATACTCTTAAATTTTACGATGATTTATCGAATACATTATTGTCACTTCCCTTTTGCGGTTAGTCTGCCGCGTCTGTCGAACTATAAAAGTGCATTGTACTTACACCTCTTGGAAAAACGTACGTCATGCAACATATTTACATACTTAGCATACATGCATACATAGAGGTAGAGCTAAGTACTGTTCAACGTTTATTATAAAACGTGCGCCGCTTCATAATGCGTATTTATGCAGATGTTCGTGCACATAGCTCTCAGAGTCTTTAGGATACATAGTACTTACATACTATATTTACGCTACATATTTCAAAGATATACGTACAGAGTGTAATCAGAGCGCTAGCAAAAACTTAGCGTTATTATTATACTATCTAAATCCAATACCAATAACCATTTGCCTCATTTTGTAGTTTTAGTGATTTCGTATTTTTCAAACTCGAAATGTATAGCGTGCAAAACTGGGCCAATTCGCGTTTTTTTATGGTATTATATCAGTACTATCACCTATCTTCGTTTTTGCTGGCGTTCTGGTTACATCCTGTAGTATAGGTACCTACCTTTTTTTTTTTTTTTTTTTCGAGGGGGAAATCTTCTAAAGATACCCAATCGGGTTATGTGGGATTTCTACCCACTAAAACCCCCTCGGTGGCCCTCCTCAGCGCGTTATTGAGAGGCTCCGGGAACTCTAAACAACGTACGCCGGTGCCTCTCTCGCGCGACGCCCGTTGGACACATCCTGGCGAAAGTGCAGCTAGTCGCGACCTCGAAGTCCTAGCGCGTGGGACTATTGGTTAGACTGATCAGGACGTTGATCAACGCCGCGCTGATGTCTCCGCCTTCGAGCAATCAGCTCGCTCGCGAACCCGCTCGGCGGCCTCCTTCTTGAATATACTGTTTCACAGAAGGAGACCACTGCCCGCCATGCTTCATTGTCCTCCAGCATTGCCGCTATGACAGCCGGTCGTGACAAGTCTTTCCCTATGCAGCCGACCAGGGTGCACCGCTCGGACTCCCAGGTAGGGCACTCTTCAAGCGTGTGCTGCGCGGAGTCCCTGTCCTCTTCACAGTGATGACATCGCGGGGTCATCTCGCGACCGATCCGACACAGGTACTCACCGAAACAACCATGTCCGGTAAGTACCTGCGTCAGTCTGAAGGTTACGCTGCCATGTTTTCTCCCCAGCCAGGTTTCGAAGTTTGGTAGAATGGCACCGACAGTGCGTTGGCGTGCGTTTCTCTCCTCGTCTAAACGCTTGCGCCAATTTACTAATGCTTGCCGGTGCGCTTGCCGTCGCAGAATTCCGGTATTTAACCCGCCTGCACTCCTCTCGCAAACTGCGCGGGTCTGGGTATACAGTCTCGCATCCATGTCCGCCAATATATCCAGAGGCGGAAAACGAGCCAGAATAGTAGCCGCCTCGAAGGATATGGTGCGGTATCCACGTGCAACCCTTATGGCTATCTTGCGCTGTACGCTATTTAGCTTCTTCCTGAGACGCTGGACACCTGAAAGCCTTTGCGACCATACAGGCGCCCCGTAGAGAGCTATTGATCGTACTACCCCGGCGTAAAGTCGACAAACCCCTTCTCGTGGCCCCCCGAGATTAGGCAGCAGACCGTGCATTGCACCAACTACTTTTTGGATTCTGGGGACAAGGCGCTCAAAATGTTCTTCAAATCCCCATCTGCCGTCCAAGGTAAGACCCAAATATTTTAGGTATTTTCCTACCTGAACATCTACGTCACCCACGCGAATCAACGAACTGGGTGGTTCCAGAGTCCAGACGCCTGGGTAGCCCGTGGAACCATAGTGCCTCTGTTTTATATATAGGTACCTACCTACTGTGCTATCCAAACTAAGTGTTTCAAAAATAAACATTTGAAACAAATAATAGCGGAAGAATACACGGCTAGAATGTAATAAGTTTACAAAGAATTTGAGACAATGAATGGCGAACATTTGTTTTCGTGCAGCGTGCTGGGTTGTCTTGAAAAAACGCGCCCGCGCCCATTTTACATGCCAGGCTCGACCTCTGCCGCTTCTACGAAATTAAACAAAGACTCACACAGTTACGTCTATCAGATACCTACTAACTAAATGTTAAAACATACTAGACGGAACAGCACGAGGACAAGAACAATTTGGGACGAACGCGCCAAAATGTTATTTAAGTATGAAACTATTTATTAGCAACAACCTAATAGAAGGAAAACTTTATGGAAAATCATCAAATGTAGTTCAGCACTTTAAAGTTAACTTCCTGGTCAGGAAGTTAATCTAGCATTTTTTTATTATTCAGATACAAGTTATCAATCTCACCTGGTGGTAAGCTACGGGCAATCGAGCCTTACCTCGAACGACTGATCGTCTCACGAGAATGGACTTTAATGGAGTGCTACATCCAACCGTCAATCCGGCTCATCCGACATCAAGGGCATCATCTCACTATGTATTTATACAGGTTTCATAGGCATATTAAAAAGAATAACGACCAATTAAGTAAGACACGCCCATTGTGGTCTGAGCCTAAATCAAAAGGTTCATTAACGCTGTAGATAACATCACATTCGCATCGTTTATTTAAAGGTGCAAAAATGACCTAGTTTTAAATAGCCGTAAAATTAAATTCGTATATTTATTACACAGTTGGGACATAATGTGTTACATTTGTGTCGCCAACCTGCGTACTTAATACAATACAGACAGCTTTACAATGTGCCCATTACCGTAGTATACTATTAAGTAGATATATATATTATTCTGTGCCATCACTTTACTACATACTAACATAATTTATTTTAAGTATACACAACTTTTTATTAATAAAGAAGATAAACCAGCTTAGAAGTGGCTCGTTTTATGGCAAATGTTAAACGTCACAGTGAATTAAAAATAAACGTCAAATGAGCTCGGTGGCTTGCATTCAGCGTTGGACAGTGACTTAGCGAATCCTCTTGTTCATCAATCAGGTTCGTTTTGCGAGACTTTTCCACTTCTAGTAGAATGTATGGCTCCGCTATTATAAACATTCATCACATTTATATCTCGAAAATAATCGTTTTCCATTTTCCAAATTATAAGTACTACATTAAAATCTTTTTCAACATTTACACATAAGTTCATTCGTGACCGCATCATTATGCCGCGATGCGTTTTTCACCAAAGGTTTAGTTCATGTTCGCTTACAATTCATTTTGCTCGCTTTTCGCTTAAAAAGCTCGAGCTCGAGCCGAGCCACGTACGGCTGTAATCAAAGAGATCCGCTTGCGATACGTGATCGCATTTCACAAAATAAAGGTTTTATTCATCGTTCTTTCTTACTTTTTATGTAGATATGAATAAGTTAACACAATCTTATAGGTATATAGTAAGCACCTATGTAGACATTAGCGAAAATACTGCATTTTTTATATAATATTTTGAGGATTCCGTATTTTCGAATAAAAAACCGAATTCTTATAGTGTGTCTGTCTGTCTGCCTGCTTCCCATCTAAAAGTAGGTAAGTAACTAAAAATAAAAATTGAGCACTCCAAACCAGAAGAAGTTCTCTTCATAATGTAGACAAGGAATAAGGCCAGAGTTTTCACAATTCCAATGGGAGCGTAGCTGCAGGCGATCGCTAGTTTTGTATGAATAGGTTCCCAATTAATTAACAAATTTTAACATAAAAATAATACTTACAGACAAACAAGGTAATAATTAACATTAACATGGCTACAGCAGAGTCAATTTTTTGCATAACATAAAAACATAATGGCACCAGCAAATTTTACTGTCAATTAGTTATTTATAGTAGAGCCTACGCAAGCATGTTTATGGACCATTAGGAGGTTCTCCAAAGGGCGAGAAATTCAATAACATAAAATCAGTTCGTAAGGGCCTCGAAAGTTTTCCGTTGTCACCATTCTACGGCACATTTTTTTGTTCAAGTTTCGGCCCGTCAACCCCACTCACTTAGAAAACAAAACAACTTAGTGATGTGCACTGTGTATTAAATTGCTTTCCAAGTTCATAATCAACTTAGTTTTTGATTTGTTTTGCAAGTGTTTGTAAATACTATGTAGTTAGCTGTTAGTGGTACCTACGCAGGAGGCATAATAGATCAGAGGCTAGAGAAATAATTTAAATTAAGTAAATAGTTTACTTACTTACTTAATTTAAAAACGTTGCACGACCATATTAAGTGAATAAATTTTTTGAATTGAAACAGACCAAAATTAGGTTGTACTTAACAATAAATATAAATATGGTAAGTAACCTTACCTTACCTACCATGTTAATTATATTACTCACTAGCGACCCGCCCCGGCTTCGCAAGGGTGCAATGTAGATAACTAGATACTCATGTGGTGTCAGTGAGGAGGATTAATAATAATTTCTATAGGTAGGTACTTCCATACTAATACCTATTATAAATGCGACCACCGCCGCCTGCGTCTCGTTTTGCGCGTTAGTTCGTCATATTATTTCAACAAATTAACACAAACCAATATTAAGCTGTACATATAAACCTTCCTCTTGAATCAATCTATCTATTGGTGAAAAACGCAATAAAATCCGTTGTGTAGTTTAAAAGATCTACGCGTTCATACATACATACATACAGACAGCGGGAAGCGACTTTATTATATACTATGTGGAGACTATGTAGAGATAGAGATGTAAGACTAGATTATGCTCGCGACTTCGTCCTCGTGGACTACACAAATTTCAAACCCCTATGTTACTCCCTCAGTGGTTGAATTTTCATAAATCCTTTCTTAGCGGATGTCTACGTTATAATAGCTATCTGCATGCCGATCCGTCCAATAGTTTGAGCTGTGCGATGATAGATCAGTCAGTCAGCTTTTCCTTTTATATATTAAGACTGGTGATATTTTGACCCAGTTGAATATTGTTTTTGACAGACTACGATAGTCTCGCTCGACGTAGGCAGTTTTTTTTAAATATATTTTTCAGTTGCAGCAACGAGAGCGGTGCGCTGCTTCAGGTTCATTAACGGCTGAAATTAATAATCAATCCTATCTGCAATCTGTTTTTACTTAGCAACGTTCTTATTTGCCAATAATTTTATGGTATTTTTTGACAAATGCTTATCGAGCGACGGACTGATTATTTATTAATTTCCGCCATAAGCTGCCACTGATAAGTGATAGTATCTATCTTCCATCTATCTTCTGAAGTTTTAATTCATTAGTGTCACATAATCACGAGATAAGTCCAAAATTATTAAAATTAATTTAAGCACCTAAGTCCTAATAGGTCAGCTACCTATCTATAATACCTATATATAATAGTCAGACATCTATGCTGCGGCCCGCTAATGTATACACAAAAAGTACATTTTAAATAAATTCGATTGTAAAGAAAGTTAGCTAAATAGGTATTAAAGTAGCAAGAAAATCAGTCTGCTTCATTTCTGTACCTGAGTGTTTCAGTATTTTGCAATTAATGTGTTATTTTACAGTCCATGAAATGAGGAATAAAAAATAATTTAATGGCACAGTAAAATAAATACCAAGTTATAATATGAAATATTAATACATATATAATTTCATCGATAACATTAAGCAATAAATCCCATCCCTAACCAGTGGCGGCGTCACTTCACAAGTGCAAGTTGGGCTAGGTCAGGTGTCACACTCGAGTGCACGTGTAGTTGTATATTCGGGACCGACTGTACCAAGTGCCATCGTACACAATACAAACAAACTTGTCTTCGTTTTTAGAGCTTCCACATTTTAACAAAATCTCGGCTAATCAAGGTACCAACGAAATGACGACTTTTTTTAAAATAGGTACCTACCTAATTCGAAGTGAAACTATTTTTAGATGAATCTAAATCAAAAATCTGGTAGATTTTATAGTATATAGAAGGACCAAGCAATCGTAAAAAAATATTTACAAATTTAAAATTAAAAAAATTTACAAAAAAAATAAAAACCGACTTCGTTACATAAACACTAAAAATTGAAATATAATTTAATTTATTACCGAATATATTATGTATACAAGAGTTAATATAGTTCCATAATAATATTTTTTGGGGTCGGTGCCAATGAGGTGGTGCATTTGAGCATTTTATATCTGCCGCTGCCGTAGAGATTGAACTTCTTCTTTAGGCGCTATGGATGCTGGGGAGTGTAGAACTTGTGCTTGGAGTACGTACAACAATAGCCCAACGGGTGGGTAAAATGTTTGACAAGAAAAATAGCTGTGCAGCATGTGAATCAACATAAAAAAATATTTAAAAAGCATTCGTGTGGTGTTTTATTACTGCAAAATGCGACTGCGAAAAATTGCACGAAATATGAGTAGGTAGCGTGCGTAAATCTGATCGAAGCCATATACACCGCATTTGGTACCAACTAGGCTTGCCAGGCTAAAAACTTTTATTTAAGGATAAGAGCTCCGCGGCTTGAAACTACGGGGTGGACTGTGGAGTCCCAAACTTGAACTCGATTATAAGTCCTCCATTTCAGTGACCTCAGCACTAGACTGAAGTTTCGAGCTGATGGTATATTTTATTTCAGCTGACGTCAAAATGATGTAATTCGCCGTTAATGAGACATGGTTCCAGTGCAATAGCAATTTGCGGGACTTACACGGAAAATAACAGCAACAATGTTAACCGTAATCAAATCTGATAAGCCGACCTTCGTGTTCGACAGTTTCTCGCTATTGGATATAAGTGCATTTTAGCAGCAAAAAGTCGACCAGCTGATCACGCGTAGGTATGCTATCAAACGAAAAGGAGTGATGCAAGAACGTTCACAATATGTTGAAGTCGGAATATCAGTATGAGAAGTGTGGAAAGAGAAAAGCAAGAAAAAGAAGAGAGAAAGCAATTAGAGAATCAACACGAAGCAATGCAATACAATGGTTTCGGGCTGACCTGGGTGAAAAAGAGATAGGTACATAAAGAAAGTAGGTATGCTCTTGGAAGTCAGTTTTGTCCAGGAAAATCAAAGAGTTCTCACGGGATTTTTCGAAAGCATGATTTCACGCGGACGAAGTTGCGGGCATCACAGTCCAATATTACATCAAATCCACCATTTTTCGCGTTCCATTATCGATTGTGTGAGGAAGTAGGTATTAATTTATTTCAGAATTTTCAAATTCATGATAACCATCAAAATCATTAATCGTACAATGCTTAGAATAATGTAAACACCAGGAAAACTGCGTCAACAAGATCCTTGACGGAAATTATTTTAAAGCATACCTACATTTAAAACGGGTCAGCCCGCTAATGTTGGGATAGTTGGCAAACCTACGGTTACCTACCTACGGATTCATGGGCTTTTTGTGGGCCCACGTCCGCCATCTGCAAAATCCACACTCTCCGGCGGGACACATGCATCAATTGTTTGGGAAATTATGTGTACCGCAGAGTTCAGTGCACGACAAATAAACAATCTTTTATCTTCTCGTTATCGCACATGTGTAAAGTGTCATCCGTCAACGACTTGTCGCGGCCTACAGTTAACTAACTTCAAAACGTTACCAAGTCTTTCTCGACATCTACGATGACTCCTCACTGACAACTCACATCGTTTCACAGTACCAATTACATGTTTAATCCCCTGATAATTCATTAATCAATTATGCGTATTATATCAATTAGCGTCAAGCGTCAAATCGTCACTCCGGAGTCCTGAAGCCCTAGGCGTTAAAATGCGATGAAGACCCGGGAGGTAAAATTGACCAGAATAAACAGAACTTTGTCGCCATTCACTTGTCGGTATAATGTTATTATTTATTGCAGGGACGTGGAATAGCTCCATTTATAATGGTCGGTGCCACATGGTGTAACGCGGGGGCGGGGGACGAGGCATCGTGGGAACGGTTCAGGAGCACATATGGAGCGCAGCTTTATCTTCCACCATGCATATTACGCGAGGATTAATAATAATAACATTTAGTTAATCTACACCTACTCCGTAATGATGAGCTGCACGTTCAGATTAACGCTATGGTTTTAAGTGGTTTGGAAGATAGGTATATTATGTAGTGTGATCGTGAATGTAGCTGTACCTATCTCAGCTCGCCTTGAGCATCGGTTTTGTACTCGTGTAACGTGCACGGAGTATAAGGAACATGGCTTGTTGTTGAATAAATTACTCACAATGAGCGCAATTATAATTTTATTAGCAACTATGTTTGTCTTGTTCTAACTGCACTCTATACGTGTGTAGGTAATCGTATACCTACGTATCGATGAGTAGGTAATTATCAAATGTATATTTATGTTTAATAGCCGTGATAGCCTAGTGGTCCTACTCGGGAGGTCAGGGGTTCGATCCTGCTCACCCACTTTCAGAGTTATGTGTGCTTCAAGCAATTAATTAATGTAATTTGCTTTAATGTTGAAGGAAAACATCGTGAGGAAACCTGCTTCCCTTAGAATTCTCCACAATGTTCTTAGAAGTGTGTGAAGTCTGCCAATCCGTATTTGATGATGATGATGATGATGATCGCTAATTTATATTCCAAGAAGTTTAGAAGCAAAGATACAACGCCATTGGTGACAGGGCTGTCGTCGTTTTATACATCCCTATAAGGTTAGCCGGTAAAGCACAAATAGCTATCACTCCCTCTTGAAGCTCGTAAGTTGTCTAATAGGCGTGAGTTACAATCAAAATAGGAATCAGATTCTGCGTAGTGGGAAAATGCGAGATTGAAGATTCACTAGTGATTCATTAATACTAAACTGTAGACCGTTGTGAATCACTCGTATTATAAATGTGATGTGGCATGTTTTACAGGTTTTAGAAAATTAAGAAAATTATTTTTCATTTGTCACTTTTGTCTGACTCAAACTGGAGTTCTGTGGGAAATTCTAAGAAACTGTGCCAAATTGTCTAGCCGAGTTTTCAAGATCGTGATTAGTACAGTAAATAGATTGTCAGGTGTAATAAAACTTTTCACAGCTGAGACTATTTTTTTTCAGATTGTATGTTTTCAGGCTCCACAAGTAGATACAAAAAGCTCGGTAGAGTCGATATTCTTAGCAAAATTACAAAGTACTGGGCGTGGCGGACTATGTGTCATCATTTAATTCTGAGATGAGACCCGTTCCCAGTAGTGGGCCGGCGATGGGTTGATCATGACGACGATAATGAGAGTGGAATGCAACTTTTGTGTGTGTGTGTTGTTTCGGATTGACTATGCTGCGTAGGCCCTACTGGCCGCTACAGCGTCACCGGGGAGGTTGGCGAGCGCGAAGCTCCGCCTGGGGGTGAGCCCTAGGGCTCGAAGAAATAATTCGAGAGGTCGGGGGGCAACTTCCTCCTAAGGGCGCCTCCTGTGAGGCTCGGACCACGGCTTAGGATGACGTTGGGATGGGTGGAGATGTTGGACTACTGGTTAGTCCGTACGCCCCCGAGACGCCGTGGCGTGAGTCCACGTCCGGGTGACGTTAGAAATCGTTCCTCGTCTTCGCCGGCGAAGACGCTGTGATGAGGTTGTATTGTGTAGCCCTACGAGATAGGGAGCATTGTCGGTCACGATTTGATCGTCGGGATCGTTAAGGACGTGCTTAGGGCGTCTTTTATCGGGGGGGGGGGGGGGGGGGGAATGCAACCGAGACACAGTGTTTTTATAGCAACTCAAACTATGTGGCCTTCGTTATTACCACTTCAGCTTCGCGATCTATTGGGCTATGTTGAGTACTCTGATTCTTCTCCGGATCTTCCTCGGAGATTCCTGATCACGGCATAGCTCTCTCCGAGAGTGTGTGAGCTTTCTTACGAGGACTGGAGCGACCATGTTTCGGATTCATATTTCTTCACTAGCATAACAACACGGAATGTTTAAAATAAAACACAATTAAAAAATAAAAATACCCCCACAAAGAGTCATTAAATTCTCGACACGGAACTGTGTGCGTCTACCTATTTGTTTGTACTAGATAGTGAAGATAAACATATACTTGTGATATACGCGCACAAGTGCATGTCGTAGAACGCACGTGTAAAGTTCATCGGCCTGCCTCCCGAGCCTATGCCAATGCCAATAGCAACTATTCTATATGCTCCTATGACTATGCAAGTGCATGTGAAATTGTGAAATATTGCCAAAAACTAATATTGTAGCGGCATTTTAAAGCTTTAAGAGCTTCCGAAACGGTCAAGCGCATCAAGTAGCTTGATCAAGCAAAACAAATCTACGTGCTTGATGTCAACCCGCTTGACAGTGGAAGAGGAGTAGTAATCATGTTAAACAATGCTTAAGTATTAGTAATAAGTAAGTATTATTTTTAAAAAACTTTGTAACTTTAAATTTTTGAGGGTAGTTATTTTCTCGCTTAAAATAATTATCTTAGTAATATTCTCCTGACCGAATTAGGACAGAACAGAACTTGACAGAACCCTACCCATATAATGTTTTTTGCTAACCTGGCCTCGAGTCCGGAACCTCATAAGTCATAACAAACTTACCACAAAACCAACGAGGTAGTCTACTCGAGTAAGAGCAGTACCGGCTATGCATACATAACATTTGGATAATGTGAAGTTCGTCGGCCCTGCTGCCAAGCCTATGCCAATGCCAACAAACCCCAATTAATTGCCCATTATAGCGCAGCGGGTAATGAATTGGAACACTGTCGTTTGAAGTGATTCCTCGGGCAAACACGATCGTATTGGTTTTTTTAATCTGGTGTTATTTTGTTTACGTATTCCCCTTTATTTACTCTGAAACTTTAGAAGCTGGCGTCATTAATCAATCGATAAGGTATTAAACGGCAGTTTATCCGTTTCTGAAGGTGTCTAGTCGTAAAGAGTTTTTCTAATAGCTATATTACTTACAATAATACTGCAATGTGATCAGTGATGACATTGCAGAATTATTGTATAGGTACCTATAGTACGCGACAGGTCAACATGGTCATCGGAGTATGAGGCGGTAGGACACCCCACACACCCGCACGTCACCCGCACTCGCCCGCGCCGGGTAAGCGCGGGGGCTGTGCGGATGTGCGAGGCGTTCCCTCTCCGATTGCCATTTCAACCTGTCGCGTACTTATAGGTTTAGGTGTAGTTTTAGGTGGTTTTATTATGTTATTGCGATGTCTGGTACATCACGAGGACCGTTGCTGCGGGTTGAACCGCTCTGCTTCAATCTGAGGCACAAGTTGCGCCATGAAGCTGCTCGACCCAAGATTGTTTAAACTGACTTCATCGTCATCAACTTCAACCACAGACCAGTGAATTCAACCTATCGCCGGCTCACTACTGAGTACGGCTCTCCTCACAGAATGAGAAGGGTTTGGTCATAGTCTAAGTGCGGATTGACAGACTTCAGCATTCTGGTACCTCTCAGGTATGCAGGTTTCCTTCACTGTATTAACGAATCTTTACTTCTAAATATGAAAAAATACGATTGGGAAAAAATACGATTGTGAAAAAACAATATTTTCCACAAAATAGGTAAATTACCCGAAACCTAATTGATGTAACTTTGTTATACGAGTTATTTCACAGAAAGAAAACATTAGATACACTAGTGACTAGACGATAAATAAAAACACATCATCGTGATCTACAAACACAATTGAAGAAGAAATCAGAAATAGCTATAAGTGTAGTAAAAAAGATAATTTGCGGAACGATGCGGAAGGTTCGGACTGTGCGCTGGCGGGTTGCCCAGGCGCAGATATGTAGTGGCATTGGGCCAGCCAGGGTCAGGAGCGGCCGATGCACCCTCCCGTCACAGTCGATCACACGCCAATTATAAATAACGTGCTGACTTGAAAACAATGGACACACATCTTAAGCGTCATCGACGCATCGATATGTTGCAGGGAATAGCTGGTATAAGTGCGTGCTATTGAAGACTGTAGTAGTAGGGGATTCGCCGGTTCTGGCCCACCTCCTGGGCCCCCTCCCAACCTCGGCCCCCTCCGCCGGTCGGTCAACTTTGAAATCTAAAAAAAAAAAAAAAAAAAAAAAAAAAAAAAAAAAAAAAAAAAAAAAAAAAAAAAAAAAAGGTTTTGGGGTGCGCTGAATCGTTTGCGCTAACTCCCGTCTTCGTATCTCTAACCGTTTAAAAGTTAGCTTTTCGTCAAAATTAATCCCTAGTTCGTTATCTACTTGCTAATGACCTACTAATCACCCTCTATTGTTCGCATCCTCGCTGCTTCGTTTCAAAGGAATTACAAAGGAAAGTCTTATCCATAGATTATCTACTATATACTAGAGATAGATGTGTGGATCGGCGACGTGTAAATAGTCACTGATCCTGGGTGCGTGTGCGAAATTAATTATAATAATTATACTGCAATAGTATGAAATTAGCGGCGATGGTATGTGCAACAAAAGACCTAGAAAAAACAACAAAATAATGCCTAAAACAGATATATACAAGGAAGAAATCACTGACCTGTTCTTATGAAATTCTCCAGGACTCCTTGAATCAGCCTTAGGGATGCGTGAGAGCGTTTCTAGATTTTCGTGCTGGTACCAATGCAAGGCCATAGGTGGCCTGCGCGCGAGCGGATGTTAGCGTGTCGTTTTTCAGACTGCGTTTTTACATATGGCGTTGACAGGTGCTCCTATGACGGGAGCGTGTGTGCGCGCGATTTGCCGCGATGCAACACCTATATAGCGTCATCTAGGGAGCTATGAATGAATTAACTAAAGAAAACGGTACAATGATTCTTTCTAGTAATAGGTGTATTAAACAATATTCTGCGTAATAATTTCCAGGGTTCTCATTGCACAACCATACTCCCCGCGTTGACGAAGTCCAATACTTCATAATTATTGCAATAATTTGCGCGAGTGATAATTAATCTAACTAAATAAAATAAAGTTTATTTATAAATCTAATAAAATAGCGGTAAAGAAATTATATTTACATCAAATTAATCAAGTTAAACACTAAGGTATCTATAGCTACTTATTCTAATTACTTTTTATAAATTACAATGCGTTTATTGCGTTGGAAGTGGGTAAAGTTTTACAACAGGACGTTTGAATTCGCCAGATTCGGTTTTCACTAGAGCAACACGAACCACATTATCAGCCCCAGGATAAACCTTCGTAATTATTCCTAGCGGCCATTGTAAAGGCGGTAAATCATCATGCCCAATTAAAACTACCGTACCTACTTTAACCGGACTATCAGGTGTACACCACTTTTGCCTAACTTGTAAAGTGTGTAAGTATTCTAAGCGCCATTTCTTCCAGTAAGACTGAACTAAGCTATCTAGTAGTCTTTTTCGCTGTACGAGGTTAGGGCGTTCGCTAGGTAAAGGCGCTGCTGGAAAATATTGTAGCGGAGTAGACATTAAGAAGTGGGCCGGCGTTAAAATTTCAGGATGCGGATCTGACGATGTTAAACAAAGCGGGCGCGAGTTTAGTATGCATTCAATTTGCGTTAGCACAGTAACTAACTCTTCGTAAGTAAGAAGCTGATTACCGATAACTCGATATAAATGTGTTTTGACACATTTTATATTACTTTCCCACATAGATCCAAAGTGAGGGGACCGAGGGGGAATATTTTTCCATTCAATGCGATTAATTTGTAATTCAAGGTTTAACTTATTTTTATAATCGGAACTATTCAGAAGTGAATATACTTCGTTCAACTGCGATTTGGCTTTAAGGAAAGTTCCAGAATTGTCACTGTAAAAACAGGAAATCGGACCTTTGCGTGCTAAAAATCTTTTTACAGCCATGACAAAACAGTCAGTAGTTAAATCTGACGAAAGCTCAATATGAACGGCCTTTGTCACAAGGCATACAAATAAGCATATATAAGCTTTTTGCGACTGATAACCGCGGCGGCGCGTTGGTGTTACACGAAGTGGACCTGCGTGGTCCACACCTGTGTGCATAAAGGCTTTCGCTTCTTGCAGACGATAAGAGGGAAGATCAGCCATTATTGGCGTAGGATGCACGGGTTTTACTCGGAAACACGTGTTACATTTGTGCACTCTAGACCTAATGATTGTCCTAGCGTCTAATATCCAAAATCGTTGTCGAATAAGGGACATTAAAAGACTAGGCCCGGTGTGACAATTGCGCGAATGATAATGATCGATGATCAAGTTAACCGCATGATCATGTTTCGGAAGAAGTGCGGGGTGTTTCGATTCGTAAGGTAAATCCGATTTAGAAAGCCGACCTCCAATTCGTAAAATGTCGTCATTATCTAAAAACACGGCTAGCCTTTGCAATTTCTTTGAAGGTAATTTTTTATTTTTTAATCGCGTGATTTCATCGCAGAAGTGAACCTTTTGAATGTCCTTTATTATTGCGTTTTCAACAGAATTAAATTTGTCAACTTCTCCGGTCGGCGGTAGAAGTCGTGCGAAGCGTAATACATAAGAAGCGGAGCGAATAAGTTTATTCCATGAGGAAAAGCGTTGCGATAAAACATATAATATCGGTTGTTCACATTGAACATCGGTTGTTATTAAAGCGGTTGATTTGAATTCCGGTAATTGATCGTCCTTGGTAGGCGAGAACTTATTTATTGGCCATTCCGATGGCGAGTCGCGAAGCCATTCTGGGCCGTTCCACCAAAGAGGGTGCGAGAGTAACTGCGATGGCAAAATACCACGTGATAAGCAGTCACTTGGATTTTCGATTCCGGCAACATGATAAAAATGTTGTGGGTTTAAATTTTCTTGACATTGCGCGACGCGGTTGCTAACGAAAGTATTCCACCTATGAGGCGAAGATTTTATCCATGACAGAGCTACAGTGGAATCGGAAAATGCAAAAATTCCTTCAATAGGAATGCGGGAGGAATAAGTATCTCTTACGACCTTAACCAATTTTGACATTAAAAGCGCGGCGCATAATTCCAATCTAGCGAGTGTTGTTATTTTGGTAGGCGAAACTTTCGATTTTGAGCACAATAAATTAACGCGTATGTTACCGAGAGCATCAGTAACATGTAAATAAATCACACAGCCATAGCCATTTAAGCTAGCATCACTGAAGGCGACTATATTTACTCTGCATCCGTCGGTGATACCAGTGTGACGCGGTATTTTTAAATTTGGAAGTACTGAAAAGTCGTGGACCAAGTCTAAGTACTTTTTAATTATATCTTCGGAAGGAGTTTCATCCCAGTCGATTTTTTGGAGCCAGAGGTATTTGATCAACAGTTTAGCGTACAAGATAACTGGCGCGACTAATCCTAAAACATCGAACAATCTAGCGACGAGGGATAAAATTGTGCGTTTGGTGCATTTGTGATCGATTTTTGAAATAGTCATGCGAAAAACATCTTCACTGGGCTCCCAAGACAGCCCTAAGACCTTTGTGGTATTATTGCTGTCTGTGAAGTTTACCGAAGCGCGATGCGTGTCTGGCAGACTGTCCAAAAGCGTTGACGAGTTACTTGACCATTTGATCAACTCAAAGGAACCTAATTTGAACAACTCGATTAATTCTTGCGACAATGTTATAGCGGTTTGATCGTTAGTAGCTGAATGCACAAGGTCATCCATATATAATTGAGATTCAGCTATTTTTGCGGCGTCCGTGAAGCGATCACCTTCGTCCTGGCACAGTTGTCGTACAGTACGCATGGCCAAATATGGACTGGACTTAAGTCCAAACGGTACGCGGTTAAACTGAAAGGTGCGTATTTTATCATTTGCGTCAAATCTAAAGAGGATTTTTAAATACCTACGATCGCGTGGCAAAATTTCAATTTGTAAGTACATTTGCTTTATATCCGCAGTCATAGCGACTGGAAATAATCGGAAATTTAATAAAAGTAAAAATAAATCTGCCTGTAAGTTAGGTCCAGTATGAAGTACGTCATTTAATGATAGGATTCTATCCGCGGTTTTAGCCGATGCATCGGTCACGATTCTAACGCGACTCGAGCTTTTTTCGGGGCGAATAACAGCGTGGTGCGGAATATAATAGCCCTCGTCTGTATTGCTACGATCCGAGACTTCAGGTAAGTAACCTTTTTTTATGTACTCCATAATGACCTCATTATAAGCAAGGCGCAAAGAATGATCCGTCTTCAACTTACGCTCTAACGCTAGCAAGCGGCGGTGAGCGACACAGCGCGAGTTACCTAGTTCGGCTGCATTTTGCGAAAAGGGTAAACCGACTGAGTATCGACCACTCTCATCGCGAGAGACGGAAGCGCGGTATAAGTTCTCGCATTCCGTTTCTGCGGGGCTGAGGTGCGGTTTTTCATTAATTTGTTCCAGTTCCCAAAATTTTTGAAGATTTGTTTCTAAATCCTCCAGTGCGAGCGCGGAGAACGAGGATTCATCCAAATGTTTGGGACTGCACGGCGTGTAATCTCCCATTAATACGTATCCTAACGTTGTTGATAAGGCGGCCGGGACGTTACTACCCGATAATATTTTATCGCCTAGATAAATATGTGGAAACAATTGGGCACCTAAAATTACGTCAATGTCTCCAGGTGCGTTCCATGCCAAGTCTGCTAGGGGTAAATCTTTGACATGGCTTATATCACAATTTTCAATAAAGTGTGACGGTAAATTGTCTGTAAGACAATCTAAAACTAAAGCCTTAATATGATACTTATTAACAGGGTAAACGCGCGATTCTATGTTTAAATAAACATAACCATGTATTGGTTGCGATTTTAAACCTATACCTTTAATAGATGAATTAAAAACGGGAGTAATAGGCAAATTAAGCAATTTACAACATTTATAACTAATAATGTTGTTCTGTGACCCAGTATCTAATAAACAGCGAATAGTTAATTTCTTATTACTATTATAAGGCTGGGCGTATACTTGCGCGGTGGACAATAAAACGCTCGAACGCGAGTTATTTGTAGTGAACGAGCTCGAAGCGTGCGTAGGTAACGAAGTACTTGTGGATTGAACACTAGTCAGAGAGGCGGGCGCGGGAGACACGTCCACAGTTACCGCGGGCGCCGTGCTTGTGTGCGTGCGTCCTAACAGCGAATTGTTATTGTTTGTATCCAAATTATTATTTCGACATAAGCTGGAATGGTGTTTTTTCCTAGCTGGGAGACACCGGACACAAGACGATCTAGACTTACATTTACTAAGAGTATGGAATAAAGATAGGCAATTTACGCACGCGTTCTTAGACTTAATAAAGTCGAATCTCGCTTGCGGCGATTCCATCTCCATATACTTATTGCACTGATATAAGTTTTTATGTATACCCTTACACAGTGCGCATTCGCTTTGCGTCGAGGTGGTGGACTCGTTGTTCTCACACGCGACAAATGACTTGTAGGTACCTCGAGAACTAGCATTCGATTTGTCCGATCTATTAATAGAATAGGTAGGTTTATTTGAGCGCTCGAGAACTTTAACGTGATATTGAATGAACTCAATAAATTGCGTGTATGACGGTATGTCGGACTGACTTGATCGCATCGTCATTTCGAAGTTTTGTATAGTTTGCGAATCTATCTTCTTTAAAGCAAGATATAAAAATATAAAATCAGTAAGATCTGGAATGTCTAACTGTTTTAAAGCGGCGATCGAAGCGGAGAATTTTTCGATAAATGTATTTAAACTATTAGCGTTATTTGTACAGTTCTTTAGTTCAAAAATATTATTTAAATAATGCGTGCCTAGTGCTCGCTTGTCTTGATACTTTTTTACCAAACTATCCCAAATAATATGATAGGTTTCCCCTGTAGGTACAATACCTGCAGTGAAATGCAATGCACCGTGCGATAATTTACTAATTAAATATTGAACGCGCTGTGCATCGGTTAAATTACTATTATTATGTATATTGGCCTTAAAAGATTCATAAAATAAGGGCCAATTCTCATTTTTTCCATCAAAACTTGGAATATTAATAGGCGGTAGCTTTATTTGAGGCTGAAATTGGCTATCATTGTTGCTTGTAGTTGTGGAATCATTGCAACATGATAAGATTTTATTGCGTATTCTCTTAACAGGCGCATACAAATCCTCGAAAGCATCAAGAGGCTGATAATTAGGCGGTTCTGGTGGATCTAATTTCAGCGAAATAACGTTTATTTCGTCTAATATCGATTCAAACTTTGATCGAAGTTCATCTACCGTCTCTGACTCACTCAAGAATCTTTCATTTTTTCTCGAATCAAAATTTGAAATACCTTTAGATAGTTCATATAACCTATTCATTCGTTGAAATAGATTTTCCTTTTTGCAAATTAAAATATTTAAATGCGACGTTAATTTGTCCATTTTAACGACAAATTAACAGCAATAGTTCACAAATAAAATGTTAGCTAAGATGGCGGCTAACAAAGAACAGACAATGCGTTACGAGTAATTTACGTAAATCGAGTATATATTATGTGACTAGAAACAATATCCTAGGTTCGAATGGACCATTAAATGGATCGGCGACGTGTAAATAGTCACTGATCCTGGGTGCGTGTGCGAAATTAATTATAATAATTATACTGCAATAGTATGAAATTAGCGGCGATGGTATGTGCAACAAAAGACCTAGAAAAAACAACAAAATAATGCCTAAAACAGATATATACAAGGAAGAAATCACTGACCTGTTCTTATGAAATTCTCCAGGACTCCTTGAATCAGCCTTAGGGATGCGTGAGAGCGTTTCTAGATTTTCGTGCTGGTACCAATGCAAGGCCATAGGTGGCCTGCGCGCGAGCGGATGTTAGCGTGTCGTTTTTCAGACTGCGTTTTTACATATGGCGTTGACAGGTGCTCCTATGACGGGAGCGTGTGTGCGCGCGATTTGCCGCGATGCAACACCTATATAGCGTCATCTAGGGAGCTATGAATGAATTAACTAAAGAAAACGGTACAATGATTCTTTCTAGTAATAGGTGTATTAAACAATATTCTGCGTAATAATTTCCAGGGTTCTCATTGCACAACCAATGTGCGACTCTAGATTTCTTTTTCAAAGTTACGCGTGTGCTCACATCTAGAGGGCACTAAAAACGCGCTAGGCGTGCGAGAGCGCGAAAATTTAAATGCTATTTAAATGTACTTTACTAGAATATTTTATATTTTTGAACATGTTTTAAAAAAACATCAATAATTCCATTAACGTTTGTTTAAAACATGTTTAAAAATATATATTACAAGACTGACTCTTTAAGATACTAAATTATAAAACACTATAGAAATAAAAAGGTTTTAAGGTTTTGTAAAATATTTTATTTTCATAAATTCGTAACTAGGTACATAAAATACATACCCAAATTCAAGACCCACGAGATTGTGAAATAGGTAACGCTCAAATCCAAAATTTTTGGTTATTTACTTTTCATAACTTTCATATTACTACCACAACTGGTGTATATCAACGATCTTCAAACTGGTGATTGCAAATTTGATAATTCGTAACTATAATATAATATTATTTCATTATCAGTCTTGCTTTCTAAATGTTGTCCTACTATCTCTTTTCATTGTTTAAATGGTTTCAAGGAGAGGAGTAGCCAGGTTTTGGAAAGCCATGCAAACATCTGAAAAAGTAATAACATAAAATATGCATTAGTCTATACTTACTTATTGTACTTAATTAGTTGATAGCTGATACCTATAATATAAAAATAACTTAGTCAATAAAGTTCAAAACAAATGTTGTAAGCACACTTAATTACAAAACAAACAATTTACAGAATTAGTAGTTAATAATCCATAGCAATATGATAAATGCAAAAGTGTGTCAACCTGTCAGTATGCTAGCTTTTTTCAGTAAATTTGTGTAACCGTTTATGATGAAAGTTAGTACAGAGATAACTTGCATCCAGGTAAGGACATAGGCTTCTTTTGTCACGGAAAACTCAAACAGTTCCCATGGGATTCCCAAAAACCCTAAATCCACGTAGACAAAGTGGTGGTCATCATCTGTTTGGTACAGAGATAGCTTGCATCAGACGGTTGTAACTTGTAGGCCACATTTATCCCGGAAAATTGGACTTCTCACGGGATTTCTAAAATAGTTTTTTCGAGCGGACGAAATCGCAGGAACTATATACCTAGTATCATGATAAAATACCTAATGTGCTAATGGTGCCTTAATGGTGCACAGAGTTTGACTCATTGAAGTAATTTTGAGTTAGATTACGAGTAAACTGATTTTATACTTACCGAATTAGTCACATCCAGACACACATCGAGATCTCCGTGGCATTTTTCTGCACAAATATATTCACAGAAAAATCAGAAAGTCCGTAATCCGTAGCCGTGGTCAATCGTTCAGGCATGAATCGATTCACTAAATCAATCCTTAGAATCCAGACTACAGAGTCCTGTTATTAAAGCAGGGTCAGATAAATTTAACAGAAATATAAATATTTACTACAGCACACGAAAACATGAAAACTTGGTTATAATTTATTAATGTCATTAAAATTACACCAATGTGCCCGCCATCTATTGACGTCTTTTGTAAACTGTTCTCTATTTGTTTAGCCGTGCTCGCGCTTAGATGGCACCACAAGCGATTTTTAATTTGCGATTTTTTAATGTTCTAGAGTTGCACCCCTATGGTCTTATCTCTCATAAGTACTGTTTATTGGCCTCCAAATATTGATTTAAATAATTCTAACAAAAACATATCATTCTCTAGTGTATTTTTATTGAATAAATCTAAAAAATCTGAACTTGTATAGTAGCCCGTAAACATGAAATATAAATACATTATACAATATTCGCCGCAAACTGCTGTATAATCATTTTTAATCCTCCTTGTATTGAAAAACTTTGAACTTGTATAGTAAGTAACCAGCACCAATCAACCTGACTGGACATGGGCCTTCCCAAGAGTACACCACCACACACGATCCTCTGCCTTCCTCATCCACCCACTTCCCGCTACCTTCACGCTGAGCGACTTTGAATTGCTAATGACCTACTAATCACCGGTCTATTGTACGCATGCATGGGGATTTCAAAGGAAACTTCTTATATGTCATAACTACTGTTTATTATTCTTCAATATCTACCACAAAAACAAATCATTCGGTACAATATTTTTATTGAATAAATCTAAACAATCTGAACTTGTATTGTAAGTAACCAGTACCAATCAACCTATTTAGCGTTCACAGCTGGACATAGGCCTTCCCAAGAGCGCGCCAACATACACGTTCCTCTGCCTTCCTCATCCATCTACTTCCCACAGCTTAGCATATTATTTTGATGACATTTCGTACAGACTTAGCTTACATCCTGGGATAGGACGCTACTTTTTATCTCGGAAAATCAACGAGTTCTCATGGTATTTTTAAAAACCTAAATCCATGCGGATGAAGTCGCGGGCGTCATCTACTCAGAAATATATTCGTATTACACTAACGATTGCTTTTCTGCATATCGGGCATAACATTTTATCCAATGATAAAGCACATTTAGTACACGTTATAGCATGACCACATGGTCTATAACACATGCCTACTTCTTCTACAAGACAAATTTTACAGCAAAGTTTAAATGTTTCTTCAGCATTTTCTACACATAATATGTTTCTGCCTGCAAATTTAGAACTTATTGTATTGTTATTTACAAATTGTTCAGAGTCTTTTGATGTACCACAAACATCTTTGGCAATAGTTTGTATGTATGTTTCACCCATCACAAGTAAAACATAGGGGCAGGACGGAAACCAACGAGCGTGCTCCGACCATGGAAGATCTTCGATGTCCCAATCTTTGAGTCCACCATCACAAAAGTAACAAATCACTCGATCACTTTTTCCTGTATAAAAAAAAACCAGCGTCTGCCATTTCTTGAGGTTTTTGATTTAAACCTTGAGGCCAGGCATCAAAACTTCGCAATCTTGCGATTTTAGTTGCATAACTAGGATATTTGGGATATAGAAACTCCATTTCGATCTACGAACAATGGATTTCGATGTTAATAAAATATATTATAACAGATTTTTAGTAAGGTTTGCAAGCTTATTACACATTATTATTTATTGAAAATTAATTCTTTAATAACGATTTTACACACATTTACTGCTATTTAAGTATATTTCGATTTTTAACATTTTTAACATTTTATATCTACCTATAAAAAAAAAAACATATTTAAGGTGATGGTGGATAACTTAAAATAAAACAAAAAATATCTTTTAGCATTGTTTTATTACAAACCTTAATGAAAATGTAGATACAAGTTTTGGCTTAATCTATTTACTAGATTTTCTTAACTGCTAGTATATATAATATGATAATTTTTAAAGTTGAATGAGTTTCCTTGTAAGAGTTCCTTACATTCATTTTAGCCATTTTTTTGATTTAATCATTCTTTAGTTTTAATAATTTATCAAAGCTACTAAACCGAACAGAGTGTTTTTGGTCATAATATTATTCATTTCTAATAAGGGGTCCATTTTTCCCAATCAATTTTTTTCTTTATTTTTTTAATGTGTTTATCACCACTACCCTTTGGAGTCTTTAAAGTTCCTTCGTTAGATGTAAAATTCCCTTCGAGCGATTTCATCTGCAGTTGATGAATAAAATCAGACCTTTTAGAATTTCCGATGTAAGTCAAAGGTATTTTAATTGCATGTAATGTCTTAGCAAACTTTTCCCAACCTATTGGATCACTTTTTTTTAGAGGTCTCAATGTATCATTAATTAGATCAACAATATTACTGCCGGGAATTTTTTCATTGTTTATTAACACTGTACCATCAGCATGATCCCAATAAATTGCATTTTTACTCAAAGAAATCGAGTTTAATAACAACTCACCTTTTTTCAAATATGATTTTGGTATCAGACTTAAAATTTGAGTTGTTGTGTAACGTGGTTGATTATTTTCTTTTTCTGTTACATCATCTGTCGGTGTTTTGAATGACATTAAGTTTTCATTTTCTGTGTCTTTATTTTTGTAACTCTTATTTTCATTAATACTGTCAGTAATAATTGGTAACAAGATAGGTTGACGTTCTTCCTCGGTGAAATGTAGATATCTTTGTAGAATTTGTAAATATAAAATACATTTTTTACGATCTTCAATATTACTATTTAAAATCTTTTGCATTTCTACATCTAATCGGGACATGGGATTTTCAACATTGGTTTGCTGTTTGAGTCTTTCTATAAAACTAGGCTCAACAAGCAACATTTTTTTGGCATTTTCCATATTAAACTAATCCACTCAAAATAAACTCCAAAATGAAAGGTAAAAATGCTCCTACTTTTTGTATCAATATATTTTTCTTTAGTTTTTTTTTCCCTTGTGATACAAAGTGCGAAGTATACTTTTAAATTTTTTTAACTTTTTCTTTTGTACATTCACAAATGCAATTTATCTCTTCTTCTCCACACGATTTTAATAATGCTTTTTGACATTTAGGTTTAAGTATATGCAATGCGAGTAACAACTTTTTATGTGTCTTCAGACTTCAGTGCATTATTTGTAAATAATAGGAATTTGACGATTCTTTAAACTTTTACTATTCTTTGTTGAAATATTATATTCTACACAAAATTCATCACAGGTAAATATTTTTGATTTAATTGGACACATCATTTGCATCTTGTTTAAGATCAATCATTAAATATCCATGTGCTTCTTTTGTTGCATCCTTATAGCCATCCTCAATGAATTTTAAATTATCTGGTGACACTTGTCTTGATAAGTATCGTATTTGGTTTTATGATATCACGAGGATTTTAAAAATAAATAATGTAGCTTTAATTCAAAGATATAATATCTATTTAATCTTTTCCATGATGAAAAAAAATTTTCAGTAAAACAAAATGACTTCCTTTAGTGAATTTGTTTTTGTGTTTAATTATTAAAAAAAAAAAAAAAAAAAAAAAAAAAAAAAGGTTTTGGGGTGCGCTGAATCGTTTGCGCTCACTCCCGTCTTCGTATCTCTAACCGTTTAAAAGTTAGCTTTTCGTCAAAATTAATCCCTAGTTCGTTATCTACTTGCTAATGACCTACTAATCACCCTCTATTGTTCGCATGCTCACTGCTTCATTTCATGGGGATTACAAAGGAAAGTCTTATCTCTCATAAGTACTGTTTATTGGCCTCCAAATATTGATTTAAATAATTCTAACAAAAACATATCATTCTCTAGTGTATTTTTATTGAATAAATCTAAAAAATCTGAACTTGTATAGTAGCCCGTAAACATGAAATACAAATACATTATACAATATTCGCCGCAAACTGCTGTATAATCATTTTTAATCCTCCTTGTATTGAAAAACTTTGAACTTGTATAGTAAGTAACCAGCACCAATCAACCTGACTGGACATGGGCCTTCCCAAGAGTACACCACCACACACGATCCTCTGCCTTCCTCATCCACCCACTTCCCGCTACCTTCACGCTGAGCGACTTTGAATTGCTAATGACCTACTAATCACCGGTCTATTGTACGCATGCATGGGGATTTCAAAGGAAACTTCTTATATGTCATAACTACTGTTTATTATTCTTCAATATCTACCACAAAAACAAATCATTCGGTACAATATTTTTATTGAATAAATCTAAACAATCTGAACTTGTATTGTAAGTAACCAGTACCAATCAACCTATTTAGCGTTCACAGCTGGACATAGGCCTTCCCAAGAGCGCGCCAACATACACGTTCCTCTGCCTTCCTCATCCATCTACTTCCCACAGCTTAACATATTATTTTGATGACATTTCGTACAGACTTAGCTTACATCCTGGGATAGGACGCTACTTTTTATCTCGGAAAATCAACGAGTTCTCATGGTATTTTTAAAAACCTAAATCCATGCGGATGAAGTCGCGGGCGTCATCTACTCAGAAATATATTCGTATTACACTAACGATTGCTTTTCTGCATATCGGGCATAACATTTTATCCAATGATAAAGCACATTTAGTACACGTTATAGCATGACCACATGGTCTATAACACATGCCTACTTCTTCTACAAGACAAATTTTACAGCAAAGTTTAAATGTTTCTTCAGCATTTTCTACACATAATATGTTTCTGCCTGCAAATTTAGAACTTATTGTATTGTTATTTACAAATTGTTCAGAGTCTTTTGATGTACCACAAACATCTTTGGCAATAGTTTGTATGTATGTTTCACCCATCACAAGTAAAACATAGGGGCAGGACGGAAACCAACGAGCGTGCTCCGACCATGGAAGATCTTCGATGTCCCAATCTTTGAGTCCACCATCACAAAAGTAACAAATCACTCGATCACTTTTTCCTGTATAAAAAAAACCAGCTGTCTGCCATTTCTTGAGGTTTTTGATTTAAACCTTGAGGCCAGGCATCAAAACTTCGCAATCTTGCGATTTTAGTTGCATAACTAGGATATTTGGGATATAGAAACTCCATTTCGATCTACGAACAATGGATTTCGATGTTAATAAAATATATTATAACAGATTTTTAGTAAGGTTTGCAAGCTTATTACACATTATTATTTATTGAAAATTAATTCTTTAATAACGATTTTACACACATTTACTGCTATTTAAGTATATTTCGATTTTTAACATTTTTAACATTTTATATCTACCTATAAAAAAAAAAACATATTTAAGGTGATGGTGGATAACTTAAAATAAAACAAAAAATATCTTTTAGCATTGTTTTATTACAAACCTTAATGAAAATGTAGATACAAGTTTTGGCTTAATCTATTTACTAGATTTTCTTAACTGCTAGTATATATAATATGATAATTTTTAAAGTTGAATGAGTTTCCTTGTAAGAGTTCCTTACATTCATTTTAGCCATTTTTTTGATTTAATCATTCTTTAGTTTTAATAATTTATCAAAGCTACTAAACCGAACAGAGTGTTTTTGGTCATAATATTATTCATTTCTAATAAGGGGTCCATTTTTCCCAATCAATTTTTTTCTTTATTTTTTTAATGTGTTTATCACCACTACCCTTTGGAGTCTTTAAAGTTCCTTCGTTAGATGTAAAATTCCCTTCGAGCGATTTCATCTGCAGTTGATGAATAAAATCAGACCTTTTAGAATTTCCGATGTAAGTCAAAGGTATTTTAATTGCATGTAATGTCTTAGCAAACTTTTCCCAACCTATTGGATCACTTTTTTTTAGAGGTCTCAATGTATCATTAATTAGATCAACAATATTACTGCCGGGAATTTTTTCATTGTTTATTAACACTGTACCATCAGCATGATCCCAATAAATTGCATTTTTACTCAAAGAAATCGAGTTTAATAACAACTCACCTTTTTTCAAATATGATTTTGGTATCAGACTTAAAATTTGAGTTGTTGTGTAACGTGGTTGATTATTTTCTTTTTCTGTTACATCATCTGTCGGTGTTTTGAATGACATTAAGTTTTCATTTTCTGTGTCTTTATTTTTGTAACTCTTATTTTCATTAATACTGTCAGTAATAATTGGTAACAAGATAGGTTGACGTTCTTCCTCGGTGAAATGTAGATATCTTTGTAGAATTTGTAAATATAAAATACATTTTTTACGATCTTCAATATTACTATTTAAAATCTTTTGCATTTCTACATCTAATCGGGACATGGGATTTTCAACATTGGTTTGCTGTTTGAGTCTTTCTATAAAACTAGGCTCAACAAGCAACATTTTTTTGGCATTTTCCATATTAAACTAATCCACTCAAAATAAACTCCAAAATGAAAGGTAAAAATGCTCCTACTTTTTGTATCAATATATTTTTCTTTAGTTTTTTTTTCCCTTTTGATACAAAGTGCGAAGTATACTTTTAAATTTTTTTAACTTTTTCTTTTGTACATTCACAAATGCAATTTATCTCTTCTTCTCCACACGATTTTAATAATGCTTTTTGACATTTAGGTTTAAGTATATGCAATGCGAGTAACAACTTTTTATGTGTCTTCAGACTTCAGTGCATTATTTGTAAATAATAGGAATTTGACGATTCTTTAAACTTTTACTATTCTTTGTTGAAATATTATATTCTACACAAAATTCATCACAGGTAAATATTTTTGATTTAATTGGACACATCATTTGCATCTTGTTTAAGATCAATCATTAAATATCCATGTGCTTCTTTTGTTGCATCCTTATAGCCATCCTCAATGAATTTTAAATTATCTGGTGACACTTGTCTTGATAAGTATCGTATTTGGTTTTATGATATCACGAGGATTTTAAAAATAAATAATGTAGCTTTAATTCAAAGATATAATATCTATTTAATCTTTTCCATGATGAAAAAAAAATTTCAGTAAAACAAAATGACTTCCTTTAGTGAATTTGTTTTTGTGTTTAATTATTTTTTAAATAAGTTTTCAACTTTTATTTCATTCATTGAATTTTATGGAACGTGAAAACAAAGTTTTATCTCTAAATATTTTTTTGTGTTTAATTATTTTTTTAAATAAGTTTTCGACTTTTATTTTAATCATTGAATTGAATTAAATTTTATTTTATTGAAATAATCCTTGCGATGTTCGTTCTAACAATATAATGTGTTTGGAGAAATTTAAATTTATATGATTTAAACTTTGTTTTCACGTTCCATAAAATTCTATGAAGAAATAAAAGTTCTGTAAAACAAGTTAAAATTTAATTCAATTCAATGATTAAAATAAAAGTCGAAAACTTATTTAAAAAAATAATTAAACACAAAAAAATATTTAGAGATAAAACTTTGTTTTCACGTTCCATAAAATTCAATGAATGAAATAAAAGTTGAAAACTTATTTAAAAAATAATTAAACACAAAAACAAATTCACTAAAGGAAGTCATTTTGTTTTACTGAAATTTTTTTTCATCATGGAAAAGATTAAATAGATATTATATCTTTGAATTAAAGCTACATTATTTATTTTTAAAATCCTCGTGATATCATAAAACCAAATACGATACTTATCAAGACAAGTGTCACCAGATAATTTAAAATTCATTGAGGATGGCTATAAGGATGCAACAAAAGAAGCACATGGATATTTAATGATTGATCTTAAACAAGATGCAAATGATGTGTCCAATTAAATCAAAAATATTTACCTGTGATGAATTTTGTGTAGAATATAATATTTCAACAAAGAATAGTAAAAGTTTAAAGAATCGTCAAATTCCTATTATTTACAAATAATGCACTGAAGTCTGAAGACACATAAAAAGTTGTTACTCGCATTGCATATACTTAAACCTAAATGTCAAAAAGCATTATTAAAATCGTGTGGAGAAGAAGAGATAAATTGCATTTGTGAATGTACAAAAGAAAAAGTTAAAAAAATTTAAAAGTATACTTCGCACTTTGTATCACAAGGGAAAAAAAAACTAAAGAAAAATATATTGATACAAAAAGTAGGAGCATTTTTACCTTTCATTTTGGAGTTTATTTTGAGTGGATTAGTTTAATATGGAAAATGCCAAAAAAATGTTGCTTGTTGAGCCTAGTTTTATAGAAAGACTCAAACAGCAAACCAATGTTGAAAATCCCATGTCCCGATTAGATGTAGAAATGCAAAAGATTTTAAATAGTAATATTGAAGATCGTAAAAAATGTATTTTATATTTACAAATTCTACAAAGATATCTACATTTCACCGAGGAAGAACGTCAACCTATCTTGTTACCAATTATTACTGACAGTATTAATGAAAATAAGAGTTACAAAAATAAAGACACAGAAAATGAAAACTTAATGTCATTCAAAACACCGACAGATGATGTAACAGAAAAAGAAAATAATCAACCACGTTACACAACAACTCAAATTTTAAGTCTGATACCAAAATCATATTTGAAAAAAGGTGAGTTGTTATTAAACTCGATTTCTTTGAGTAAAAATGCAATTTATTGGGATCATGCTGATGGTACAGTGTTAATAAACAATGAAAAAATTCCCGGCAGTAATATTGTTGATCTAATTAATGATACATTGAGACCTCTAAAAAAAAGTGATCCAATAGGTTGGGAAAAGTTTGCTAAGACATTACATGCAATTAAAATACCTTTGACTTACATCGGAAATTCTAAAAGGTCTGATTTTATTCATCAACTGCAGATGAAATCGCTCGAAGGGAATTTTACATCTAACGAAGGAACTTTAAAGACTCCAAAGGGTAGTGGTGATAAACACATTAAAAAAATAAAGAAAAAAATTGATTGGGAAAAATGGACCCCTTATTAGAAATGAATAATATTATGACCAAAAACACTCTGTTCGGTTTAGTAGCTTTGATAAATTATTAAAACTAAAGAATGATTAAATCAAAAAAATGGCTAAAATGAATGTAAGGAACTCTTACAAGGAAACTCATTCAACCTTAAAAATTATCATATTATATATACTAGCAGTTAAGAAAATCTAGTAAATAGATTAAGCCAAAACTTGTATCTACATTTTCATTAAGGTTTGTAATAAAACAATGCTAAAAGATATTTTTTGTTTTATTTTAAGTTATCCACCATCACCTTAAATATGTTTTTTTTTATAGGTAGATATAAAATGTTAAAAATGTTAAAAATCGAAATATACTTAAATAGCAGTAAATGTGTGTAAAATCGTTATTAAAGAATTAATTTTCAATAAATAATAATGTGTAATAAGCTTGCAAACCTTACTAAAAATCTGTTATAATATATTTTATTAACATCGAAATCCATTGTTCGTAGATCGAAATGGAGTTTCTATATCCCAAATATCCTAGTTATGCAACTAAAATCGCAAGATTGCGAAGTTTTGATGCCTGGCCTCAAGGTTTAAATCAAAAACCTCAAGAAATGGCAGACGCTGGTTTTTTTTATACAGGAAAAAGTGATCGAGTGATTTGTTACTTTTGTGATGGTGGACTCAAAGATTGGGACATCGAAGATCTTCCATGGTCGGAGCACGCTCGTTGGTTTCCGTCCTGCCCCTATGTTTTACTTGTGATGGGTGAAACATACATACAAACTATTGCCAAAGATGTTTGTGGTACATCAAAAGACTCTGAACAATTTGTAAATAACAATACAATAAGTTCTAAATTTGCAGGCAGAAACATATTATGTGTAGAAAATGCTGAAGAAACATTTAAACTTTGCTGTAAAATTTGTCTTGTAGAAGAAGTAGGCATGTGTTATAGACCATGTGGTCATGCTATAACGTGTACTAAATGTGCTTTATCATTGGATAAAATGTTATGCCCGATATGCAGAAAAGCAATCGTTAGTGTAATACGAATATATTTCTGAGTAGATGACGCCCGCGACTTCATCCGCATGGATTTAGGTTTTTAAAAATACCATGAGAACTCGTTGATTTTCCGAGATAAAAAGTAGCGTCCTATCCCAGGATGTAAGCTAAGTCTGTACGAAATGTCATCAAAATAATATGTTAAGCTGTGGGAAGTAGATGGATGAGGAAGGCAGAGGAACGTGTATGTTGGCGCGCTCTTGGGAAGGCCTATGTCCAGCTGTGAACGCTAAATAGGTTGATTGGTACTGGTTACTTACAATACAAGTTCAGATTGTTTAGATTTATTCAATAAAAATATTGTACCGAATGATTTGTTTTTGTGGTAGATATTGAAGAATAATAAACAGTAGTTATGACATATAAGAAGTTTCCTTTGAAATCCCCATGCATGCGTACAATAGACCGGTGATTAGTAGGTCATTAGCAATTCAAAGTCGCTCAGCGTGAAGGTAGCGGGAAGTGGGTGGATGAGGAAGGCAGAGGATCGTGTGTGGTGGTGTACTCTTGGGAAGGCCCATGTCCAGTCAGGTTGATTGGTGCTGGTTACTTACTATACAAGTTCAAAGTTTTTCAATACAAGGAGGATTAAAAATGATTATACAGCAGTTTGCGGCGAATATTGTATAATGTATTTGTATTTCATGTTTACGGGCTACTATACAAGTTCAGATTTTTTAGATTTATTCAATAAAAATACACTAGAGAATGATATGTTTTTGTTAGAATTATTTAAATCAATATTTGGAGGCCAATAAACAGTACTTATGAGAGATAAGACTTTCCTTTGTAATCCCCATGAAATGAAGCAGTGAGCATGCGAACAATAGAGGGTGATTAGTAGGTCATTAGCAAGTAGATAACGAACTAGGGATTAATTTTGACGAAAAGCTAACTTTTAAACGGTTAGAGATACGAAGACGGGAGTGAGCGCAAACGATTCAGCGCACCCCAAAACCTTTTTTTTTTTTTTTTTTTTTTTTTTTTTTTAGATTTCGAAGTTGACCGACCGGCGGAGGGGGCCGAGGTTGGGAGGGGGCCCAGGAGGTGGGCCAGAACCGGCGAATCCCCTACTACTGACTGTTTACAAGAAGTTTTCTTCCCTAATTGCAGGAGCTAATAAATATTACAGGATTCTTTAAGAGGAGTGTAAGAATGATTTATAATTCGATGCGTACAAGGTTTTGAGCCCGTGTAACTTTGAAACTACATAGTACAGATATTTTCAGATAGGTGGTGCTTATATGACAAACCACAGCTGTTACAGCTGATAGGCATTAATTTGTAGAGCGTAAAATTTCATTTAGTTTGATTGGTTAGTGCATATTCAAATAAGAATCTTTCTATTTACTCGGTATAAGACAGAGTCTGGATTCGGCAGTTCAGGATGAGACAGATTTCGCCTTGCCGTATACGGCAGCTAAATTGTAGTAGGTACAGTCAAACGATAAAAGTCATAAAAAATATTTAGATTACTTACCTAAGTACTAAAAACTCAGAGGTGTGTACCTACTAGGCAGTGGCGTGCACAGGGTTTGAAGCCAGGATAGGCATTAGTAAGGTAGGAACCTGTTTACTGGCAGGTCATAATGTAAAATTTGCATTAAGCTATTACAACTGGGGTAAGCACTGCATTTATGCCTCTATGACCTGCACGCCACTGCTACTAGGCATTTATACCTAACTTATTCTAAATAGGAAGAGTCGATAAATAATGAACTTTTAAATTTTTTTCTTTTCATTTTAAAAGTTTTGATGGAACAATATAAATCCACAAAATGAGAAAATAATTCATGGATAAAGCCAAAGATATTTTAATGTCTTTGTAGCTTAGGATTTGCTTAAACATGCTATAAATAAAACAAAACATAAAGTCATAACATAAGTTATTAAATGATAAAACATAAAAAATGTAAAAGTAGGTTATCATCTGATATTCTACACTATATCTACGTTTTTTTATAAAGCTTAACTAAATAAAGAAATCTGTTAAACAAAATTAAAATGTACCTTCGCTATCTAAGGCCAAAGGGACTCTCGGATAAGATAAAGTACTTATCTTAACCCCGAGGGACGCGGACGGAGAAACTGTTGATAAAAAACCCGGCCAAGTGCGAGTCGGACAGGCGCACGAAGGTTTCCGTACCATTATCTACAAAAACGAGCAAAAAAATCACATTTGATGTAAGCCCCCTTAAATATTTATTTTATTCTGTTTTTTTAGTATTTGTTGTTATAGCGGCAACAGAAATACCTCATCTGTGAAAATTTCAACTGTTTAACTATCACGGTTCATGAGATACAGCCTGGTGACAGACGGACAGACAGACGGATAGACGGACGGACATCGGAGTCTTAACTCTTAGTAATAGGGTCCCGTTTTACCCTTTGGGTACGGAACCCTAAGAACAACCATAAAAACTTTCTTGAGGCTTTAGAGCCGGGTAGGTAGGACGAAACTTAGACGACTTTGAAAAAAATGATATCGAACTTTTTCTTTGAAAACCTCAATACCTAGTATTTTGATTGTTGGGGTTTTTCTAATATTACATTTGTATTTACTAATTTTATTGATTTTCGAGTTTTTGCTAGGCCCTGGGATTTACATGCTTGCTTTTTAGATTTTTTTAACAAGAATTGATAAAATATTTTTCGATATAGAAGCCTCGATATCCGTGGACGAGCTATACAAAACATTTTGCTCTGTGAAATTTTTAGTTGACCCAAAACTGTCCTCTTACAAAACAAACACCTTGTGTCGCAATAATTTTCTTTGACAAAGGTCGAAGTATTTAAGCATATTTCGCCAATGTTCGTGGCCAAACACATGTGCGTGTGTTTGTTTAGGCAAACTCGTTAAACTGACGGGATGTGCTTTGAACCCTCAAGGTTGCCGAGGTTATTTTCAATGTACATTTTGCCAAGCATGATTTCACTAGAAAACGTGATTTATTTTTAGGGAAGGGTCGTTATAACTTGCTACCTACTTGCTTTTTTGATGTTTTTACCTCAACCGTAGCGTATAATAATAATACTAAGTAGTACCTATATCTATCACGAATCCAACAAAAAGATATTTCCAACAAATGTATCTTTCCTGTAGCAACTAACTGCATATATTGTATGTAAATAATATTACTAGATGATGCCCGCGACTTAGTCCCCGTGGATTTAGGTTGTTAAAAATCCCGAGGTAACCCTTTGATTTTCCGGGATAAAAAGTAGCCTATGTCCTACCCCGGGATGTAAGCTAACTCTGTACCAAATTTCATAAAAATCGATTGAACTGTTGGGCCGTGAAAAGCTAGCAGACAGACAGACAGACACACTTTCGCATTTATAATATTAGTATGGATAAATGTGAAAGTTTGGATGTTTGTTACTCCTTCACGCCCGGGCCAAAATGACTGAACCGATTTGGCTGGAATTTGGAACGGAGATAGCTTAAGTATTACCATGAATTAACACATCGGCTGCTTTATATCCCAGAGAAAATCAAACAGTTCCCATGGGATTTTTAAAACCTAAATCCTTCTGAGAAGAAGCTATAGGCTAGAAGCTTCATCTAAATATATAAAAGGAAAAGGTGACTGACTGACTGACTGATCTATCAACGCACAGCTCAAACTACTGGACGGATCGGGCTGAAATTTGGCATGCAGATAGCTGTTATGACGTAGGCAATTAGGCATCCGTTAAGAAAGGATTTTTGAAAATTCAACCCCTAAGGGGGTGAAATAGGGGGTTGAAATTTGTGTAGTCCACGCGGACAAAGTCGCGAGCATAAGCTAGTCTCATAGAAAATAATAACAAGAGTTTAGGAGGCATTTAGGCAATGGTATGAATAAAATCACGCAAAAAAAATCCTTATAGTTTGCCTGCTATAGAGATTTGTGTTATTGTTGGACTAGTAGGTAAGCATACAGACAACATATTAGGCAGACATATACCTAGGCATCAAGTCAATGAAATGAACAGTTCAAGTAAAGCAACTATAGGTAAAATAATATTTTATATAAAGCTTTGTATCAATGCAGCTATTATAATATATTCTGTGATATAGGTACAAAAGTAATTCACTCCGTAGGTATATCTAAATCGATGGATCGATTAGAACTTGTTAGTAATATTTCCATAATCTCTGCATTTATCAGTGTTGAGCATGGGTAGCTAAACCTACAGTTGAGAGACACCTAAGAATGACTCTTATTTTCTGAGATATACCTACAATCTACATTAATATATATATAGCTGTTCGTGCTGATTCACTGATTGACTGACTGACTCACTCATTGATCACCTCTCCTGAACATTTTTGTATGAAAAAAATTTTTTTTACTGATATATTCGTATAGAAGACAAAAATTCATTCGGAACAAAAATAAGGATAAAGCTGATGATTGAGGATTTCGGAGACAAGTGAAGAGCACGCTTAAGGTATTGAAGATAGGTGGGGGGTGCTTGAGCAAATGTCATTCGAAACGTCATCCAATTGCCAATGAGCTGAAAAAAATTCAAAATGGCGAAAAAAAGATGGCCGCCATACAAATTTCGTCGGTGTCTATCTCGGAGAGTATAAAAAATGGAAGAGTAGTTTCTTCGCAAAAGATGATCAAGATCCGAAGGTCTACTCGACGAATAGAAAAAAAGTTCAAGATGGCGGAATTTATTTTTCCATAGAAAATTTAGCAAATAAAGTCCACATTTTGAAAAACTAACGCTGCATGCTCGCGGACCACTTCAGTGGTCCGCGCACCCACGCACCCTACTAGTATTATAATATATTTATAATATATTGCATGTATTCGTAGTGTTATTTCAGCGGAGTTTTCTGGTCACAATCTGTAAAAACGACACAACAAAGTCCACTAATAAAAATCTGATATTATGAATTATTGTTTAAAAACATGGTGTATCTAGTTCATTATGTATTTTAATTAGGTATTTGAATTAGACACTAATGATCCCAAAACATAATATTATTATTTTATGGTCGATAGATTAAGCTTATTGATCAATAGTTTTTGTACCTACCAATGTGTCTGACTATAATTAATATGTGTATTGCGTGTGGGTTCAAATAAATTAAATATTCACAGTGTTGAATAAGGAAATAACCTATGAATTGAATAGATATTAATCAATCTCTGTTTTTTGTGATGCTGCTATGTACAGAGCTACAGAGGATTCACACGCGAAGTTGGTATCTACCTACTAAATATATAACTATTAACCTTAAAAACGTGTTATTATGTTTCACACTAATTATGTACTTCAATATAAATATAAATTGTAAGACTGAGATAAGAGCCGTGATAGCCCAGTGGTCGGCGGTTCGATCCCGGGCATCGAACTTTTCGGAGTTATGTGCGTTTTAAGCAATTAAATATCACTTACTTTAACGGTGAAGGAAAACGTAAGGAAACCTGCATGCCTTAGAGGCCTTAGAGTTCTCCATAATGTTCCCAACGGTATGTGGAGTCTGCCAATCCGCACTGGGCCCGCGTGGCAGACTATGACCTAAAAACCCTTCTGATTCTGAAAGTAGACCAGTGTTTAGTAGTGGGCCGGCAAAGGGTTGATCATGATGATGATAAGACTGGGATCCCTATTCCGTCTGAGAAAACAACTGATCTGATACATTTCCTGTTCCATGCTGAAAGAGGATCAAATTAGATTTTTTTTTTATCAAAACCTACTGCAAAGTGCAAACTATTTGCCCTGCATCGAAGTGCAACAGCACACACACACGATAGATTAGTTCGCGTTTACATGATGCCCTGCCCAAGCAGTTTTGGCCTAATTCCAGAAACTACCTACTTTTTTCCATGTCATTATACTTAAGTAGTAGGTAAAAGCCTACCTACTAGTTTTCATTCCTTTTAGGGTTTCGTACCTCGAAACTAAAACTAAAACTCAAAACCCTTATAGGATCACTTCGTTGTCTGTTTGTATGTCTGTCAAGAAAACCTAGGTTACTTCTCGTTGACCTAGAATCATAAAATTTGGTAGATAGGTAGTTCTTATGGCACAAGTAGAGGAATAAATCCAAAAACCGTGAAATTGTGGTTACCTACTTTACAAAAAAATTAAAATGTATTCATGAACAAATAATTAGTAGTAGGTACTTTTAACTTTCAAAGTAAGATTACTATACCAAGTGGGATATCATAGGAAAGGACTTTACCTATACATTCTAAAAAAGATTCTTATTTATTTTTTATTTTATTTAGTTTTTGATTTATCGTGCAAAATGTCGAAAAATACGACGTGTCGGACGGAACCCTCGGTGCGCGAGTCTGACTCGCACTTGGCTCGTTTTTTTTAATCCTTTCCAAGCACTGTTCTTCTTTAATTTAAAAGTCAGCTAAGTAAGATAAGTTACATTTTCCTTTAGCTTTTTAGTCACAGCATCTGTTCCATCAATGATGCTCGTCTTCGCAGCGTGTGTTAGTCGAGTAGCGTTTATTTACGCGACGCCCCACGGCGTTGGCTTGGTTCCAGAAGCTCACTAAAATAGCACCTTTGTCCATGTCATTGTACTAAATGAAACCCTACTCAACGTACGCACGCCCTTTGTAACTAATGAAATACTCGTAATTCACTCTTACTTAGATGAATTAGTAAATGTGTGGCTGTTAAAGCAAACAAAACTGTTTGTTAGTGACTTTTTAGGAATCACTTTAATATGGCAGCCTCAGAATACAGATTCTGTATTCTGAGATGGCAGCAATACCGTTGAGTTTTCTTAAGTCGACAAATCTGAAAAAGGTTTCACGAAGAGAAAAGAAGAGAAAAATTCGTGACCAAATAAAAAAGTGTGTAGCTCTTTAAAATAATTAAAGTTGAAAAAATCGTAATATTGATTTCTGTAATTAAAAAAAAATTTCACGTTTCTACAAACTTTGATAGGTATATTACGGGACAGGTCGAACAATCGAAACGCCCCGCACACCCGCACAGCCCCCGCGCTATCTCGGTGCGGGTGACGTGCAGATATGCGTGGCATCCCCCCACCGCATACTACGATTGCCATCTCGACCTTTCGCGGTCTTACATTTATTTCAAAAGAATTTGATAACGAACCAAAACAATTGACACGTTTAAAGAAGTATCTTCACTCTTGAATTACTATCGTCCCCGTCCGTATCGAATGAACGTTTTTTTCTTTCCCGTCCAATCCAAAGAACATTGTAAGGATGCGGAACAAACGAGTCCCTTTATCTAACCCGTCGCTTCATCAAAGTAGAAAAAGATGCTCGACCAACAAAAAGTGGGGCGATTCGTTCGCCCAACCCTTTTATTTTGTTTCGCTCAGCTCTTTTTACTTTTATTCTAAAAATATCGCATTCACGAACCCATTTCGAAAGGAAACGTGATTCTGTCCAAGGTCAAGTGAATTAGTATTCGCATGGTGTTTGCAGTTTGACCGGACGCAAAAACTCGTTAATATGCTGCTTGGTGATTTTTTTAACAATGCTTAGAATTGCCTGAGTCGGGCTCCTTCTAATGTTTCATAAGTTATGTAGGTAATTGAATGAATTTGAAGAAGATAAAAGGCGCAGACAAAAGGAGTGGGTTTTGTATTACGTAACTCTGTTAATCCCATTGAATTATTATGTACCTACTCGTTAATCCATACTTAAAATAATAAATGCGAAAGTGTGTCTGTCCGTCTGCTAGCTTTTTACGGCCCAACAGTTAAACCGATTTTGATGAAATTTGGTACAGAGTTAGCTTACATCCCGGGGACGGACATAGACTCCCGGAAAATCAAGGAGTTCCCACAGGATTTTTAAAAACCTAAATCCACACGGATGAAGTCACGGATATCATTTAGTAAGAAAAGAAAACTTTTTCTATTTTGATCACTAACTAAACTAATAAAATTAATCTAAGCCTCGGTTCGCCTTCCCGGCGAACCGAGTGGAGTTTTCGAATTAATCAGGTGCCGGAAAACCTGGAGGTCCGGAATTGCGAGAAACCTGAGTGAGTCACTAAATGAGAAGCCATACAAAGATGGCAGCGAAATAGGGGACTTAATGACGACGATTTTATATTCGCTCAGTGATGATAAATCATATAGTACAAAGCTAATCCTGGGTATTGTAGAAATAAAAAGAAAAGCAAAGGTTCGTTTGTAAAACTCTACGTTAGTGACTCTACGAAAAGATAGTTCTAAATCGTTATCTGGATATCGAACTTCGTTACCTCAACGTCGACCTCGGTTACCTCAAAGTCGACTTTCATAACATCGGCATCGACTGTCATTACCTCGAAGTCGACTTTTATATCCTTGACAGTCGACAACGAACTTCCTGTCCTCGACATGGAAGTTCGTGCCCGCGAAGTTGACTTTCATATCCTCGAAGTCGACTTTCGTATCCTCAAAGTCGATTTTCGTATCCTCAAAGTCAACCTTTGTATCACTTTCCCTTCACTTTTTGATTTTCATTTTTACGACCTTGTAGAAACTTGTCCTTATAAAGCTTAAGTTAGTACCTACCTAAATATATACCTACTTACATCAATATACCTATTCTAATTTTGTTTCATAGGAGAGAATCACAGAATTCAGAAATAGGTTACTTTATTCAGAGTTCTGTGGAGACCTTATTATTAATTTGAAAGCTGAACCGACCTCAAAAACCACCTATTCAACATTTATAGCTGTATACCCTTCTATAACAATGAAATATGCTCTCGACTGCCTGAGGACGGCTTAACGTTGTCACGTCGCTAATGAGACGAACCGTCTGTTATGTTATTGTTATTGTCATGAGTGCGATGTAGAATTTATGAAGCCGGCATCCAAGTCAAAGCCGGGGCCGTTGAGCTGCCGGAAGACAGTAGGGGAACGCGCAGCCGCTCAATGTTGTCGCGCATGCGTCCCGCACTTGAACCTACCAGAGAACTATCCACGCTGCACAAAACCGGAACAGACCCGACACTCGCACTAACCGGGTACAACATAAATGAACCGCGACACCCGGGTGCGTTTACAAAACGGTGCCATCTTACATTAGTGACAAATACGAGCATGTGATAAGACTAAAAGCAAAAATAATATTTTACGTAGTGTTTCTTTTCGTGACTTAAACTACTATCATGTACAAGACCGTAAGACACGGCGAAAACAGTCTTCAGTATACCATACTACCGCAAACGGAGGAAGTCCTAAGTAATAGTGGGTTGAAGGGCAAAGGCCGAGATTACAGCCCCTCCATCCATGTGAGACGTGCTAATAGAAAGTTCGCGCTCAAGTTCGTTTTATTTATAGTTATCGGGGTAATAGTTTCGATAGGATTTGCATCAATTCCAATTTACAGTGTCCTGTATGCACGAAGAACTCAACACAACCAACATGAAGTTATGACTAGTGCGCCTCTCCCAACACACGGGCAGGATATAGTTAGATCACGGAAAAAGGAATTGAAGATTTATCCGGAAGGATCATCGACTTTAAAAACAAGTTTAGAATCCAGCGTTGCACCTCTAACCACAAAATCGCCCTCAACTTTTAGCCCAACACTAAACAGTGAAAAAGCTACTACGCCACCATGGAATATGCCTGCTCTGAGATCGTGGAAGTTTTCATCATCTTCTACGACCATCCAGCCAATCCCGACTGAGGATAGTGCGGAAATTCCTCTCATTGGAACACCATCTGGAAGTGTCCGTTTACTGGATCATTACATGTCAATGTCGATGAAACCCTGGGAGAAAGATACCATTATCCGAGCAACAGTAACGCCAGAACCGATCACGATCCGAAATGTTTTTAGATACTACTCCCATGCCTTTAGCCCATCAGAGAAACCAGTTACCTCAATTCCGAAACTGTTTGAAGATGTCCTGATAACTACAAAAGGGACAACTACGCAGACTCCGATGACTACGGAAGTAGCGCAAACAAGTGAAAATTCCAAATTGCAGGATTTGAAGGACACACTTCTGTCCGTGGACGACGACGATGAATTCAAAGAATCTCTGGAGGTCGACGAAGTTTTCTCTCTACCTCCACTGAAGCCAGATTCAGCTTCGCCTGGAACAGATTCAGACGAAGTAACAGTTTCAAAGGCAACTGACGGCGGGTGGTACGGCGCTCGGTGGCCATTCGTCGATACGTCGTCTTACTTCCAATGGACGGTAAGTGCAATTACGAATTAGGTATCTAACTTATGTAATGTTTATATTTACGTGAGCGTGAATTGCGTGATCGATATACCTACCTACTACTCGTAAGTCGTAATCAATTCCTAACGTAGTACAAATTATGAAATAGGTAGTTAAATTACTTAGTTAACTTTACGTCGTGATTACTGCATTTTGATTACGAAAAAAATTTTACAAAATTGGCGTAGGATAGGATGAGGATAGAAGTTTACGTCGCATCTTTATTATGAAACTTATACTTAGTAGTAGTAAAGAAAGTAAGTAAGAATTTATGTATATTACTTATAATGCTAATGCCCGGCCCTTCCTAAGTACATATATTAAAAATCTTCAAGCGCAGAATGCACCTATAAATGTTTAACCCAAGACAGTACATGGGTAGGAATAGCAAGGAACACAAATGGCAAATTTGTTCGTGCTTCAGAAGGTTTAACATAATATTTGTATGCATTTATGTAAACTATACCATGTCTTCATTCAAAGCCCGTCAAGCTCTTCCATCACTAATCTTTTAGATCACGATAATATTCAAGTATAATTTACATTAAATGCTTCCTAAGTACCTATTTTGTAACATTTACTTTCCCTCTCAAAGATCACATAGCTGTCGATCCTGGTTACTATTAAAATGTCGTCTGTTGATAATAAATCAATTGTCCTGTCGCGGTCGTAATTACCACCCATGTAATAGGAATCAGCATAACTTAGCACCTAACGGAAATGTCGTAACTCGTACCTGGTAGATATGGTGGCAGACCGGCTAAGTTTCAGCTTTCCAGAGACAGTTTCTCGAGTGTAGAATGAAGATGTACGCTTGGTTAGAAAATAGATCTGTTTAACTAATTCCAGCGGGCCTATAATAATTGCATAAATCACGTAGGTAGGTACATAACGTAGCGACTTTCCACAGAATTCTAAAACATCCAGACGGAAAGATTTTCGAGAAATAACTCCACGCTATAGATAAGCATTTCAAGTTTCTTTCACTCCAAAAAATCGATATGTCCAGGGCACCTGCTAGAAAAGCAATCGATATCTGGGTAAAACAAAAAAAGTCTAAAAATGAATTTGTAGCACAACACCAAAATCACCAGACAGATAAAGCGGCGAACATCTTCAAATACCAGCCTACAATCAAGACTGATTTGCTGAAAGGTGAAAACAAACCCTTTGACCTCTTTAAGTTACTCTCCGAAGAAGACTCTCCATCCATACTTCCATTTTTTTAAAATTATAACTGGAACGTTGTTTATAGGGTTATACACCCGGGGACAACCTTCTGCTGCCGCTGCTCGTGGCGGCGATGTCGTCTATCGCGCTGGTCTTTTTACTAGCGTTGGCAGTCCGACGACGCAAAAGAAATACCACTGCCTCCGCACAAATTGGGGTAATTATAAATTCTTTTATTTTTTACTTATAATAAAACTGTTACTGAACGATTCCTGTACATTTTAAATACCTAAGTATATTTTGAAAGTTCTAATCGGGGCAAGCATTACTAGGGATACAGACCCCAAAACAAATAGGTATAATTGTAGGTATATTTTAAAATTTACTCTGTCTGACAGTGCACGCTTCACACCGAAATTAGGTACCTACTTAATTGATTTAAATGAACTTAACATGGCATACCTACTTTCACCTAATACTTCGGGTTAACATAGACTTTATTATCTTGAAAAACAACGTGATCATATTATAAGGGTTCCTTTTTTCTTTTTGAGGCACGGAACTCTAAAAGTAGATTCAAACTTAAGATTTTACATGTAGGTTGTCTCTACAAATTAGAGCCCCATTAACAAAGGATTTTCAGAAATCCCATCCAATTGAAGCCGGGGTGTTGATTTTATGCTGTACTTACTTATGTAGATAAAGATCTTCATGATGCATAATACGTGACCCTTGTTCTAGAAGTTAACCACCGACCTGCAAGCGGATGACAATACTAACCTGCTAACGGCAGAAAATCCAGAAGAAACCGAGGAATGAAGGCGCTAATTGCTTTTAAGCTTGCTCCGAACTGAATGCCTAATATGTTTGATGAGGAGATACAGCTGGTTCCTTTAATAGTACCTATTGGCTTCGCATTTTACGCACACAATTGAGTAAAACAGTCAATAAACCCATAGCAAAAATTACTTCCGGTTCTGAAATAATATTACTACACGACTGCCCACAAAAAGAAGATAACCCTTTTAGGGTGTATGTGTGCAAGTTTCTTTATGCCACCATAGCTTCTAAATCTCCAAATGCCTCAACAGATTAGAATGTAGGGCCTATGGGGTGCCATCGTCAGAAGGCTATTTTTTTGAAAAAAATCAATAACATAGCGGCAGCTGTATGGCGCCGATTTCAAATGTTAAAAAGTCTTTTAGTTTGTTTTTGGCAGGGCAGTCATAGCCATGTATTTTTTTTTAAATTGCGACTTGTTTTAAGCGTTATGGAATTGAATGACGCAAACAATAGAAGCATACCTACCTAATTACCTACTGGAAATTTCAAACACCGGAGTAGGTAGGTATCTAGGTAAGACTTAGATAATGCCAATTAAAGTTTTTATGTGTATAAGGAAGTGAACATTATTGAATTGCAATCGCTAAATTATTGTAGTAGATCATCAGGAAAACGTGAAATTTAAGGTAAACATTCGACCGCCGACGAGGAAGCGACTAGCTATAGACTATAGTTCTCGCTCAAGAAACGTGCAATCGATAAGTATAATATCATGATGTCGTATAAAGAGATAAATACATATATTATAAGATTATCGCTAATTGTGCACACAATCGTCGAGAACTCTCGATCTACTAGTTTTTCGTAGCAAAAAAATAGTAAAAAAATTTAAATATGTATGACTCGCGCAGCCTATCCGATCGAACGGTGCGAGTAATCGCCCGTCGCAATCGCACACTCCTTTATAGCTTAGCGACAAAACTATCTCAACTAAACGCTCGATTCTCGTTGCTCACCACTAGTTTCTAGTTTTTAGCTAAACTCATTACTCGCTAATCGTCGGCGGTGGGACAAGTGCCTAAAATAATAATGTTCCTATCATTTTGTCTTTTTGACTCGATCCTTATGTAAGGCATTCGAAACAATATTTTGACATAATTATATTGAATCGCCGCCGCGCCGTAGTTCGATGTTTCACTGCAATAAAAACCTAGGTAAGGCGACTGGCGAATCGTTGTTCATATTCAAGCTTAGCCGTGTTGCGTGTTCAACTAAATTTATTGGGTCACATTATGGTTTTGTTGTGAACACGAAAACTATGCGACGTAAAGTTAAATATCTTCAATCATTTAAACTTAGTATGCCACGATCTCGATATGAAATCGCATTTTCAACTTTTTGACCAACTCCAATTTTTTTTTTTTTTTTTTTTTTAATAGATATAGCGAGCAAGCGAGCAGGCGGGTCACCTTATGTTAAGTGATTACCGCCGCCCATGAACATTTGCAGCACCAGAGGAGCCGCCGATGCGTTGCCGGCCTTTTAGGAATTTGTTGGTCCGCCCCTTGAATAACCCCATGTTATAATCTAGTGGGAACACCGCCGATGGGAGTTGGTTCCACAGTTTGCACGTGCGTGGAAAGAAGGATCTGGCGCAGCGGACGGTCGAAGTGCACCAGACACCCAGATGGTGAGGGTGAAATTCCTATTGTGAAATTATGTCATAGTTGAAGATAGCTGCTTTTTTATTGCTATTAAAAATTAAGCAGGCACTGTATTGTTTGATAATATGGTATGTATGGGCAATGGGCATAAACTCTTCTTATAATCGTCTTAAAACATTCAGTGCCTATTATTTGTATAATATAACGAAATTTTAGCTAGGCTTTTTACCTGAAAGCCAAAAGATTGCTTATTCAGAGATACGATATAATATGTAATTCTGTAGTTTAAGTACCTAACCTATATTTTGTAATCACCTAGATTTTGACTGTTTAGGTAAAGTCCAATGCCAAAGCTACTAAAAATATTTTTGTTACGAGTGTAATTCTACAACGTGTTTTATTGGAAGTCATTTTATCATAAGGCTGAAGAAAGTAGACGACATTAAAACTCAACCATTCATCTTTAAGTATTTATATTTAGCTTCAAAAATGTCATGTCAGGCAATGGATTTTATGCTGAAGATTATCCATGACATGAAGTAGTACCTACCTACTTATACCAATCATAAAGTTTGAAAAATTCAAATAAAAATATTCTGCATTTCGCATGTTTGAGCTTCGAAACTTTTTAAAAACTAGGTAAGTACGTCGACGATGTCATATCGATATCCGATTTATTACTGACTGTTGTCAGTCGCAAAAATAAAATTTATGAAGTAATCAGTGAACGACAAAGTATAGAAGGCGCGTTTCTAACAATTGCCATTCGAAAATAGCGAGCAAATTCACGTTTGTTAAATACCTACCTACCTACGTGAATCGCAACAGCCTCATGATTTGTTCGTACTGTCACGCGATAGTGACCGCTGTAGAGCGTGTGGAATATATTATATAATATCTACTTTGTCATTCACTGTACATGGAATTCTTATAAATGTACATTGTAGCTAGTAGCTACGTACCTTTTATCTACCTATGTCTACTTACGAAGATAATTACATGGATTAAATACTGCTTATTAGGTAAGTATGACAGCTTACTTACTTTACTCTTAGGTAGACGAAAGCTCGAAGCTCGAACGTGGACTGTAGCACATACATTATGAGCAAGAATACATGATAGACAATCCACTAGCTATCCTAAAACAAACCTATATCATATCTCTGAACACCCCAATTGTAAGACTCGTCAGTATTAACAATCCCTGTGGTATATCAAAATAAGCGTACCTATTCATTTGTTATTGTGTAGTCATAGGATGTAAGATGGAATTTACTTATTTATTATCAATCTTATTGTTACTCGGTTTCTATGTCTGTATGTATTTCTTCATCAATTCTCACCTCTTGATTATATCATTTTTGTATAGAAATAAGACTGATATAGGCTTGCGTTGTGTTCCAGTAATTGGGGATGTGATTTTTTTTGTGTTGAACATATTTTTATAACAGCACTATTTCTTTTTGTACAGATTTGTACAGGTAAAAAGAGCTCTGGATATGGATAAATACAAGTATGCTAGATAAAGTGTGCCATACAAGATTATAGTTATTTTTTGGTGCCAATTCAAAGCCAAGCCAAGCGTACCAAGAATGGAAATCGATACTTTGTGTCAAATGGTCTTCGTATTTACATTATTTTGACAGATGTCTCATCAATAACATTTAGTACCGAGAACGCTCACATGACACTCAGTGCTGATATCATCGCCAAAATGGCGATTATCAAGTTGCTTCAAGAACAGTCGGCAATAGCAAGTCCAGCTGATACTATACTACTTACTATATAATTGTATCAGTGGAGATCAGTATCTGGATGGCAGTGGAAGGAATGTAACTATAATATAAGCGTTTGGTAACTGTACGATTCTATGGCACGGGAAGCAAAGATTAACTGACGAACCAAAAGCGGGGCATCAGAAACACCCATCGTTGCATTTCACTTCGCACCATGATACACCGAGCGGGTTCTAGATCAGAGTTCTTTTATCCAGGTGGCATATATTATATTAACCCTTTGCGTGTTATAATATAAATCAATGTTAGTAGGTATAACTATAGGTAGACAGTACAGAACTACCACTTCAATCAGTTACGCCGAGGTATCTTCGATTCTGCGCAGAAATCTAATTTTTGAATGGCGCGAAAATATTTCAGCCAATCATAACGTGCATTCGTCCGCTATTGGTTGTTGTCTACGCGCGAATTATGAGCGAGACAGCACGAGTTTCTGATGTTCTTGAGTTTAAAATCTTAACGCCAGGCAAAATGGTATGTATTTCATTGGTGTACATTCGGTTTTAGTCGGCGTTAGGTTGCGCTTTTTGCCTTTTGTTGCGCATATGGTGGTAGTACTGTACTGGCATCATGGCATGTGTATTGTGTACTGTGAGACGAGAGGTAGATAGCTAGGTAATTGAACATGGAACAGACTGGAAGTTAGAAAATAATAAAGGCAGGGGCTGAAGTAAAACTTGGTCAAACGTGGACATAGCAATCATCATCATCATCATCATTTTTAGTATCATCATGGTTAACCCATCGCCGGCCCACTACTGAGAACGGGTCTACTGTGAGAATTTTTATACAATTAAAATAACAAGTAGAATTAAATTAAAAAATATTTTTTTGGAAAATTCTAAATGACAATGTTGGTTGGGGTCCCATTAGGTGCTAGAATGGCGACCTCGCACCGGAAAGCGCAGTGTTGGAAGACCACCATTAAGTGGACAGACGACATCAAACGAGTCGAAGGGAGCCGCTGCATTCAGGCGGCGTAAAATCATGGCGTGTGGATTGTGGAAGTCCCTAGAAGAGACATAGGTCCGCCAGCGGATATCTATCAGTTAACAATGATGATGATGATGAAATGATAAGACGGTTTGGTAGGGCTAGGGACTCATCTTGGCACACTTGATCCAGTTTTACTTACCCCCATAAGTCCCCATAGAACATGAGTAGATATTGCATAGTGCATTATAATCGCGTTGATTGAACAAAAAGACTTAAGAGCCGGACACGCATTTACGTAACACCATAAATACATAAATTATCACGCCAGCAATATTTTATATCATGCAAAATGTATATCGCACATAATAATATATTTATAGATGTTAAGTTTATAATATTAGCTTTTGTGTAATAGTTTGTCTTGAGGCAGTGTGATTATTTTATATGCTGGAAACACCCACCATGTACATAATGAAATAAATTGTTTTCCCACTGAAGTCTTATTTATATAATCTCTTTAGAGTAACTTTAGCAGGCTAATTCTAAGTAACGGTAATAATTGAAAGTTTAAGAATAGAAAAACCAGTGAACGACAAAGGAAAAAATATTTCATTCACTTCATTATAGCGCAACGAAATCTAGGTATACTTTACCGCGCGCATCTTCAATTCGATTGAAGCTCCATAGCAGTAATGTCACTTCGGGTCGGCCAGTCACGGCAGCAGCCAGTGTCGCATGTTACACAGTACGAATCAATCATGAGCCTGTGGCAATTTACGCTAATTGATTGAAATTACTTGTGGCCTCTGTTTTTGAATGACTTTCTGCTATTTTTATACTGGTTTTATAAGACGTGCATAGTGCATACCACGTAGTCTATTATGCCGTTCTGGCGCGCAAACGTAGGTACGAAAGTCGAAACGCACTCTGAATTCTGTTTCGTCGATCATTGCATTGCAAGTTGCAACATACAGCTATAAACAGTAGTTTTATAGCACTAAAGTACACACTAAACAAACTGATAAGTATAAATAAAAGCCATTTTCGTTTCAATTGACTTATATTGTAGAAAATTCCAAATATTGCAACCATTTTAAACATAAGTTTAACCTAACTTACAATTATTATTATAAACTAATTTAAATCTTACATATTTCACAATAAATAAAAACATATTTATCCTTTTTTGTTATTAATAATACACATATTTAGTTAACTAAAATATACACCACACTGGGTCATAATGTACAAACATAACATATTATAAATAATAATTTTTTTATTATTATTATTGATACAATTAAATATCACTTTAGAAGAACAACAAAGGCATTAACTTAATACAAAATCTTTAACCTTTCCAACATTTGGCTCTTTTAAAAGCTTTTTATTATTTTGACTTGTTATTTATAGTGATTTTTAGACACGCGTGGTTTGGATGACAATGGATGATTATGGTACCATTGAGCGTCTCTGATGATGGAGGTGGGACGTGGAAATTGCAACTCCTCGATGGTATACGGCAGGACAGTCAAGTTTGGACGCATTTACATTATTTTCGTGAGTATAGATGTACATAAGAATAGATGATCTAAATATATAAAAGGAAAAAGGTGACTGACTGACTGACTGATCTATCAACGCACAGCTCAAACTACTGGACGGATCGGGCTGAAATTTCGCATGAAGATAGTTATTATGACGTAGGCATCCGCTAAGAAAGGATTTTAGAAAATTCAAACCCTAAGGGGGTGAAATAGGGGTTTGAAATTAGTGTAGTCCACGCGGACAAAGTCGCGAACATAATCTAGTTTATACATAATATGATAACTAGAGTCCGATGATGGAGGTGGGATGTGTGCACTATAACTCCAAATTGGGCTAAGATGTATAGTACGCGACAGCTCGAGATGACAATCGGGCTGGGGATGTCCGGCACACCCACACAGCCCCCCCCTAACCCGGTGAGGGATAGCGCGGAGGACGTGCGAGTGTGTGGGACATCCACTTCATACCCGGAGTGCCATCTCGCCCTGTCACGTACTATACCTTCATGTATTGTTATAGATAAAACAATATTCGTCATACCAGAGCATGACACTCTATAGTAAGAAACAAAACTTCTGAATACTTAATACAATGTTTAGCTATCATTTTAACTAAAAATATTTTCGTAAGTATAATACTACTAAATTTGTATAGTTTGTAAAGAATTTGTCCTTTAAACAACAACACCATATGGTGGATTTGTTAAACAATACAAAAAACCTTGGTTTTAACCTATTTTAGTTATTATATTATTATTATATCTCTCTGGTGATCGTCACTTAATCAGCTATATTGTGAACTTTTTACTTAGCAAAATGTTTAAGCCACATCCAGGTTTTATCAAATCAACCTACTCTTATTCTATATGTTTATACAAAAAACCTAAACCTTATTTGAATTGTGTATATTCTAGTCTACGAGTATTGTACAAATATGGTTATGGTAGATCGGTTTGAATTTTATATTTATCGACTATGTCTAACAAAAGCTGATAGTGAATTTTTCGAAACTTGCCTAAACTATCACCTCACCTGGCTTTGATACTAGGTTTATTTATCTAGATGATGCCCATGACTCCGCGTGGATTTAGGTGTTTAAAAATCCTGTGGGAACTCCTAAAAATCCTATGTCCTTCCCCGGGATGCAAGCTATCTCTGTACCAAATTTCGTCAAAATCGGTTGAACGGTTGAGCCGTGAAAAGCTAGCAGACAGACAGACACACTTCCGCATTTATAATATTAGTATGTACTATACACGACCTAATATTTTTCGCCGCACTTTTCGATTATCAGCTTTGACTAGACAGACTAATAAATAACCAGAACGATATCTTATTATATAAATAATGTACATTGTATATGAAAACACAACATATAATATAATATAATTAATGTATATTGTATATCAAAATACAACGACTTAATTAATGTGAAAACAAAAATTATTGATGACTATTATTATTTTAACTACTTGACGTTACAATACTTCTAATAACAATAAGGATGGGCATAGTTCACTAAACTAGTAGTTATCGATTTTATATTAAACAGCTTTTAGGTAGGTATTCAAATAAGCATTTAAACTTTACGACACTACTAAGGTTACAGGCGTATCCTTAGTATCCGTACAAAAATTCGAGTCCGACCTATCGAAATAATTTCACATAAAGGTAAAGACAGATTGAGGCAATTACGCAACGTATGCAACGTAAATGCCTAAGGTATTATATTATTTTTACCTTAAACCTGAAAGTAAGTAAACCATTAAACAAATTAGCTACCAGTCCTAAGGCGGCGGATGTGCAGGTTTGAGTAATCGCGCCAGGACGTGCCTGCCGCTAACTAGTTTCAATTGCTGGCCGTCCATGAGGACGCTCCTTACGCCAGTTGGCGTCGCTCCTGACGCGCTTGTTACCGCCTGCAGAATAGAGGACATTCAGTTTTATACCCTATCCGCGGAAAGAGGTTAGTCTAGCGCTCTCTCTGTTACGTAATCCTATACAAATGATAGAACCAAAAATCTCAGTGAGGCGCTAACCATTTTGTGTCACCAACTAATGCCAAACAAAACTATGTGTATTCATTGATTTTCGAATGTTTTTAAACACATTTTCGAATGTTTATTGAAAAAATGTTTGTGATTGGTTGGTAATTCGAAATGGTTGACTCACTGAAATTTTTGACTATCATTTGTATGGGATTAAGTAACAGAGCGAGCGCTACACTAACTTCTTTCCACGGATAGGGTAACAGTACATGTGAAAAGTTTTAAGTGTTAAGTGAAATAGTACATTCTTTAAAAATCGTTTAATAATAGGCCATTAGTAGTTTTCTAAATACATACTAACTGCAGATCTTCAATATGTAAATGTGTATTTTACTTTATTAACCAATTATAATAACTACAAAAAAGTAGTTTTTCTAAACAGCGTTAAATAAAAATATCAGAAAGCTTTCGGCACGTAATTGTTATCTTTAAAACTAACAAATTTTGCTCTACGACTTTTCAAAATTCTGTATTAATTTATTTCATACCAAAAATTTAATAAATTATGTTTCCTCTTTGAATCCAAATACACGAGAGTCGAGACCCAGACGTGCGTGTGGTTCGCGTGGCGTTACAGGAGAGAATCTTTGTAAAATATTGAATATTTGATATTCCACGAAATATCTAATAAAAAAAATTGTATAACAAAAATTGTAGTTTTAATAATAACAATTACGTGCCGAGAGCTTTCTGATATATTTTATTTAGTCCTGTATAAATCATACAATCATTTTGGCTGTAGTAGTGTTAAAATTTGAATAAAATTTTAAAATATGCCATTGCAATATATTAGGTAAATTGTGATTTTAAGCAGTGTTAATAAAACCGAGCTACATTAAACCTAAAACCCATTTCGTGGCGTTTACATGCTTTCATTCTGTTTCATGCATAAAGGTGATAGCAGACGTTTTATTTCGAGTGAAGGATGCCGAATGAAAGACAAATGAATAAAAAATGAACCGTCTTATATCATCTCAACCAAGTTTTATTCATCCTTTAGCGTCTCCTTCCACTAATAAAGACCGTACCGTGACCAAACGTAGCATATTATTTTATTTTAAAGGGCTACCTCGAAAATAAATATAGAAGTATGAGGATTTCGTGTATCAAGAAAAAAATTGCAGAGCTGCAAATGGGCAGAAAGTGACCAAAAAATCTGTCATTTTATTGACAAACTGTGCTAATCCATACTTAATATTATAAATGCAAAAGTGTGTTTGTCTGCTAGCTTTTCACTTTTTGAACCGAAAATCCCAAAAAAAGATCCCAGGGGATTTTTTAAAAACCTAATTCCACATGGACGAAGTCGCAGGCATCATCTATTTGGTATATAAACAGACAACTCGCATCCCGATGACCGATGACCGATGACACGGATAAGGATACTATTTATTCTGGAAAATCAAAGAGTTCCCTTAGGATTTTAAGAAACCTGAGAGAAATGCATGCGGACGAAGTCTCGAGCATCATCTAGTATCGAATATAATACGGATATGCTCACGGCACGTTCCTAGATTTTGGGTGAAAATCTTTAACTCATTTCATTGGCATGCAGATATAGTTATCACCTGCTGAATTTTAATTCCCTGCGGAAGTTTAACCTGATGTATCGGATTCACCTGCGGTAACGATAACGGATTGTATCAAAAATAATATTTTGGACGTGCTTGCCACAATGTAAAGGAAAAAGACGGATAGTAAACTGGCACAAATTGGCGACAGTATGATTGCAGCTACATCTGCACAAAAAGCCACCTAAGCTTTGAGTTCGTAAGTTGCCACTGCCATAAAAATTTGACACTGAGGTTGTTCATCTGCCAAAATGGCATTGAGATGTCTATCAATGAATCAACTTTAACATGATCAAAAAAAAAATTGCAAATGGTTACAGAAACCTCGAAAAAAATCGATGTACATACATTTAAAAAAACGGCCCGAATTGAGAACCACCTCCTTTTTGAAAGTCGGTTAAAAAAACACGCCAAAAACTTACGCCTACATCCAAGTCCCGCTTCTTTACTCTAAAGACTTTAAAAACTTTGTCGTATTGTTTCACCTTTAAGCCACTTATTGTAAGAAACCTTCCTGCAAGTCTCAACAACAACTGTACCACGTCTGTATATATTGTTAGTTTTCCCTGTTTTAGTACCGCCTTCTTAAGAGTTCTCTAACCTGTTGCCTGGAAGAGATCGCTTTTTTAGCGATAAGGCCGCATGTTGTACTTATACTATACATTGCGTTATTGTATAATGTATATTTTTTGGTGTACACTGTACAAGTATATTACGTTTACGCTCCAACTCATCGGATGAATGATAAGGGAACGCGTAGGTGGCATTAGTAACGAACAGAATGGGTAAACATTAATTTTTTATGCCTTTCCCAAGAAAGATCTTTTTTAACCGACTTCCAAAAAGGAGGAGGTTCTCAATTCGTCGGAAACTTTGTTTTTTTAATGTATTTTCCTTTATACTGTGGCAAGCGTAACACATAAAAATAGGCAAAATAACATGAATCATTTTCTAAAATTAAAAAGGAACACACACACATTTATATGAAAGACAAAAATATGAAAGTAATTTACCTGTTGTAATTTCAACATTGGCGCTGTAGTTGAGGAGGTTGTGACAGTTTGAGCTCCTGTAATGAGATACATATTTGAAATATTAAATCCATGCTCGGTAGTGAAACTGTGATGAGTTGATCATCATCATCAACCCGTCACCAGCTCACTAGTGAGCACAGGTCTCCTCTCATAATGAGAAGGGTTTGACCACGCTGGCCAAGTGCGGATTCACACACCTTTAAGAACATTACGGAGAACTCTCAGGCATACGGGTTTGTTTCATGCACTCCTTCACCGTTAAAGCAAGTATTGGGGCCGATTCCCTTGTACAGAATCTCTAAACTTAACTAAATTAACAGGTCTAAATCTAGTGCTATCCTTTTCTCCAGGCAAAATTATGAAAGGGATAGCAATAGATTTAGACGTGCCATTTTAGTTTAGTTTAGAGATTGTGTACAACGGAATTAGCCACAATATCTAATTGCTTAAGTCCAGGATGGAATTCCAAACCCTCCGACTGGAATTCGGACGTCTTAACCACTATAAGCTATCACCGTTTTTTTCATATTAAAAATAGGAAACAGTACTCGTATATAAATTACTATTTAAATTACATTCCCGCGACTTCGTCCGCATGGACTATACAAAATACAAAGCCCTATTTTACCCCCTTAGGGTTTGAATTTTCAAAAATTATTTCTTAGACTTCTACGTCGTAATAGCTATCTGCATGCCAAATTTCAGCCCGATCGGTCCAGTAGTTTCGGCTGTGCGTTGATAGATCAGTCAGTCAGTCAGCTTTTCCTTTTATATATTTAGATTTTTTTCATTAGTTCAACTTCGGCAGAGTGAACGTGATTATGAGTTCTTTCAGTTCTACTGAAAGATTATTATTATTATTTTATTTCAACACCTACGTCTAGCTTTACAGCTTTAAAGATGCGTTGCGTTCGGCTTATGCCGTTCGCCTCTATGTGCCATTATAACAACTTACCTATATTGCTAAGCATTATTGTTTGTGAGGTTGGCGTCCCACTGGCAGAAGTAACTCGAATAGCGGATCCGTCGCTTTGCTAAAATGAAAAAAATAACTCAAAATGTGACAACTTCTAAAAACAAATGTTTAGAAATCCAGCAAATGTGTCACGTCTTGGCTAATCCCATTGTATACAATCTCTAAACTTAGCTAAAATGACAAGTCTAAATGTATGTAATGTATTGCTTACATCTTGTATCCTTTCCATAATCTTCCCCACAAAAAACGATAGCACTAAATTTAGATATAATTCAAGTCAATTTAGTTTAGTTTAGAGATTGTGTACAAAAGATTAGCCACACTAGCAGGTAAGACACAGCGCGCTAGCTAGTAGGCAGTAGTAGTCTACTAAGAAAACAAAACTTAAGATTATATATTTACTAGATGATGCCCGCGACTTCGTCCGCGTAGATTGAGAAAAGATTAAAAAAAATCCCGTGGGACTCTTTGATATTCCGGGCTAAAAAGTAGCCTATGGTCCATCTCCAGGATGCAAAGTGCAAACTAACTCTGTACCAAGTAAAACATGACAACAACTTTGTTCATGTGAATTTAGGATGCCTAAAAATGTGCTGTCTGATTTTCCAGGACAAAAAGTAGTATACATAATATGTCCTTCCCCGGGATACAAGCCACAGAGTGAACTAGAATGAGGGATCTTTCGGTTTGATCCTGAATCGACAATATGTCAAATATTAGGCTATTATGACGTGAAATCATAGAAAAAATGACTACCCGTGTCAAATGTACTAATATACGACGCCTGCCAGTGACGTAGAAGCCTTTTGAACTTTGAAGAACGTTTTTTTTATAAGTTCCCTAACTGTCGTGAACTGTGAACTATCTCTGTACCAGTTAAAATTGGTTTAATTGAAAAGCTAGCAGACATACAGACATACACTTTCGCATTTATAATATTAGTATGGATTACCTGTAATATTAGATTGTGTAACGGTTTGGCGGCGGTGAGCAGTAAGGGCCTGGCCAAACGGGACGTGGGCGCCAACACGCGGACGCCTCGAGCTCGCCCCGCCCCCGCGCCGCCCATCATGCTCTCTAGCGAGATCATCTGTGTCTGAATGAAATATACAGGCACTTTTGGTAAATATAAAACTATATAAACCTTCAGGTACTCAACAACTAAACAGGAGTAGAAAAGACTCCTACCCCTCTACTGTGTATCGTGTGATGATTGTGTGTTGCCCCCCACCCCACTCGAAACCGATAATTTTTTGCAAAGAGTTTACCGTGCAAATACTTCAGTATTCGATAATAAGCAAACTTCAAAAAAATTTAGCATGATTTTTAGTCATTTTAACTTTTTTAAACATATGAATGTATTATGCCAACTAACAATATGAACTAAATTTTTTTATGAATATTGAATGGAATTTTCAACTTATTTTTGTATCAATCAAGTGTTTTGATTGTGATTCTCTCAAATTGTTATAGTTTTAGATTAAAAGTTAGATGTTAATTTGTAACGATGGGGCTGGCATATAGGTCACCTAGGAAAGCTTCTTGAAAATTATTAAAACTTACCTGGGCATTGGTTAACAATTTCGCAACAATAGGCTGCGAATTCTTATCACCTGGGGTCTGCGTTCTAACTACTTGAGCTATAGACTTTGGAGTCTGTTGATTCGCTAGCTGTAGCGTCTGTCCATTTGCCAACTGCAAAGTCTGGCCACTAGACAACTGAACCGTTTGTCCACTAGATAACTGCAACGTCTGTCCACTGGGCAACTGAACTGTTTGTCCTCCCGCTAATTGGACAGTCTGACCGCCAATTTGCACTGTCTGAGTCCCTAATTGCACATTTTGTCCACTGGGCATTTGCACAGTTTGACCACTTAATTGAACGTTTTGCCCCAACTGAACGCCTTGCACGTTCCCACTCGCTAACTGAACTGTTTGACCACTAGGCAGTTGAACACTTTGCGGCGGTAGAACACTCTGACTTGCCACTTGTACACTTTGTCCGCTTGGTAATTTAACCGTGTGACCCGATAATTGCACACTTTGGCCAGCCAGTTGCACGGATTGGCCGGCGATTTGGACGGTTTGTCCGGCCAACTGGACCGTTGAGACCGGTATTTGAACTGATTGGTTGATGGGTTTGATGGTTGATATAGCGGTTTGTATTCTCGGGCTTGGGTTTCTGACTTGGGTTGTGGAGATGGCTCGGACTTGTTGCATGGTTTGTGGTGATGCAAGTTGTACTGTTTGTCCGCTGGGTAACCGAACACTGTGGGTGGGCAACTGTAGTGATGACAGTTGCAAAGTGTGTCCTGAAGACAGTTGCACAGCTTGTCCACTGGGCAAGTGGACCGTTTGGTTGGCAGCGAGCTGAACCGTTCGACCGCCAGCCAACTGCACCGTCCTGGTCGTTACGGACGAGGATACAGCCGTTGGAATACTCGATACCACGTTTGTTGTACTTGTAGTGCTCTGGAATAGAAAGAATTCCAAGAATTTCTTTTAAAATATTTCTTGGTTTCTTCCATGCAAAAAAAATACGTACCTGTGCGACTGTCATTACTGAGGTTGTACCTGGTACGGCCGGCCGTTTTTTAGTAGTGGGTGCCGTACCTGAAAAAATAAATTGGTTTATCAATTGAAATGCGTATGGTATCTGATAGAAATTGATTGATTGGACTGACTCATTTTTGCGCAAAGGATTAGCCTGGCTGTCTAGCGCGGAAATGCAGCCATTCTTGGCACCATTCCACGCGGGAATGAGTTGTAGGTACAGTTAGTTTAGGCTAGCAATAAGTTTTATATTAGTATTTTTTTAAATATACATTTATTGACGTTCAACATGTAAGTAGCAATTTCATCGAATAAATCATTAGGGGATAATGTTTTGGAACAGCAAACTTACTCTGTTGCATAAGGGCACGCGGCGAAATAAGGGATTTTCCGGAAGATGGCGCCGCTGGACTCAAAACTCTGACTACCCCTCGCCTTGCACTTGGAGTTACCTGCATGACGAAATTATACATCAATTATATAATATACATCAAATATATAAAGGCATTCCGAACCAGTGGTGGATGCATCCGACTATTCGTAAGTACTTGTAAAAGTTTATTCGAATAAAAAAGATTTTTATTTTATTTTATATATCTATGTATGTGACTGTAATAATGATAAGTTCACAAAAATCAATAAACAACAAAAAATATTCGTGTGACTATAATATGATAAAGTCACAAAATCGTTAAGACAATTATTTATTAATTATTACAAATCTAAAAAAAATGTGCTCATAGGCTAAATTCATGAGGGTAATCAGTTTTATAAAAATGTGCATCAGCGTCAATGCCAACAAGGTTATAGTTCGCGACAGGTCGAGCTGGCAATCTGGGTGGGGACACCCCGCACACCCGCACAGTCCCCGCGCTTATTCAATGCGAGCGCTTCATACCCCGATTGCCGACATGTCGGGTACTACAGGTAAATATTTGATAAATATATTTAGGATAAATAAATCAATTGATTAAAGACAAAATAAATAAAATATATGGCATGCCTGAGTAGTCGAAGTGCACACAGTGATTGTGGGGGCCGTAGCTGCAGTTTGACCCGACGGCGGCCTGATCAGTAGAGATCGCGTCACTTGAGCCAACTGACAAAAATAAACAAAAAGGAGATGGACAAAAATTGTATGGAGGCGTGCCCCAGAACGTTACGTTGTACAGAGATGATAATATATGTACCATTTAATAAATGTCATCATCATGATCAACCCATCACCGGCTCACTGCAGAGCGCGGGTCTCCTCTCAGAGTGAGAAGGGTTTTTGGCCAAAGTCTACCACGCTGGCCATGTGCGGATTGGTAGATTTCACACACCTTTGAGAACATTATGGAGAACTCTCAGGCATGCAGGTTTCCTCACAATGTTTTCCTTCACCGTTAAAGCAAATGATATTTAATTAATTAAAACGCACATTACTCCGAAAAGTTAGAGGTGCGTGCCCGGGATCGAACCCCCGACCTCCGATTAGAAGGCGGACGTCCTAACCACTAGGCAATCACAGCTTATGTAGGCTATCACAGCTTACCAAGGCTATTATCACAGCTTATTAATAAATGTACAGAGATAATATATCTGCCATTTGATAGTAAAAACCTACTTTTAAGAAAAAAAAAGTCGCATATTGTTTTGCAGTCATGGCATTAAGTTCATGATAGGCATAGTTCAGCCTGGGGCAAATTTTGAACATCTCGTTTAAAAAAACCCCCGACACAACGACCTCTAAAAAGTGAAAAAATAATATTAGTATTGGCCCTTTAAGTTTAATATAAATAGTAAAATTTATATCCAATACTAGCTTATGCTCGCGACTTCGTCCGCATGGACTACACAAATTTCGAACCCCTATTACACCCCCTTAGGGGTTGAATTTTAAAAATTCTTTCTTAGCGCATACCTACGTCATAATAGCTATCTGCATGCCAAACTTCAGCCCGATCCGTCCAGTAGTTTGAGCTGTGCGTTGATAGATCGGTCAATCAGTCAGTCAGTCAGATTATATTGTTTCAGATTCAGTATTCAGATAGTAAAATAAAGATATTATTAATTGATATTTTTACCTTAGCAGATTGGTTTATGGTATTTTGTTGGAGAGACACCATATTATTCAAGTTGGGTGATACCATAGTTGGGACTGATGGCGATTGTTGTACTGGTAAATTCAGTGTTACCTATATAATAAAAACATTAAACATTAATTATTGTTATACAAGTCAGAACATAATATTATGAATGCAATTTTTACAAAATGTGGCTAATTCTCTTGAACACAATCTCTAAAATTAAACTAAATTACTATATAGTGCAAGAATCATTATAATCGGTCCACTCGCTTAGTCTCTAGACAGCAACAAAGGAATAAAATCGACCAAGTGCGAGTCAGACTTACGTACCGAGGGTTCTCGGATATTTTTTTCGACATTTTGCACATTAAACCTAAAACTATTGTGCATAAAAATAAATAAAAATCTGTTTTTTAGAATATACAGGTAAAGCCCCTTCATATGATACCCCACTTTGTATAGTTATCTTACTTTGAAAATTTAAAATAATAATAATCATTTGTTCATTATCACATTTTGATTTTTTGTGTGTGATTTAACCACAAATTCACGGTTTTCGGATTTTTTCCTTTACTTGTGCTATGAGACCTACCTACCTGCCAAATTTCATAATTCTGGGAAAACGGGAAGTACCCCATAGGTTTTCTTGACAGACAGACAGACAACAAAGTGATCCTGTAAGGGTTCCTTTTTTCCTTTTGAGGTATGGAACCCTAAAAAAGAAACATTATATAGACTGATGAACACGTAACCACTCCTTTGCGTTCCGCAATCGGGTGATAAAAGACAACATGAGAGCACAGAATCAGTACCCATATTATAAATGTGAAAGTGTGTTGGTTTGTCCTCCAATCACGTCGCAATGGAGCAACGGATCGACGTGATTTGCATGGGTATAGTTAAAGACCTGGAGAGTGACATAGGCTTTACTTACTTTTTATCCCGGGAAATCAAAGAGTTCCCACGGGATTTTTAAAAACCTAAATCCACGCGTACGCTAGTTCAAAATAACTTACAGGTACTTGTGATGTTTCGATCTTCAAAGACTTTTGCTTTGTCAAAGGCGACCGTTGAGGAGTTACAACTATAGATGGCATAGTAGACGGCGCCTGCAACATCGGCTCACTATTATGCTTCGTCATTGTAACATTTTGCTTCACAGTTTGCACGACTATCTGCTTCTGCTTCGGCGACGCCGCACTTTGTTTCACTGTTTGCTTCTGTGCGGCTGTTTGCTTCGGAGTGCTTGGTTTAGTTAAATTTGGCATTGATTTAGGTGGAGTTAATAAGCTTGGTAGTTTTTGATTCGTTTGTGCGGATTGTTTTGGATTTGTTTGAGCTGTCTGTTTCAGGGTTGTTTTTGGTGTTGTGTTCGATTGTTTTGGCGTTTGGTTGGATTGTTTGGGCGATGGGTTTGTTTGGTTGGTTTTTGGTGGTGCGTTAGCTTGTTTTGGTGTTTGTTTTGTTTGAACTAAGGAGGGAGTTTTGGCGTTTTGTTTAGGGGTTATTGTTTTAACTTTAGGGGTTGCTGGAGCGAGTTTGCCCTTGTGTTTGTTCGTGGGAGTCTGTTTAGGTGTGGCTTGTGTAGCCTGCATGAGCAATTGTGCGGAGGAGAGGTGCGGCGCGGCGGGCGGGGCTCCGGAGTCGTCCACGTCTACGTCACTATCCGACGCATTTTCATGCCCTTCTTCTATACTAGGTCCATCTACTTCCATCTGGTGGAGAAAAAAGAAATCTATGACTGAAATCATACTCGATTTTAAATAGGTCAACTAGTTAATAAATATATGCATTGAACAAGATGACAGAATTTGTAAAATTGGGACTAAAAATTTGTTTAAAAATAGTACGTACGGGAGTCGGTGGGGAACTAACTTGAGGAGCTGCTGCAACAGCTTTGTGAGCTCGCCCACGAGCCGTCGTATTTTTCGCCCAATCTTCTTCGCTCCTAAAAACATACATCTATACAAAACATTTAATTAAGCAATTATTTATTAAATTGACATTTTCTAACGACAACTGAGAGCGATTAAGCAATTCATTTCAGTCATCCGAATTATATCCGTCATCCGTGAGAATACCAGTGATTGTCTACGACATAATGTCATAAGCTATCATACTTAACAAAAAGGAACGTATTTTCACGGACTCGGATCTGATGAGTGCGTAATCGCCGTAAGGGAGGTCATCCACGGCCAATTTTTGGTGTTCGATATAGGTGGCGCAAGACCTCGGCGTGTGGAAGTCCCTACAAGAGAACCTATGTCCATTAGTAGTCCATTTTTCCTTAGTTTGCTTAAAAGATAAACAAATCGCACAATTTCTCTCGAAGAAACACGTAAGCGATGCCATTACCCCAGCGCTTTAGACCTTCTGGAGTTAGATTTTTCACTCGTATCATGATTTCAGTTGTCAGTAGCGGTGCCTAACAAGGTTGTTAGGCCCGCGTATAGTTCGCCTCTTCCACATTTCAGCGAGAAGTCACTTGTTTACCTTTTAACTAAGTAAAAAGCTACGATAGCCCAGTGGTTAGGACGTCCGTCTTCTAATCGGAGGTTTGGGTTTCGATCCCGGGCACGCACCTCTAACTTTTCGGCGTTTCGGAATATCACTTGGTGAAGGAAAACATCGCGAGGAAACCTGCATATCTGAGAGCTCTCAATAATGTTCTCAAAAGGTGTGTGAAGTCTGCCAATTCGCACTTGGCCAGCGTGGTAGACTATGGCTAAAACCGTTCTCACAGACCCGTGCACTGTAGTGAGCTGGCGATGGGTTGATCATGATAATGACGACGATTAGTATCGGTAGACGGGAACGATTTGGAAGTTCGGGTTTGTACTCACTTGTGCCTATGCAGATAAGTCCACGTAGCCGTGCGTTGGTCGTACTTGACGATGGGATCCCTCTTGACCGCCACTAGTCGCTCCAGGGCGCTGGCGACTGCCACGGACAACGCTTGCTCACTGCACGGTACTATCCATTGCGACATTCTGCGATCATATCAAATTGTGTGGCGCATGATTATTTAGTAGTTTGAGCTGTGCGTTGATAAATCAGTCAGTCAGTCAGTCAGATTTTCCTTTTATATATTTAGACAATTGTGTCTTTCTTCATACTGTGACAAGGCGTAACAGACGCCAAAACAAACATGCAAACAAATTTTTTTTTCATCTTGTAGTTTTTTTTATAGTTATAGTGTAGTTTTGTTCAAGTTGTTAAAATTGAGATAGAACCGGTTGACAGTTCAGTCTATTTACAGGTTACAGGTAACCAGAACGCTGGCAAAAACTAAAGACAGTTGATAGAACTGATGATTTCTGATACAATATCACAAAAAAACGCGAAAAAAACCTATATTTTGTAAAAGCATATATTGCGAATAAAACATCTGACTGTCGCTAGAGGCAACGAACGTTGCGTAAGTAGGCCACTTGGAGTCAATGCCACGTCGTAGGTGGGGCATTGACCCGAGTTTTGCACGTTATACATTGCGGGTTTGAAAAATACTAAATCATTAAAATTACAAAATGAGGCAAATGGTTATTGGTATTGGATTGTGTTTAGGTAGTATAACACCCTGTGTAGAACTCAGTTCATAGTTGTTACAAACTGTAGGATTTTTTGCGATTAATGAGTTTTTGCAGTAAGCTGAGGATTTACTTACTTGAGCAAAGTGACTATGTCCCGCCGAGTGCCCTCACCATTAGGCATCCTGGCGAGCGCGTCGCGCAGCAGCGCCAGGAAGGCCGCCGCACGCGGCCGCTGCTGCGTGAGCAGCGCCGCGCCCGCGCCGCCCGCCGCGCCCGCACCCGCGCGCTGCCCTGTCGCCGGACCCACCACGGACCGGTAACTGTATGAATAAGGGTCATAGCAGACACGATGCTTTTAGCATCCAATTCCTAAACAAGTTAGACCTTGATTGCGATCTCACCTGGTGGTAATTGAGGATACAGTCTAAGATGATAGCGGGCTAACCTGGAAGGGGTATGGCAGTTTCATTAAAACCCATACTCCTGGTCGGTTCCTGCGCGACATCGCATCGGAAGTCGGAACGCTAAATCGCTTGGCGGCATGATTTGTTTCACGGTATACCTACAGCGATCGAACGCAGAAACGCAGCATCGAGACAAACGCTAAAATCTGCGATTTCAATACAACGATCGAACGCAGCAAGTCGTCAAAACGCGATGCAGCATCGAAACAATCGCTAAAATGCTCGATTTCAGTACAGCAATAGAATGCAGGAAATCGTCAAAACACGATGCAACATCGATGAAGTTGCGCTTCATATATTGACTGTCATCTCAACCTGTTGCGAACTATAGTTATAGCCGGCTACAAGCTGGTAGTAGTGGAGTGCAACTCAAACCGGAACTACTCCCGGACGACTTTATGATTGAGCTCCTCAAACCTGTTGATGTAGAGTAAAGCTCTCCTAAGCTGTGGGGATTTAGGGACTGTTGATAATGAATTCACCCCCCACTAGGTGGACGGACGACATCAGACGAGTCGCTGGATTCAAGGGGCGCAAGACGGTAGCGTATGGAAGCCCCTACGTCCAGCAGTGGACGTGTATCGGTTGATGATGATGATGAATTGAGATTACATATAGGTATCAAGCAGTAACTTCATGATTGAACTCTAAGTCCCAAGCCTCAACCCTGATGATGCAGGGTACTGTAAACGAAATTCCACTTGGCTTCAAGGATAAAAAGACACATTACAGTAACGAAAGTCTAGAATTAGGTACTTAAAACCGTCACTCACCCATATTGCATGTATGTGAATGGCTTGGAGGCAGAGGCAAATCTCTTGCGCTCCTGCGTTCTGAAATCGGTTATTTCTGCCGTCGTCGGCTGTCTCACTATCCATGACGTTGGATACCTACAAGATAAATGAAAAAATCTGTCAAGTGCGAGTCGGCCTCGCGCACGTAAGATTCCGTACCATAGTAGAAGAAATAACATTTTTTTTAACAATTGCCATGGCGGCCATTTCGAAATTTTTATTATTTGTTGTCATAGTGTAAGAATTTCAACTCGGTTTACGAGACACAGCCCGCTGACAGACGGACGGATGGACAGCGGAGGCTTAGAATTACCTGGGCGGTGGAGGTTCGCTGGCCAGCGGCGGCGGCGACACTGCGCGGAGCCATCGCTCACACAGTCTGCCCAATATCGCATCGCAGTCCCGCCCTGCGCCGATCCATTGGTACATCTACCATAAATACAAGGCGAACTGAAATAGTTGCACAAAATACCTAATAGTACCTTTAGGTTAGAAAGAATGGACGAATCGAAAATGAGTTCTTATTTGCACAACATTGCTGCATACAAAAGTACATTTTAAACTTCAAATAAAATATTTTAAAGTTTCTTTATTCGTTTTGCTAATGAATCGCCGAAATGTATGTAGGTACGCGCATAACTTCCGAACGCCTGCACCAAACGGTGCAGGTGTTCGGAATTATTCTTTTCTTGTGTTCATTGGTGTCAGAACAAGGTTGTATGAAATAATTTTTTTTGAGAATCCACTGGAGGGCCGCGGTACGCGGACAAAGTCGCGGGCAACGGCTAGTATGACACAATTATGTACAGTACCCGGAACGAAATATTGTACATCAACCTTTAGAAAGAGATAGCGGTTTCGTAGAGCGTTGCCTCTGTTGTTGAGACCGACAAAACGTCACATGGATATGAGTGACAGAGACAACGCTCTGCAAAGCCAAAATCTCTCTAAAGGTTGATGTACAATATTCTTGCCAGCTACTTCATAATCATCATCATCATCAACCAATAGACGTCCACTGCTGGACATAGGTCTCTTGTAGGGACTTCCACACGCCACGGTTTTGCGCCGCCTGGATCCAGCAGCTCCCTGCGACTCGTCTGATGTCGTCCGTCCACCTAGTGGGGGGTCTTCCAACGCTGCGTCTTCCGGTGCGAGGTCGCCATTCCAACACCTTGGGACCCCAACGTCTATCGGTTGTACGAACTATGTGTCCTACCTGTGTGTACTGTAGCTACTTGCATGTAAATAATCAAAAGGATGATTTTATATGAAAAAGTCAAAACAAGTTATTATCAACATCTGCACTGAAGTAGCCAGTTCTTAACTAAATAAAACTTTTCTAACATCTCTATTTTCTCGACAGATCTTTACGTTCAAACTTACCTGTGTTTCGGACATAAACTGGAGATATGGAACAAAGTCATCAGGGTGAGGTCCTCTCTCGCCGGCCAGGAAATCTAGTGCCGAATTCAACTCTCCGCACCAATCGTCCGACACTGGAATATGATTGCTGTTTTAGCTCTAAATTTTATATTGCACTATATTTACAACATGCGGTTATTCAAAATTTATTGTTTATTTTTAAAAAAATATTTATTATATTTAAAAAAAAAATTATATTTAAAAAAAAATTATTTATTATTTATTTATTCAAGGGGCAGACCAACAAATTCCGGCAACGCATTGGCGGTTCCTCTGGTGCTGCAAATGTTCATGGGCGGCGGTAATTATTAACATCAGGTGACCCGCCGCGCCTGCTCGATTGCTCGCTATTTTTATTTGAAAAAAAAAGTACAAATTGTTTTTTGCAAAAAAATATCCCTATAAAAATAGCCCAACCACAATTGTGAGTTTTTCACGCAGGAGTCGTAAAATAGTAAAGCTAGGTACAATCTAGAACTAACTGGTTCTCTAGATTCAAAGTCGGTGTAAAAAGTCACACACTTGTTAAACTTTACTTGAACAAAAATATATTCTACTTCTATTCTATTCTACTAGACTAGCTGATCCCCACGGCTTCGCCCACGTGGATTTAGGTTTTTAATGATCCTGTATAGCTTATGTCACTCAGGAATAATGTAGTTTTCTACTAGTGAAAGAGAAACTACTTAAAATCGGTTCAGTAGTTCCAAAGATTACCCCCTACAAACCAACTTAACCACATTACCTCTTTATAATATTAGTATAGATGATGCCCGCGACTTCGTTCGCGTGGATTTAACTCTTTCATTTCCCAGGATAAAAAGTAGCCTATGTCCTTCCCCGGGATGTAAGCTAACTCTAACTATCTAACAAAAAAATATATTGTCAAACACTATAGTTTTAAAATATATATAAGTTTTATTATTGTATAAATTCACCGTATCTTAAATAATGATTTCTTCTATATTTATGTTTAAAATTGTTCTCATGTAAGTGAACTTTTGTTCTTTTTTGAGAAAATAAAAGTCTTTAAACCTAACTCTGTACCAAATTTCACCAAAATCGATTAAACTGTTGTACCGTGAATAGCTAGCAGACAGACAAACAGACAGACACACTTTCGTATTTATAATATTAGTATGGATTCTATTCTATCCTAATTACTTACAATTGTACCAAGTATTGAGAGGCGCGATCGGAGATCTCATGACGGCGGCACATCTCGCATGCAGCTGGTGTTTGGACGCGCGGTGCGCCGTCCTCGCGGGGAACAAAGCCCGCACCAGAGACAGGAAGTTCGCATGTGTCGTCTCAGTTAGAGCCTCGTCTGTCTCGAGGTGATTTTCTTCAGTCTCAGTCGACGTGTCCACAGGGACCACTTCGCCAGAGTCGTCGGCTAGCTCTACTGGCAGAGCCATCATATCTGTAAAAAGCAATTTCTTTCAATTTTTTTTTCTAGGATTCCGTACCCTTATACAAGTGTAAGAGTAAGAGTACAAAGCTTAGTAATAGGGTCCCGTTGGCACCCTCTGGGTACAGAACCACAAAAATTACGTCATATCTGAAACCTAGATGCTTATGAAATAAAAAATACCATTTATCTTTATTTGCATTATTTACCTATTCCATCCAAATCTTCCAATTTGATAGGCACTGGTTGGCATATTCGTGAAGTGTTTTGTATTGAAAATGCAGGATCCTGTGGCTCTTGTTTTATTACTCTCTCCACATCATTTTCAAGAAAGTTTGTGCTGAAAATAATTCAAATTATATTATAATAATTATTCAAGCTCATTCCTGCGACTTCATCCATATGGATTTAGGTTTTTTAAGATCCTGTTGACACTCAACTTCATGCAAAATTTCAAGTTTCTAGAATCTAGAAACGGACAACACACAGCGTAAACTGGTCGATCTAGAATCTAGATAGATAGATTTCACTCTGAGTTTTGTCACTTATCAATCATTCAATGAATATCTACAATTCATTTCAATATGTAAAATAAAGATTAACAGCTGATTACTGAAATGTAAGTACAGTACGTGGCCGAAAGTGATGAACATGGGCCTTTAGAATGACATTTCATCTTTGTAGAGCGTTGTCTCTGTCACTCATACCCATATGACGCTTTGTTGTTTTCAATGGCCGAGACAGTGCTCTACAAATCTGTTGTCTCATTCTAAAGATGTTCATCACTTTTGGCCGCGTACTGTATCAATTTTTTTAATTGATAAAATTAATATTTAAAAAGTTAAATAAACAATTCAATATTTTGAGATAAAAATGAGCATTTTCTGAGTACTACTTACTTACTACATTACTAAATAATACTTACTTTGAATACCTCAAGTCAGATACTTCTTGTTTAATATCCATATCCATTAGCTTTTTGTTATTTTTCGGGCTAGTCACAGGGTCTAAAAATGATGAGCTTTCTGAATCTGAATCTTCTTTTTCACATTTTATCTTTATATTAGGCAAAAGTGGTTTGTTTTCTACGCTATCCTGTTCTTCCTTGATTTTCTTATTAGGTGGTTTACCATCCTGCTTCTGTTTAGATGTATCCTTTCTAGCACCTTTTTTTAGCTTTTGTATGGGAGCCTCAGATTTCTGACCACCAAACATAAGCTTCTTGGCTCCGTTCAATAATGCCACTCTCTGTTTTATGTCATCTAATGTAATACCTGTGGTGTTGAGTTCTGGGTGATTCTAAAATTAAGAAACAGAACTTGTAAAATTATTGACCTTGTACAGGTTGAATCACATAATTATGACATCGCCTACGTCCATCGGGAATAGTAGCAGTGGTTCCAGAACTTATCCTCCACATTTTACACATAAATTCAAAAAAGCTTTGGAATTTTTGATATGACATTGGTACTGATTCTGAGCACAACCTAATTTTAGAGTATTCGCATCCTCTTCTTACTAATGTAATAAGAAAAGGAGAGATGCAGTTTGACAGTTTTAGGTTTAATTTTTAGATGGTAAAACCCATGATTTTAGTGCACAGTCGCGAGCCTACTGTTTAAATTTGTAGAGTGCACTAAAATTTAGAGTCATTAAATGTAAAGTTCATGTTCTGTCCCTTTTTAGCATTGTTAAAAAGAAAAGGATGCAGATACTCTAAATTTAGTTTAGTCTTTCTTTCTCTAAACTAAATGGGTCCCAATATGACATTAAAAATTGATTTAAGTCATACTGATATTATGTTTATTAATAACATACTTGTAAAAGTTTAATTGAATAAAAAATATTTTTATTTTATACTAGCTGACCCGGCGAACTTCGTACCGCCTAACAGAGATATTTATTTATAATAGAGGGCAGTGTCATTAAGCAGTCTCAATATATAAAACACAAAAATGTTTCCACCTATGTCCAGTATAGACTTTGAAACCATACAACCAAATGTCCCAAACCAGTTTCATTAGAAAGGGAACGCGAAGATAGGTTTAGACAAAAACTTTTTTGTAGCATAGTACCACATACTGGGTATCCTCTAGTAACTAGTTAATACTATAAATAAATGAACCTCTCTATACTGTCGCCTTGCTCTATGAGTAGCCAGAACATTCTTCAAGCAGTCCAGAGAGGCAGGGTGTGAAGCATCAGCTATGCCAAGTGTTCCAGACACATTTGCATCTCCACTCTGTAAATTAAAACTTAGTTTTAACTGTTGGTTTGCTTGGTTTAAGTTCTATAATAAAATAAAAACAGACTTTATGACTATTGTTTATGATCAAAAACAAAATATATTAGGGATTGAAAATGTTACGAATGTTAGGGATTGAAAAATTATATTAGGAATAAGAAAAATTCTAGTACAGACCTGTCCAAGGTGCATTGTTTTTCTTCTTTTGAATGTATTCTCAGGTGGTCCTTCTGGATAGTTTTCATCCTCAGATTCAAGCCCGCCCACCTCACTCCAAATGGCAGACAGCTCTTCAAAGTACCTTTGTCTCGCTCTAACATATAGAGGCTTATAGTTGTTCTTGCTAGAAGGCTTTGGAGCCATAACTGGAACGAATGGTACCGGTCCAGGAGGTGCAGCTTTTGCTGTAGCTAGCAGTCTCTCTCTAGAGATAAGCACCTCTGGTAACATTTTTGCATAATATGACTTTCTCTGTGAAATAAGAAAAAAATCATTACTTTCTGTTGTTTTAAAATATACAATGCACTAGCTGCCCACAAGTTTGTCCGCGTACACTATACAAATTTCAAATCCCTATTTCACCCCCTTAGGAGTTGAATTTTCCATAATCCTTTAATTCCATAATATAAGATTTAAGTTTTTAAAAATCCTTTGAAAACTTTGATTTTGCAGAATAAAAAGTAGCCTGTGTCCTTCTCCAGGATGCAAGTTGCCTATATACTAGATTTCGTAAAATCTGTCAAACAGACAGGCCATGAAAAGCTAGCAGACACACTTTCCCATTCATATTCATAATATTAATATGGATAAAGAAGTCAAAATTGTTAGTATTTGCAACTTGTACCAAATAATAACAGTGATATCACTTGTCAATTATGCTTATATTGTTTTAAAAATATGGTAATTGTTGGTACCTAGTCTTGTATGACAACAAGACTAACAATGAAAAGTGGCTACAAGATCACCTTATGCCTTTGCTGTTTGGCTCTGGCTTTTGTCAAAAACTTCCTCATTCTAGCAATATCTGGTCTGTAATTCCCTTGCCTCAAATTAGTAAAGAACTGATTCATTGGTGATTTGAAATGAAGTGGTTCAAAGTCAAACAACATTTTGATTGTGGTCTCTTTTTTTTCTTCGTCATTGTCAGGAAATGTTGGAAGTAACTCTTTGAGATATTCCTTGTGTTTGTCTTCTAAGCTGTCCCAAATTTTCATGGAAAAGAACTCCTTGAAAACTGAGTAATCTTCACAAAGTCCTTGTGGAAGTTCGAAGGTATGCCCAAGAATGCGCACTGGCTCTGTGGCCTCCTCCTCGTACTCTGAACTTGCGCTAGAACTACCAGAAGAGCTGCTACTTGTACTCTCACTGCTGTAACTGATTTCACTCTCCATCTTCTCCTCCATGACTGAACAATACGGGTGGGGTGATTATCTTATATGTTCGTGCAAGCCATTTACGGTTTATCACGCGCGAAATGAAAGATTTTCCATACACTACAACGATATTTCGCGATGTTTTGCTACCGATGTTGACGAAAAACCTAATCACCGAATTAATATTATCCAACAGAAAGCCATGGACTTTTTTAAACAGCCGTCAAGTCTTGTCTAAAATAAAATACAACGCACACGACAATCTGAAGAGTTTCATACATACTATGCGCCAGAACGGCACATTGCGATGAGAAAATAGCTTGACAACCCAGAACAGCGACATTTTGCCTTTTCAAAATAGAATTTAAAAACAAAATAAGCCTTGTCTATGCTCTTGACATTTAACTATAGTCTATGGCCAACCCACAGATTATAATAGGCTGATGTTTTGACTCGAAGTTTGCCGTCCGACACTACAAGGGGTTAAGTGGGTTAAGTAGTAGCAGTGCACAAGTTCCCTGACACAGAGCCATCACGCACTCTTCCTATGACTAGGACTAGACTATAGACTATGCTTTATACATCTCTATACACTGTAGTCTTTACTCTTTGGTGTAGTGGTAGTGTCAAAGAGTACCTATATCGTAGAGTATGTAATCACTACGTTTTATTTAGTGTAGTAAATATGGCTGACGAACTCAATGTTGACAGTCTTATTCACAGACTTTTAGAAGGTAAAGTGCATTTATTAATGTTAAATCAACTAAATTTGCAATCTGCACCTACGAAAGTTTTGTGTAAAACATTATTTCAGTATGTGTTTGGCTTATAGTTGCGTAATTACTGCTGAGTGTATAGGTATAGAAACGTCTTAACTCATAAATAAATCGATTATCCTAAATTCTTATCTGAATCTAGTATGGATGTTCATGTTCAAAAGCCTTGTAGACGGCTATTTTTGTGTTAACAATAGCGTGTATTGTAAATTGAACGACAGTCACGACTCCTCTAGTCTAGTATCAAGTATTTTTAAGTGGATGACAGATTCCATAGCATCGAATAGTTTCATGGGCTTATTGTTATGCTTTGTTCGCATTGTATGTTACTTTACTTGTTTAATTTCACTTTATCATGCTGCTTTTTATGGGTTACATCAGTATACAGGCTGCAACAGGAAACTGCACGACGAAAAGGGAAATTCAAAGACATCTTTTCAGGAGAATGTATGGTTACCCCCAAAGTTCTATTTTCAGTATTGAGCTAGAAGTTATACTTTTTCTTATTCTATTCCTTTGAAATGGACTGCTCTTGTTTCGTTTTTATCAATTTACATGTTTTTTATTTTATTACCCATAATAATTATTATGATGACAACATTGAAAATCCTCATTGAATCCCCATTGAACTTTTGGAACAAGGTTGCTTTGGTCCAAAACACTCACACTGATCATTGTATACACTATACAGCATATAACTGCAATGTACATAAGAGAAGACCTAATCTTTATTTGATGTGAATGATAATGTTTATAGAATAAGTATTTAGTTTTATTCCGTATTAACTGTTTTTGATGTAAATATCATAAATAAGTCTTCCTTGAATGTGTCACAAAAATGGTAACTCTAGCATGTCAAATAAACTGTTTAGTTTAATATCCACTTAGTCACCAAATCAAGTTATTTGCTTCCATATAATAGTTTATTAGCAAAGACACATGGCACTCCAAACTAAATAACTTGCACATTAAAAAAATTTAATTAAAAAATTTAAATTATATGAGAAGTAAAATACTGATTCGATTTGGCAATATAAGTGAATGTTAGTTTAGAGGTGTATATTTCTTTTTATGTTGTGCAGTGAACAACAAAGAATAAAAATATACTGTATGCTCCATTATATGAGGGCAGTGCATATATTATTAGAGTATGATATTACTCTAAGCATCTTTTCTTCTTGATTGAAACTTTCATCTTCTATTTGATTGAAACTCTGTACCCGTCACTTGCCAGCGTCACACAGTTGGCAAGTTACAGTAGCAGCCAGTGTCGCATGACCCGCATTAGGTACAGATCAAACTTGAGCCCATTGTGATTTGTTGCCCTTATTTTATTAATGTAGATTGTAAGAAACACACTTATGCTTTGTCGTTCACAGATGTTGTGCAATATTTCTGCAAAATGTTCCTAAGGCAACAAGTTCTTCAAACAAAAACAATTCACAGCATATTATCTCAGTTCAGTAACCATACAGTTGTCCAAAACTGTTGACAGCAGGTGCCTGAGACCACTATGTCTGTATTTAAGCATTTCAAAACACACATCTATTACATATTTATGCTGAAGATTTATAGTGTGTCACTGGCAGCCGTCCTGCTTTGTCACAACATAAAATAGCTAACGCAAACCATACACAGTCAGCTCAACTGTATCATTGCTAAACTGTGATTCATCCTTTTCATAATCAGCATTTGTGTCTGTTGCTTAAAGGCGAACTAAATGAACCAAGAATTAATTTTAGTGTATCTTTGTCGCAGTTCGAGGATGCCGCCCTGGGAAGACTGTGCAAATGTCCGAGTCGGAGGTGCGGGGACTATGCACAAAGTCGCGGGAGATATTCCTACAACAGCCAATATTACTCGAACTAGAGGCGCCACTCAAAATTTGTGGTGAGATTGTAGTGTGAATATGTTAGCCTAATATGAGGAATGTTCAACTATTTTAATTATGCGCCAAGAGTAGGTGGCCCACTCCACAGCCGGTATACGCGACTGGCTGGCAGGGATGACATCGCATTATTATGTACGATTTTTTTCATGCACCATGAGTCACAGAGTGTAGAGGCTGTGGACAGAACTTTACAGGATATCAGAAACTCCGCTGCCGTCATGTCATGGGTGGGATTACTTTTGTATTTGTTTGCTGGAGATTTCCGAGTTCCGACAGACACAGTTCCCGTTGTTAACAGAGGAACGCGTTCAGATATTATCATAACTTGCACCCGTGCGAAGCCGAGGTGGGTCGCTAGTCAGTTAAATTTTCCGCGATATTTTAAACTACTATCCTTACCCTACTGGTTACATCCATTCCATTGACCTAGAATCATGTTTTTTTGTAGATGGAGATAAAGCAACAAAATAATTATGCGATTGGGTTTTTTATAGCTCGACTATATTTTATCCTTTTATTTTTACAAGACTAGGGACAGATCGAGCGGGACTCGCGTTCATTTTTTCGCTGGCAAGTTTGCCCTTAGATTAATTCCTGATTTTAATTGAAAAGATAAATTAAGTGAGAAGTTGTTTGTTTTGTTAAACATATTATCAGTTAAAACACATCTTAATAATCTACTGATTAAATGAATGGTTGTACCTAAATATAAATGTATCCATGTATGTATCAGATCAGTGACCAACTAAAATTGAGTCACCAGATGATTATGTGACTCCTTTCCTCTAGTCTGAGATCTGTGTGCTACGTTATATGCCTTAATTTGTTTGTCAATTCAAATTAAGCCCAACTGCGTTCATGCCTCGTCCAATCACAAATGTATAGACAACTAGACGATGCCCATGACTTAGATCGAGTGAATTTAGGGGTTTTAAACCGTTGGAAACTTGATTTTTGGGACCAAAAACAGCCTAAGTATGTCCATTCAAAGGATGCAAGTCAACTCTGTACCTCGTTAAATCGGTTAAACGGGATGGGCCGTGAAAAGCATAGTGGTTATTTTCCCTTTGCTAGCAGACAGACACACATTTTCACTTTTATAATATTGCTTAGTATGAATTAATTGCTTGTCCATGCACGACTTAACATAAATCATGCTTATGGGTTTCTTCGGTTTTAGTCATTAATCGTAATTTTTGTTTCCAGGTGATATACACGGCCAGTACACAGATTTGTTGCGTCTATTCGAATATGGCGGGTTTCCGCCAGAAGCCAATTATCTATTTTTGGGCGATTACGTGGATCGCGGCAAGCAGTCTCTCGAAACCATATGCCTCTTGCTTGCTTACAAAATCAAGTATCCCGAAAATTTCTTTTTGTTACGAGGCAACCACGAATGCGCCAGCATAAATCGTATTTATGGTAAACATTATTTTACACTACACAAAGAACTCCCACTACCTTTGTTTATTAAACTCAGTTAATGTTTGGTAGGTACAATAGGTACACCAAAATTTTTTTTCATTTAAAATGTTACTTGACCATGTTTATATCTAATAGCCATTCTTAATCTAAATAATATAAAATTTTACTATAAATTATGTTTTGTAGGGTTTTATGACGAATGCAAACGTCGGTACAACATAAAGTTATGGAAAACCTTCACCGACTGCTTCAACTGCCTCCCGATTGCCGCCATCATTGACGAGAAGATATTCTGCTGCCATGGAGGACTGTCGCCCGACTTGCAGGGAATGGAACAAATTAGACGGATAATGAGACCCACTGATGTCCCTGATACAGGTAATCATCATCAAGATCATCAACCAATAGACATCCACTGCTGGACAAAGGTCTCTTGTAGGGACTTCCACACACCACGGTCTTGCACCGTCTGAATCCAGCGGCTCTATGCGACTCGTCTGATGTCGTCCGTCCACCTAGTGGGGAATCTTCCAACACTGCCTTTTCAGGTGCGAGGTCGCCATTCCAGCACCATGGGACCCCAACGTCTATCAGTTTTTCGAACTATGTGCCCTGCCATGCACTTCAGCTTTGCCACCCGTTGAGCTATATCTCCTACAGATAACCTCATTTCTGATTTGATCATGTAGAGTAACTCCAAGCATAAAGGTAACATAGATGAATTTAAGAAAGAGAAGATTATTATGAAAAAATGATTAAGAATGAATGCAATATGCTTTAATGTATACCATCATAAAAAGAAACAAAAATAAAACATTACACTACAAAAATAGTAGTACAATTTGGCGGCCTTATCGCTTTGAAGCGAACTCTGTCAGGCGTACCTAACACTGAGAGTGGAGTGGAGACGAGATGTTTCCCTAGCGCACTTCCCAGCGCTCTCCATACAAATGTAATTTGGGTCTCGCTTGACTACATTATATTACTAGATTTTAGAACTCTTCGATTTTCGGGATAAAAAGTAGCCTATGTCCTACCCCGGGATGTCTATCTCTGTACCAAATTTCGTCAAAATCGGTTGAACGGATGGGCCGTGAAAGGCTAGCAGACAGACAGACACACTTTCGCATTTATAATATTAGTATGGATAGTATGGATTAACCAATCAAACTCAATGAGTAGATATGTACATTCTAGAAACAAATATCTGTCTTGCGAGATTTCTGTAAAAATGTGATCCCAAAGATTCGCATGTAAATCTTTGAGCATGCCCGGGATTGAACTCCGGACACCCCGAATAGAAGGCCCACATCTTACCATTAAGCTATCACCACACTCAGCATCAAATGTTCTTAATTCGCTTAACATTCTTTCGAGTACAACTTTCAAATATGTAATTTAGTACCTAGTAGAGAATACTGTATTAGTTTAAAATCGGATAGAAGTGTGAATGTTCTGTAACTGGATTAAGTGGTTTCCAAACTTAGAATGTTCGCATGCAACGTGAGACTGACGCACCGCACGGTGATCATGATATAGTTTCAAACATTATTTCTAGTATCTGGCTAGTATCTTTGCTTAGCCACTTACATGTTTGATTGCAACAGATGCTATTCGTATAACTCTAGTTTCAATTTATTCTAATGGCGCGATTACACTTGGTCGCTAGCCCGTAATCTCGAGTACACAATTTCCTGCACCTTTTTAGGGCTCCGTACCCGAAGGGTGCCAACCAGTGGCGTGCAGCTCATAGAAGCATAAACGCACTGCTTACCCTTATTGTAATAAATCAATGCTTATTTTTCATTATAACCTGCCGTAAAATAAGTTCATACCTAAATGCATACCCTGACTTGAACTCCTGTGCACGCCACTGGTGCCAACGGGACCCTATTACTAAGACTCCGCTGTCCGTCCATCCACCAGTCCGTCTATCTGTCAGCGGGCTGTATATCGTGAACCGTAATAGGTAGAGAGCTGAAATTTTCATAGAATGTGTAGTTCTTATTGCCGCTATGACAACAAATTATACCTAAACATTTCAAAATTGCCGCAATAAAAATTTAAAGTGTTATTTCTTGTACAATGGGCGTTACCTTCCTGATTGCCATCTCGACCTGACGTGTACTATACCTACCTACCCAACTACCTATTGACTTACCTTACATAAACATTTCTTGATTAATGTGATAAGATTTAGTAGGCATGAGGTTATTCTTGACTCTGTTCGATTTTATAAAAGCAAGTGTTCGATAGCTGGTATACACAAACTAATTTATTTTTGATCTAGCAGATACCCGCGACCTTGTCAGCTTGAACGATTTAAAATAATTTAGATTTAATCAGATGTTCTTAAGCCGGATAACATCCTTTAGAGTACCTACAACTTCTGTTAAAATAAATTGCATTAATTGTTTAACTTTGAACTACGGATTTTCAGTCGGATATTTTTCGCAGTGTGACGCTCACTGACCTTTGCGAGTCACGACTAAATACTTTGTATTATTAATTACTGATACTACTACTAGATCTGTCCGCTGTCAGTTCAGAGATTTTTATACAACCAAGATAGCAACAATGAAAAACCAGCGCCCGCCTATTAACTCAATTTGCAGGCTTTTGTTCGTCAGTTATTCATGTTACAAGTGCGGTATGATGAAAATTACAGTCGAGGCGTTTTTAAATAACGCCAGAGTGCAATTCATAATGCGCTGCACGTGTTTCATATTTTCAATTGTCATTTCTTCTAATCAATGCTCATATTATGCTTATTATGCATTTTTACTTAGGTATTTTCATTGTACTGGTATATGCTGCAAATATGCTTTAGCTTGAATATTCATATGGCTTAGCTCGAGAATCAATTTTTTTTAAAGAATATTAGTAGGTACGACAATAGTGCAACGGGCGGAGTTTGAACCGTCGACCTTTAAGTTTTCAGTACACTCCTTTACCTGTTGAGCTATTGAGGCTCTAATCTATACTCTATACTATCTATACTCATAAATAAAATTGAAGTGTATGTCTGTAATTTCGAAATAACTACCTCATATTGAGCTCATTTGGTTATTTGAACTGTACCATGACTGAATCAAACGTTTTTAAAATTTTAGTCTGTCTGTTTGAACAGGCTATAATCTTCGGAACGGCTGAATCTATTTTGATATGACTTTCACAGAGAAATATAGGATTAACCAGGTAGTAACATAAGCTACTTTTGTAACCGACTTTCAAAAAGGAAGAGTTGTGTTTTTCTACCCACGTACACCGAAATCTCCGAGATTACTGAACCGATTTGCTAGTTTCTTTTTAATTGATAGAAAAACTTTGCAACATTGTTTCAAAAGAAAATTGGATCCTAACTCCTCAATCCTGATGCTGCAGGAGACCTGATCACCTAAACTGATGAGATTTAGAACCTCTCGGTTATAAATTGATATTCGATGTACCTATCAAGTAAAGACTATCGTTGAACTCGAGGACCCAACTCCTCAACCCTGATGCTGTAAGGAATTGCATTCTCCAATCGTGGTGATTTAAAAGCGGGCCTACCATGTCGGTTAGAAAAAGGAACGACTAAACTATACATATTATATAAAATATAAGGAAAAGCTGACTGACTGACTGACTAATCTATCAACGTATAGTTCAAACTACTGGACGGATCGAGCTGAAATTTGGCATGCAGATAGCTATTATGACGTAGACATCCGCTAAGAAAGGATTTTTGAACGTTCAATCCCTAAAGGGGTAAAACAGGGGGTTGAAAGTAAATGTAGTCCACGCGGTTGAAGTCGCGGGCTTAACCTAATATTTCTGTAAATTTTTTGTGGGTTTGTTGTTGATAAACGTTATCAAACTATCCTTATCACGTCTTTTGTCATCCGGAGTATCTGCTTCTATTCGAAATTTTGATAGAATTGTGCATAATCTATTTGTTGGATAGATTCTTGAATAGGATAATAGACTATTATGCTGTGTAGATCAACTGTATTTATCTATATGTAAAAGTCCAAAGCGAATGGCCTAGGATTCAGAGACTCGATGGTACCGTAATCATCTATTGTCATCCAGCCCACACGACACACTCGTGACTCTTAGTTTGTTTACCTGTTCCTACTTAAACATATTTAGTACACGTTGAAAATTGTATCGACAATCAGCGTAGTCTTCCTCGCTAACAATGCTAATCGATTACGTAACGTCAGGCAAATATCAGCTTAAATTCATAACCATAGAGCGTACCTATTGCAAACTCATAATCTTCTACACCTTTACGATCATTAATTATTATTATCCTATATTATTAACTCTCACGCCCGTGTAGAAAATATGTAGATACATATAAAAGTAAGAAGAAACATAATAGGTATAGTACCATAATAGGGTATTTTCGAAGGGTTTCGTGCGTGACATCGGCCGTCGAGGGAAAGAGGCTGCGATCCGCGCTTTTACATCTAAGTATGGCTCACTAGCTTTAAAAAAGCGGCCATGCAACTCCTTCTCCTTCCATAATATTATGGTCTCCCAGTCAGAGGGAGTTATTATCTACATCTACACTTTTACACCAAGTATCCATACTAATATTATAAATGCGAAAGTGTGTCTGTCTGTCTGCTAGCTTTTCACGGCTCAACCGTTCAACCGATTTTGACGAAATTTGGTACAAATTGCCGGGGATACCGGGGAAGGACATAGGCTACTTTTTATGCCGGAAAAATGAAGAGTTCCCACAGGAATTTTAAAAACCTAAATCCACGCGGACGAAGTCGCGGGCATCATTTAGTAATATTATAAAGAGGAAAGATTTGTATTTTTGTATGTTTGTAACGAATAAACTCAAAAACTACTGGACCGATTTCAAAATTTCTTTCACTATTAAAATGCTACGTTATCTCTGAGCATTACTGTATACTGTTGTTAGGCTATATAGCCTTAGTTAGGCTATAACATTTTTGGTAAATATTCCCCAAATTTTTTTAAAAATAAATGTCCACCAGTGCGAAGCTGGGACAAACCGCTAGTTATTATTAAATAGGAACGAATCACTTCGTTCAGTACTGGTACCTGTTTATTAATATTTATCAGTGTTGCAAAAGTAGGTACCCGATTTATTTGTATCTCCCGATTACCGATTCTAGGTTTTTTTTTATTGGTCACGAAAATGATTCCATTCCATCTACAATTTTGAATACTGACATCATTATCATGAAATATGTCAATTTCAGGTTTACTTTGCGATCTTCTGTGGTCGGATCCAGACAAGGATGTGCAAGGGTGGGGAGAGAACGACCGCGGTGTATCGTTTACATTCGGGCCAGACGTCGTCAGCAAATTTCTCAACCGACATGACTTGGATTTGATCTGCAGGGCCCATCAAGTATGTATGCTATGTTATTTTAAAATTTTAGAAAGTGCAATATCATGTTTGTCCTACAAATTAGCGTCTCAAAAGTGCGCATCTGAGTTGCATTGCGACGAACAGACGACCAAGACTACCATTTTTAGGATGCGTAGTAAACAAGGAACCCTTATAGTTTCGCCATGTCCGTCCGTCCGTCCTCGGTTAATCTCAGAGACTAATAGTGCTAGAAATCTGTAATTTGGCATGGGTATAAATATTAATCACGCCGGCAAAGTGTGAAATAAAATTGTGATATTTTTTTAGGGTAGCTCCCCTACATGTTAAGTGGGTATGATTTTTTTTCTCGTCTACCCCATAGTGTGGGGTGTCGTTGAATAGGTCTTTTAAAAATACTGTGTTCTAGTCTATAAGTTTAACCTAACTAAACTCGACAAAATGAAGACTAAACTACACTAAACGATTTTAGGTTGTAGAAGATGGTTACGAGTTCTTTGCGAAGCGGCAACTGGTGACTCTGTTCTCGGCGCCCAACTACTGCGGCGAGTTCGACAACGCGGGCGGCATGATGTCCGTGGACGAAACACTCATGTGCTCATTTCAGGTATGCTACAGTCCGTTCTGAGCCCTGAAATACACGGATAGTACGCGACAGGTTGAGATGGCAATCAGGGTATGAGGCGGGGGGGACGCCCTGTACACCCGCACCGGCTTAACACGGGGGCTGTGCGGGTAAGTTCCCATCCCGATTGCCATCTCGACCTGTCGCGCGGACTATACACAAATTCAGTACCTGAACTGACATTTTTACTTTATGTCGTCATTCGTGTTAATCATTCAAGAAGATAAAGTGCAGCAGTATTTCAGTTTTCGAGTTTGGTTTTGGAGCCGATTCAGCCCTATTCAGAATACAACATGGTCAGCTTGTTGAACTATGGTTTATACCCTTCTCATTTGAGAGAAGATTCATGCTCAGTAGTGGATGATGATGATTGTTTTTTGCACAGATCTTGAAGCCCTCGGAGAAGAAGGCGAAGTACCAGTACAACGGCATCAACAGCGGCAGACCGGCCACGCCTCAGAGATCGCCGCCCAAAAAGAAATAACTGACGTTTGGAATCCAGTGTGCTGCTCAGTGAGAGATGCTACAAATAATTTAATTATATCGAGTTATAATTGTAATTACATTTCACGTTGTCATCGGACAGAGCCGAATAAGATGCTTATATGAGTATTGTTAAAATTTAATGATTATTTATTGATTATTGCTTGTGCCTTCTTATTTTTAATTTTACTTTAAATGTGAGTGATATTAATTTATGAGTTTAGTTTACAGAGGTTTTGTGAGGGTTGTTGGTAGTGTTTATTCGGCGATGTCTCTTGACTTGCTTCTTTCGGTCCCTGGCGTTGCAGCCCGACATCGGACGATCTATGTTATGTTATTGACCTATTAATTTTTGATTGACAAATTGTTTGTTTCATCAATGTTGAAGTTAAAGATGGCTAGCGATCTTAAAGATGCGGGCATTGGACGAGAGCGTCGTTACATTGAATACTGTTTAAGTTGTAGTGGATCAGAAGCACCATTGCTTTGTTTGTTCTATAACTAATGTGCCTATAAATGTAAATTATATATTATATAGGTCTCGGTATAGGTAACGAAAATCTGTTGACTCGAAATTATAGTTCTTGTGAAATAATTTCAAATCATCAAATAAGGTGATGTAAGTTTTTAAAAAACTAAATCATTATGTTGGTTCGTTCCTATAAGGCCAGATTCTTTAAAGGACAAAGTCCTACAAGGACAGAATTTAATACATTCATACACATTAATTTAGTTTATGTACTTTTCATTTATTTATTCACGTGTTACATATTTTTGCCGACGATGTCTTGGGTTTTTATACATATAGTCTTGCTGATTAATCTGAAAAATGCATAAGATTGGGTGGAATGTGGCCCTGGATGAAATACGAGCACCCTGACTCCAAGTCTTGTGTACCCCTCTTGATTGTGGAAAGTAAGAAGCCAGTTGCTCTCGAAGGAGATCGGCGACAGAAGCGAGTCACTGACATCAGTAGCAAAACGAAGTAGCAATGATGTAAATAAAGGGACAACGAAGGGACAGTACGCGGCTGAAAGTAATGTACGAATGACATTTCGGATTTGTCTCTGTCACTCATACCTATATCACGTTTTGTCGGTCTTAATGACAAATACAGTGCTCTACAAAACTGCTATGTGCTTCTAAAGATCGATGTACATTATTTTCTGCCGCATAATGTAAGTCTTCTAGCATAGCCCGCTTAATAAACTTGTCTTTCTTCATGCTCCAACTGATAGGATTGGACTATAATATAGTGGTATGCTATACTTAGATTAGAGTATGAAGACAAGTATTCCTAATGCTCCAATCAGTTCAGTTCCCTAGTTGGAGCACGAGAAAAGACTATCTGAAAGATAATTTTCAAATTTACTTCTATGAAAATTACAGGAATCTGTCCTATTAAGTATTTATCCTAGTGAAAATCTGGCCTTAAAGGAATGGACCATCATGATGTTCTCCACTTATTGGGCTTTATACCAGCTTTATTTATTTGGTACTGAGATGGCCTAAAGACGTGATGATAACCTTTGCAGTGGTAGCTAACACGCTGATTTTCATTTCTAGGACTCCATTGCGATTCCCACTAAGCTAAGAGAGTGAGCTGACGCCCAGTGAAATTTATGTTATTTTGCACACAGTATTACTCTTAATCATTAAGTAGATGTTTCCAAATTGTTTGGCAGATTGGCACAATCGCCTGAGGCTTTAACTTCACAGATATATAATAAGCCTCAAAATGAATTGATTACTAAAGGCGGTAGAAGCAGTGTAGTCCTCGCAACAATAGTGCAATTGCTATATTATAAAATATTGAAAATTATATGCAGGTTTTGCATTGTACAATTTTATTTTTTAGCTATGTTAACAATGTCAAATAATATGCATTAATAAATATTACTATTTAAAGTAAGAAGTTTTTTTTTTGTTTCATTTTCTCAGAGGTATAAAAGTATACAAAGAATTGTAATTTCTTATGATATATAATTATTGTTTCTGTTTAGATTACTGATTTGCTAAAATTATCTCCTGTATGTCTAATTTTAAAAGCATAATTTCACAGTTTGTAGTTTAGACTCCTCATTGCTTTTCCAAATTGAGGATCTTGTCTGCTCTTAGTGCTGCCGCAGACTGGACCACGGGTGGCGACGACTAGTGGCTGCTACAAGATGTGGACGACATTATTCATACATTTTGTATAACATCGGCGCTAACTGAGCGTTTGAGTGGCCTAGTGAGAGCCACAAGCTGCAGAAGTGGTCAGTGCTCGCTTCTCTCTGCTGCCCGCCCGTCCAGTCTTGTTACAAACATAGTACTGAATGTACATAAGACACAATGCATAAAACCAAGTGTTTCCATTTTACACAAACAAACACGTCCAACCCCTGCTGTGGGAAAATGGATTCTCGCCACTAGTGGCTGCGATTGGTGGTTGCGTCTAATGGCTTAACTTAACCACTAGTGATCTCGTTTAGTGGCCGCCACAGTAGCTCAGTGGGTGGCAGCACTTATAGAAATTTAAATTGTTATGCTATTAGCTAATTCATAATACATAGGTTGCGAGATAGATTTTGTGATTTTTCTATTTGTAACTCTATATTACATATGATAATTCTTCTCTTTTTTCTTCTAAGCTGTAAAGATAGTTTCTGAGTTAATTGATTTGAAATCTAGACATAATTTTTTGTTGTACTTTCTCAGATTCTGTGTACATTTTCTGAAATATAAATTTTACTCAATACTTCATTGTATTATGTTATCACTTTATTCATCCATCCCTGAATCTAGTGAACGATTTATGTCGTCCACATCAATATCCATATTTGGTGCCATATATTCTACTAAGTTCCCATGGTTTACAATATTGTCATGTATTTTTGATATTATTTGCTCATTTTTCTTTTGATATTTTTGAATATCCATTTGCAATGCTTTCAAGTATCCTCGTTTTGCTGCAACTGTTTTTTTAAGTCTATTCACTTTAGATTCATTTTCCTGTACCAAAGATACTAGTAATGCCTTTTGCTTTCGTAGGTTTGCTACATCAAAAGCTCTAAGTTGACCTTTCACATCAGTATGCTGTGGTCTCCTAAAAAAATAGCATTATAAAGATAAAGAAAATTGTTTTTAGGGTTACATACCTCAAAAGGAAAAACGGAACCCTTATAGGATCACTTTATTGTTTGTCTGTCTGTCTGTCAAGAAACCTACAGGGTACTTCCTGTTGACCTAGAATTATGAAATTTGGCAGGTAGGTGGATCTTATAGCTGACATTCGGGGAAAAATCTGAAAACCGTGAATTTGTGGTTACATCACACAAAAAAAATTAAATTGTGGTCATGAACTAATAATTAATATGTTCAATTTTTAAAGTAAGATAACTATATCAAGTGGGGTATCATATGAAAGGTCTTCACCTGAGCATTCTAAAACAGATTTTTATTTATTTTTATGTATCATACCTGTTCTTGAATTATCCTGCAAAATGTCGAAAAAATACGACTGTAGTACAGAACCCTTGCGTGAGCCTGACTCGCACTTGGCCGGTTTTTAATTCGTAACTACATAATTAAATGAACATCTTACCACACAGTTTTAATAGGATTGATTTCTGTATATTTTTCCTTCTGTTTCTCTAAGATATCAAGTTTTTTAGACATATTTTCAAATTCCCACATAGAACTGATTTCCTGCTCCATTTCACTCAGAATATCTTCCTTTAAGCAGTTTAATAACTGAACCCATTTCACACCTCTTAGTTTAGAAACTATTTCTAGGAACTCCTCTGTTCTAGAACAATTATTTATTTGCCATGTTATTATAAATATCAAAGGGGCCCTGCAGTCATAATACTGTATGACATTTTGATGCAAAATGTATTTTAACCGGTTATAAATCCTACCTTAGTCCTTAACACCATGAGGATTAAGAAAAATTCAGCCTTATTCCTTGTCTATATACTATACTAACTATAGAAAGAATCTCTACAAAATTTCAGCTTTTTAGATTTATGGGTCAGTGAGTCAGGACTTTTTACATATTTGGATTTTCAACAGTTCAACAATCAAGAAGATTGAAATCCTAAAGATGGACGTTTCAAACCACATCTGTTGCACTGTTATACCTACTCCTAGCAAAAGCTTAATTAGTACAGTTTGAGATTTTTTATCGATTACAAGTTAGCCCTTGACTGCAATCTCACCTGGTGGTAAGTGATGATGCAGTCTAAGATGTAAGTGGGCTAACTTGGAAGGGATATGACAGTTTTATTAAACCTGTACCCCTTTTTTGGAATTGGAGATTAGATTTCGCTTAGATATCTACAGACTTACAACGAGACAGACAAGTTCTATCAAAGACAAGTCACAAGACCCAGTTGCTTAACTGATAGTTACAAGTTCTGTCACTGTAATCTTTGACTGTCAATATAAGTAAAATGGATAGCACAAGTCAGGAGTAGTAAAATTTTTCCTTTAACCTTAATCGTGGCGGTATGGATACTAACTTGTGCAACCCACTTTTCTTTTTGTGGGTGGTTAAAATTTAACGCTAACCGTTATGTAACTTCAACCATATATCATGCAACTGGACCCAAGTTTTGGAAAGGAGGTATGCTACAGATTTCAGGCTTAGCACTTTTGACCTACAGTTGCAGACCACCAACCAATAAAAGACATTGGTCGACTGTAAAAGTAACAATAAACCTAAATCTAATATATTAAAGGAAAAGCTGACTGACTGACTGATCTATCAACACACAGCTCAAACTACTGGACGGATCGGGCTGAAATTTTGCATGCAGATAGCTATTATGACGTAGTGTAGACATCCACATTTTTGAAAATTCAATCCCTAAGTAAAAGGATAAAACAGGAGTTTGAAATTTGTGTAGCCCACGCGGACGAAGTCGCGCGTTAGCGGGCGGGCTAGTCAGTCATAAAATTTAAAAATAATACCTTACCTGACGAGTTTAGCTATATTGCTGAACTCTTTGAGTATTCTAAAATTATCAAATGTTACCACAGAACTGTTCATAGTTGTCTCATTCTTGTTATAGTCTGCTACTTGTTCACTCATTTCATCGACTTAAATTACAGGTGAACAATTATAACTTCTCTTTTTTAATACGTTATTATTATTTGTTTACTTCTCCAAGCCAAAAGCCAACACCAACGTACAAAATTCAAATAATTCAAACAAATTACCACAGACCAATGTAAACCATAGACAACGCATTCTAGAATCTACAATGAGTAAACCATCAAAGAATCTAGATGACGTTTGACGTTCAGGCTCTGCGTTAGCGTTAGTCTTCAGGCTCTGGGTTCTTGTCTATCTTGTTGTCATTTTTTAAAATCTGCTAACCATGGATGTAAGAAACTCATGGATGTAGTTACTATAATTATGATAATTCGAAACTTAATAATTTGCTACTTTTAGTTAGGGCACAAACATCATGGTTCAAGAATATACATTAGATCGACCGGATCTAATCCGGATGAGTAAGTCACTGCATATTATAAGCATCCAAAATTAAATACCTACCTAGCGTGAGCAGCCACGCTAGGTAGGTATTTAATAAAAACACTCAACCTTCCGTGGTTGTAAAAACCGCCTTACCGTTAGTCAAAAAGAAAAATACTGTACCTAATCAGAAACAAAGTTCCTTATTTTTTGTAAATTTTTCTTAGGTACCTATACAGTTATGATACTTACTGTCGATGTCGGTTCTGTGTAAGTTTACACCGACCACACAGAATGTTCTATCTTGGTCGAACTAAAGATCATGTTAAAAGCTAGTTAGGTTAGTAACTAACCTAACGGCCGGTTAGTTATTGCTATCACATTACTTCACCGAGCGAAGCGAGATCTCTGGATCTACTTGAGTAAAATTGCATTTGTCCGTCTGTCTGTCTATCACAGCCTTATAACTTTTGAATTAGTGAACGTAATTACTTCAAATTTTAACATAAAACGTAAACTGATTCAGCCGAATATTGCATAAAAAATATAAAAACTTAAAAAGCTTAAAACAAATACTAAAATTAGATAAATTATTCCTCTCACAATACCTACTTGACCGAGCGAAGCGAGGTCTCTTGAGTCTACTTAAGTGAAATTGCATTTGTCCGTCTGTCACAGGCTTATAACTTCTGAATTACCTACTAAACGTACCTACCTAATTACTTCAAAAAACATAATATGTAAACTGATGGCCTTCAGCCGAATATTGCACAAAAAATATCAAAAGCTTTAATTTAGGGAGGCTCTTATACGAAATGCGGGGCTTTGAAGTGGAGACTGAATTCGACGCTACATGTCAAAAACGACTACAAATTAGAAACTGAAACATGTGTATAATTTCAGTTATTTGACCAACAAATACCTACTGAAATTAGATAAATATTGTAAAAAACGAAATTATTTCATTTTAATGGGTATCAGAATTTTTAACATAACTTTGTAGTAATGTTAATAAATGGCGCTGTTAACATTATAAGACTATCGGGAATTATGGGATACCGCAAGGTTTTAGTCCGGTTCGAACCCCTAGTAATTATACTAAACTCAAATTATTTATTCAGAATTGGTAAAATTTTACCTACGCTTCCTGATTGTCATAAATTTTTATTTGTAAGATGATATGATATAGATGGCCCAAAATCGAACAAGCAGGTATCGTCTGCATAGAAAGTGAAATGACCATGCAATCCTAATTATCGGATGTTTTAATGTAGATCAGACAAAGTCTAGATTAACAACATCCAAGAATGCTTATATGCATATTTCCTTAAAACGGATATATAGGTACTTAACTGTGCGTGCCCAGTCCCGCACCTCCGAATAATATGCTGAAATCTTCACCACTAGGTAGGATCCCGGGCACGCACCTCTAACTTTTCGGAGCTATGTGCGTTTTAATTAATTTAATATCGTAAAACATCGTGAGGAAACGTGCAAATAAATTATTTGATTTGATTTGAACCTGCATGCCTAAGAGTTCTCCATAATGTTCTCAAAGGTGTGTGAAGTCTGCCAATCCACACTCAGCCGTGCACCGTCTGAGTTGCACGTTCTGCACCGTGGTAGGCGGTAGACTCCCGTCACCCCGTCCCGTCGTGGTAGGGTCAATACCCTTCTCACTCGAGAGGAGAGCCGTGCTCGGTAGTGAGCCGGCAATGGATTGATCATGATGATGATGAAATCATAGTTATTGTAGATCTGCCAGGAAAATAAAATAACTTTTGCTTTTTGTGTTTTATTGTTTTTTTTTTTAGTTTTGAAGTAGGTACATAAAAATAATTTTATTATAATAAAAACAATTTCACTGTAACAATGTTCATTTCCGTGGCAGTGACTATGTTAATGCAGTCTTTGAGATCTTAAAAAAAATATAAACCGGAAAAATTCAGTAAGTGATGTAAAAATAATATTAACATAGTCGTAATTGAAACGAATGAACAATTAAAAATAAATGTTTTAACAGGAAGGAATTATAAAAATTAACTTAATAAATAGAGAGCGGTGGCCAGCCCTTTAGTAAGCAGCAGCTGAAAGAAAAATTTCCATTTAATGTTAAATAAAAACCGACCAAGTGCGAGTCAGACTCGCGCAACGGGAGTTCCGTACTACAGAATTATTTTTATATTTTTTCGACATTTTGCATGATAATTCAAAAACTATGATGCATAAAATAAATAAAAATCTGTTTAAGAATGCACATATAAATACCTTTCATATGATACCCCACTTGATATAGTTATCTTACTTTAAAAATTGAAAATCGTAATTATTAGTTCATGACCACCATTTAATTTTTTTATGTGATGTAACCACAAATTCATGGTTTTCAGATTTTTCCGCGAATGTCTGCCATAAGACCTACCTACATGCCAAATTTCATGTTTATAGGTCAACGGGGAGTATACCCTGTAGGTTTCTTGACAGACAGACAACAAAGTGATCCTAGAAGGGTTCCGTTTTTCCTTTGAGGTAAGGAACCCTAAAAATAAAATAAAACAAATGGTAAGGGACTTGACTTGAAGAGTGAGTGAGATAGTTTGTACGAAGATCCAAATAGATCTCGTAATATAGATATATCGTACATCTATGTTTGATTCTTTCAGTATGAACTTAATTTGAATAAAGAACTCTACGATATTTAATGTTCATTATTTTGGAAAAACTATCGTAACTAGGTATAACTTGCTAACTATATATGTCCACGACAGGTGAAGATGGCAGTCGGGGTATGAGGCGGGGGACGCCCCGCACATCCCACGCTCGCCCGCATCGAGGGCTGCGCGGGTGTGCGGGGGGTTCCCATCCCGATTGTCATCTCGGCCTGTCGCGTACGTAAGTAGCGCTACGAAATACAATAATGTAGTGCGTCGTAGCAATGTTCACTAAAATGGCTTCGCTAGGTACTCGTATAGCTATATGCGTAGATATTGTACATTATTTGGAAACCGTTGCTAATTTTGTAAACTTTCTGTTACTGAAGCCATCATATTGCGATAATAAGCACTGTTGTTATTAAAGCGTAGACTGTAAGGAACTGCAAATCAGCAAATTCATAGTGCTACGCAGCGTTGCTACGCGGTACACCGCGCGCTACGCAACCTGTCGAAAAGACCGTCTCATGAAACAACACCATGCAATGTTTATTGATAGATTTATCTCTTATTCGGTGAAATTGTTAGAACAGTAAATCCAGTAGGTAGGTGTTTTGAAATATATTAGGTTTTGTATGTTACGGAAAGTGTTGCGACTAGCAAGATATTAGATAATGATAGAAATAAATAGAGAAGTAACTTAAATACACATAATTTAAAAAACGCTTAAAACTAAGTTAAAATTTACAAACTAGAAAATAAAGTATTTATAAGATTGAAGATATTAGTTACTTGAGTAAGTAGTAGATAGGTATATAGCATCGATCATAATATTATTATTTTGTGCCAAACGTATGAAAGGAAATGGAAAGATATGCAACATGAACATAATCTCTGAAAAACAAATATCTTCCTACAATCCACATACTATGATACACTATTTTAACAAAATAGCTAGTTAGGTACCTTGAAAATGCTGTTAGTAATAAATAGGGCGAAAATATAGAATAAATCAGTTAACATATTCATTGCTAGAAAACTTATGAATAGGGATTGGCAGAGTCACTTTGGGTATAGATATACCAACTGATGCGATTCAAGGAAGTTTTGTTAGATTACAAAATACGTTTTATTGACAAATGGGGTACAATACTCATAACTGTTTACATTCTAGTAGTAATATCCTTTTTACCCACTGAAGAGGTACCTGGTGCTTTCATTATAGACTATGGATGAAGGGCATTGTCTTGCTTAAATCATCCACTGTTAATCTGTCGTACACCATTAGATCTGTCATGATCAGAGATTCAGAATTAGCACTCATTGCATTTATAATGATTAGAGAAGAGCTGCAAGTTCATGATTGATAGGCCAATTTTACAGCTCGCATATAAAGCATTTTTCGTATAATAAACAGCGACCCACTAACCTAAAGGTCTGATCGGGTGCTTGTCCCAGAGGAAGGTGCGTTTGACGGGTGAGAGGTACGAGTCACGGATGTAGGAGGGGCTGCGATCCCATCGGGCTATGGGTCTCAGCTCCGGCCAGTCGTACCAGAAGGGGTCCCGAATGATCGCCGAGTAAGGCAGGGATGGGCTCGGGTTGAAAATGTTAGCCCATGGCCTGCGTCGCAGCCCGCTGGCGGTGTATAGCGGCGCACCTATTATACGTCATAATCATTAATGCCCTGACAACAGACACTCAGTTTATGTTTCGTCATCGCTCCGGCACTGTAAATAAGCGTTACAGCAATTTATTGTTACACAAATGAAGCTGCATGTAGTAAAATGTTCTTTTTATTAAAATATAACTAAAATGTCACGTAGGTAAATAAATACACTTGTAACACACATAAGTCATAACTTGTATATCTATGTGCTATACTCGTATAAGTGATGCTAAAAATGTTTTATTTTTAACAAGAATTAAACATGTTATATTTCTAATGTATGGAATATATTTTTAAGTAAGTATATCTTGTATTACAACCAAGTTTGATTGACGTTTAAATATTTCCTAATAAGCAGAAAAATGTGTTCTCATAAAATTATTTTCTGCAGTTTTCCACTAGAAATACCAAATGACTAAAATATAGTAAGTATTATTAACATGCTATAAGTATTTGGTGCCATGAAAACCATTGTGCAAAATATGAACTATGTTATTCTCTTAAACAACAGTGATTACTGATTATATTTAAAAATAATGAGTAACAAAGTGGAAATGATTATGGAAAACTTAATTGATAGTGATGTGTTTCACATGCTATCACATCTATTTACAAAAGAACACATACACTCAGTTGAATATGTAGGTACTATATCTACCATAGAAAAGGTATTTGTGAATATAGAAAGTCCTGATATCATATTCACAGGAATCATTCATTTTAAAGAAGAGCATTTTTTGTCTGGAAGATTAAATATCTAAATACTTTAATTAATTTGGCAAAGTGCTGGAGTGAAGACGGCAGTTTTACTTGGGTTCAGATAATATTAAAACATTAAAACGTATAACAAGAAAGGGTTTGACGAAGACAAGGTGTCTGTTGCCCTTACCATCGGCATCGAATGCGACCTCGCTATCTCGTGGCGGACTTATCCTCGGCTTGACGGGTGTCGGGGATCTCCCTCGAAGTGTGCGGTCAAAATCGGCCCATTTTTCAGCCTCAGCAAAAAATGGATCCTTTTTGAACACGTCCGATATCCTCGCCGGCCACGCTCCTTCACGGTAAGTCTTATAGTCAGTACCACGCAATAAAACCAAAACTTTTAGCGTGGTACTATTCTTTTGTATAGTTGCATTTTTAATTCTGATAGAGCAGACAGAGTGTTGTGTTCACCGATATGAATATCGTACTTATTAGACGTGAACATTCCAGTAAGTTTTGCTTCGCTATATACAATGCGTTTCATGCACATGTCAAATGAAAAATATGAATGCATGATTTTTTGTAATCAATATTGCGTGTTAAAATCATTTAACTCTTTAGAAAGTTAAGAATGACTTATTTTACATAGACTTAGAAAATGAGAGGAAGGTTACTAATCTACTAAATCAAAATACGGATCGGTCTTTTATATTTTAATTAAAAAAATATGAATGGGTTAGTATGTTTTTTGTACTAATTATTTATAAAGTACGTACCAATACATTCACAAAGTATTAAAGGCCTACTTTTAGTTGTGGGTCTGTGGGTATGTATGTTTTGATTAACAATGATTTGTTCAATATCCATTTGTTTTTATGGTGCTATTGTGTCGTACATTTTATATACAAAAATGAGCTCAAAATAGAAAAACAGAAATAAGTAAAAACTTGTATAAGACTATAAACAATTAGTTAATATTCAAAATATCTTAAAGTCTAAAAGTTGCTTTTCTCTATTTTTATTTTGCATAGATCTTAATAGTTTCATGATAAATTAAATAATCATCTTAATATCATAAGATAACTATAATCTCTCAAACTATTAAGATTCAATAAAAAAATTGTATCCAAGAGAGAGTGATGTTCCATTTGCAATAATCTGTATCCACGTGATTTACCTTAGAACGGAATGATCCAATTTATATGCAAAAAGTTTACTCAATAGGTAATAAACTCTCAATAACATGATCGGAATCATTCATTGTCCAGTTCATAACGCGGACCAGCTTACCTACCAAGCTTCGTCCATTCGTAACTTACAAAAATCAATCAGTCTTTTCGAGACACACTAAAAGACCAAGTGGCAGGCAGGTATCTCAATCATGTCAACTTTCATCGACGTAACCTCAAAGTGAAAATTATTCCGAACGAAATTCGAATGGGCCAATCTTGGCAGCTCTTATTCTATAGCTTTTTAAACTCTGTTACTAATAGTTTTTTAGAATTTACCTTTTCCCCAGTGAGGTTTGGAGTCGGGTTCATATTCGATGCCTCTAAGGCTCTTAGGTGATGAGTAAGGGTCGATAATGGGAGCGGACAGATCGGTGATGGGGTATGCCCTGTCCTTCAAGTAGAGCCCGTAGCGAGAGGGGTACAGACGATCGATGGCGGACAGTCTGTCGAGATGGTCCTGCCAGGCCTTGTGAGCGTCGAAGGGGTCAACGCCTCGTCTCACACGCCTCGGTACATGGTAAACTGTTAGTACAAACAACGTTACATTAACAAAATGTGTAGGTAAAATAATAAACCGAGAGAGAAAAATCAAAAAACATTTCTAAGTAAAAATAGTTAAATCAACAATCAACAATAAAAAAGAATTATATAGATCACAGGTACGAAAAGACTCGGACAAGAAAAGAAATAAGAAATTACAAACTCATGAATATAAATAACTAACAAGAAATCTATCAATAAAATAATAATCATATTTACAATTTGTATTAGTAAAGTGTTAACAAGCATTAGCTTTTAAGCTTTAATTAAAAGTTATCATGTAAGTAAATAAAAAAAGAGTTTCCTGAGAAGAACTCACCTCTTTCCACGCAAGACTTGGTTATAATAATATGATGGTGAATTTCATATTTTTACAGGATAAAGGGTTACTTTTTATTGTAAAAATAAAAAAATGTGTCACCTGAGGAATGCTTGAAGATTTAACAATTATGTCAAAAACGTTTATGAATAGGTATGATATTTATAAATGTGAGTGATTGTTATGAGTAAGAGGTGACTTCTAGTTTTACATGCAATAATGAAACATGAATTGGATAAAACTTGCAAGCAAACATTTAACGCTACTTAAACAATTTACAATACTTAGCAAGATTGAATACGATAGAAAATTGGCAATGTACATAAATATAATATATCAACTGCAGCTTTCGTCTTCAACTCTATAATACCTAGCACTAACTGGTACAAACTTTAACTCTTTAAGAAATAGAAACATGTCGTCGGTTTATGAAATTAAAACAAGAATTAAAGAATTATGAAATATTGAATGGCCTGTTTGTGATTGTGTAATGCATTGATGTGATGTCGATCAATGATTTAAATCTCCGAGCTTTACACAGGCTCCACGTCAATGTTTAAATGCTTAAACTTTATTTTTAAAAATGTATACAAATAGTAACATTTCAAATTTACAGCTAATTTAAGAATAATGATCATTTACAAGATTTTTTTTAGGTAATATTACAAATGGCAAATATATTAAATTTTCCTTCATTCATTATAAATATTATGTTCTTCGATAACATCAGTATTGTTATACAAATATGCCCGCAGTAGATATTTTATAATTCTAAATCATTTTATACAGCCCCTGCCATGGATTTTGCTGAAACAATTTAAAAAAATGCCAATATTTACATCCATGCATCAATTTAGTGTGCGTACTCTACTCGACAGTTTGTTTTCTAGTTTTGATACCTTTAGAAATCTCAAACCATATTTATTAACCATAATCAGTAATAAGTACATAAGATTATAAATGTTTCTTACATAACAAAATACAATAAACAAAAATACTTAAATAGAATATTATAAATGATTATCTGACAAAAAGCCAATAAGTACTGCAAACGCTATTTTAATAGGTGATATTAATATTTAAGAGATAATTTTTTGCCAATGCATATTAAGTAGGTACATTAAGACGTGTTATGTGATGTGAAGCCAATAAATCGTCAACGAATATAAAATTAATGCAAGCTCTCAACTGCTTTCAATTAATAAATATAGCATAATAATAACCAGCTTTAATATATTTGCGATAGCATCCGTTGACGATTTTGCAAGTTGTGTAGAAGTTTGGTACTAACTTGGCCTGTACGCTTCGAGGGGGCGAGGGTAGTTGTGGGCATAGATGGCGCGTGGTGAGTAGCCGTATGTTTCGCGGTGCACTGGCAGGTAGCGGTATCCGGGGACTGTGATCCTCTCGGCGGCGCCGATGGGGTCATCGTAGATGGATTTGCTGTAGGGGTAGCTGCTGGACAGAAGCTCCGGGAATACGCTGCGGCGCGTCGGCCTGTACCTGTCTTCGGCTCTGAGGTCTTCCGATCCTATTCGATAAATTAATACCTTCATATATAAACTCAATCTGAATATATAAAAGGAAAAGGTGACTGACTGACTGACTGACTGAATGACTGACTGACTGACTGACTGACTGATCTATCAACGCACAGCTCAAACTACTGGACGGATCGGGCTGAAATTTGGCATGCAGATTTTTAGGACGATGAGCTATTAGGACGTAGGCATCCGCTAAGAAAGGATTTTTGAAAATTCAACCCCTAAGGGGGTGAAATAGGGGTTTGAAATTTATGTAGTCCACGCGGACGACGTCGCGAGCATAAGCTAGTCAACTATAATTTAATTCCGATAGTTTTTCAATAAACGGTGAAGTCGACCTTTTCGAGGTTCGATCCCGGGCACCTCTAACTTTTCGGAGTTGTGTGCGTCGCAATTAAATATCATTTGATTTAACGGTGTTAAGAAAACATCGTACCTGAGAGTTCTCCATTATGTTCTCAAAGGTATATTCTGTGAGATGATCATGATGATGATGGTAAGTTTTTCAATCCGTTTAATTAAAAAACGTTATAGAGATTTCGACATTACCTTTTAGAGAACGCACGAAGGATTGCCAAAATCTGGCTTTCTTCGATGGCGTCTCATTTCTGCCAATCATTTCTAAATGACTTTTAAACATGTTGGCTGTTTATGTCGAGCTCGTTTTCTGCAAAAAAAATATTCTCATTTAGGTTTTGGAAACTATAGTGTTTGTTTAGTATATTCGATAGAAGGTAAAGAGTTTGCCAGGTGACTGGTGACATAATGAATACAATAGCGCACACGTTCCTCTCGTAAATAGAGCAATGACGTTTGTAGCGTTAGCATCTGTGCCGCAAATAGCCGTCTCTGTGGCTGCGCCGGTTCGAATGGCCCATGGACTTGGCCGACAGCCAACCTAACGAGCGTGAAGAGTAACTCGAAAACGACCGTTTTTACCAATGTTTGATCATCGCTTAGCTATTTTCGAGTTTGTCACGACCTTGTAGTGAGGTTCGACGTGGATAAGTCAGCGGCCTATTCCAGACTATTTATGCAACTCGTGGTGTTAAGTACGTAGGTAGGTAGGTATTACATACGCTGCGTATATTAGTGACAAGCAGGTTTCAAGAGAAAAAAGAGGGCTTGTTTCAAAGTTCCATTCTAATAATTTATATATGCAACTGTCTGTTTGTCTATCTGTCTGTAACCTTTTCGCAGCCCACCCACTTAGCCGATTTTGATGTAATTTGGTACAGGTTAGCTTGCATCTTGGAGTTGGTTATAGGCTAGGTACTATTTATCCCAAAAAACAAAGAATTTCTACGGGATTTTACAAAATCTTATTCAATCCGGATGAAGTTGTAGGTATCATCTAGTGGAATTATATGACTAATTTCAAGGTTTATGATTACACATTAATTCAATAGCCCAGATTTATCGAAGGAAATCTTTACTGTATACGATTAGTGTGATCAAAGTTTTTGTAAGTAGATAACACTGTAAGCACGGAATATACATTGTCAAGGCAGCTAAGACAATTAATCCAATCGCTAGTCTAAGCTACGTGCGTCTTTCTTGATGGATTCCCGAGATCCTTGAATATGCTATGGAATACCCGAGGCGTTTGCGTCATACCTACTGTAATTGTATATTTATTAAGCCATCTATCAAAGCTACTATCGTACACAAATCGACGTTTCGACAGATCGACATTCATAATACACATATTGGTATCTCAAATTAATTAGGTATATTATTGGAAGCTTTATGTGCTTCTGCTGTTTCGTTGACGTACCTACTACGCAGCGATCTCTATTACATATATTATATCTTTATTAAAGATATCTATATAACGTCTCCATTTCTACTATTGTAGAATGTAATATCTAATTTTCACTTTATTTTTTGTATTATTCTTATATATATATTTTTTTTACTTATTAAATATTTAATTTGAATACACTTAAATCTAAAAAAAAAACAACATTAAATTAAAACTAAAATAAACTATTTAATTTATTTTAGTTTTAATTTAATGTTGTTTTTTTTTTAGATTTAAGTTTATTAATAGTTTATTTGTTAACCATTGATAATAAAACCTACTATTGGTTATTTGAATACCAAGAATTTAACATTATCAGCATAAAATATATAAATATATATTCTTATATTGTGATTGATAATAGAAAATGACAACTCTTTTTTATGGTTTTATTCATTCGAAAATATTTCATTTACATTGAAATTTTCATTCCAAATCTCGGTCATCATTCCCTCATACGTAGGTTAAGCAGACAGACCAGTAATTCATAGTTAGGGATATTTCCACTTTGTAATAAATTGGTAAATTTAAAAAAAAATTGTCAAATCACTTGAATCTCAAATGGGAGATGTCAAGCACTAGAACAGTTTATGATTGTATGTGTTGTGTGTTGTATGTTTTCTTACCCTTAATTTTTGTTTTTTTTCTTACCTTTGTGTTTCTTACTTACTACTTATATTGTTAATTCTAAGTTCTTTCGTACGACTTTTCCGTTTAAATTTGCATGCTGTAGCCACCTATAATTGGAATTGTACAATAACTTGGCACCTAGGAGTTAAATAATGTATTTTTTTGTATATGTTCAATAAAATCGAATATATTTTTATATATTCGAATAAAAAAAAATTAAAACAAGCTATACCTACCTAAGTTCAAACAGAATTTTTATTCCAATATATCTCTATCAAGTCGAAAATAATTAGTACTTAATTTTTATATTGGTTTTAATGAACCGATAAATCCAAACTAACAATTTATAGAGAGGTAAGTAGGAATAGACAATTAAGAATGTTTCCACAGAAAATAATCGGCTATACCTCATTTAGATATAAATAAAAGACATCATTTTATAAATATTGTTAATGGTTGTATTATTTACTTTTATTTAGATAAGTAGGTACTCTATTTAGAGAATAGATAAGCTCAAATTTTAAATGAACTGAGCTTTAAAATTTAAAAACGGAAATTAAAAGAAATACTTAGATAGTATTGAAATTGCTAAATAGAATCCCTTTTCTAGTACAACGACTGATTTTTATACGTATAAAATACCTATGTAAGAAATACTAATTAAAAATAAATAAGATACAATGTGCAGATACGTTTATATGTATGAAATGAAATAGACGCGATTCAAATTAATAAATTATTTGTAGGATATACCTAAAAGTAAGTATATAGATAAAACAAATGCATTGATAACAGAAAACTTTGTACTAAATATTCAGGAAAATGGTAATTCTGGAATATAAATAAAACTTGTTGTTTTAGAAAAGCTAAATAAAAAATATTGTAGGTCAAGACTATAGGCCAATGTCAGATTTATTTTGCTATTTTGCCTTTTCGTGTGACCTGTTTAAATTATAGTCATGCCAGACGAAGTCTCTCGCCGTAAATGCCAACAGGCGTACCTGGCTACGTACGTGTGTCGATGAAAGATAGATTACCCGAAAAATGAATTGTGAAACGGATACAAAAATACTCGGAGGCGCGTCGATTTGCCGAGATTGCAATTTTGGCTCGAGTGAGAATCGCCCAAAATAGACGAGCCGCGCTAGGATCAAATTAACAGCATTCTCAATGCTGCAGAGCATCGCGTCGCGTCACGCAACAGGTGGACCGATACCTTAGGCACATTGTACTTTATTTCGTCTTATCATTTATGGCTTCATATATTAAACAGTACTGAGTTACAGGAAGTAGAAAATATTAGACACCAATCTAAAAAAAATGGAGCACTAGATTTTAACACCTTTTAAATTAATATAATATTATAAATAATGCTAACGTTAATGAGACTTTTTATCAATTAAATTTTATTACTTAATTAGAAATTTAAAATTAAATTATACTACAAAATCCTCTAAATGATATTTATTTAAATCACACTGTTAAATATCTGTAGAATTATTGCAATGGGATGATATAAGTAGGCAAATTGAAATGCTCATTTCATCACTGAAAACATTAGATAACTTACGTGCTGTTGAGAAAAAGTTACCCTGTCAATGATGTGCTGGTCTATATCGTAATCACCCGCGAAACGAACCAGAGTAGAGAAGCAGAGAGGGATAATACGTAAACATCCGCAACTAGACAGAGACGGCTACACTTCGGACCACAAGATTGATGGCTTTTTCTTTACGGTATATCACTTTTGCCGCATAAACAATACATTTTATGTAAGAACTGGGAACCACTTATCTTACCGATTAATATATTGATCGTTATATGTTAGGTGCTGTATGTCTGACGAGCCGACGTCGAGTGTCGGACCTGGGCGGGCGCGCACTGAGGGCGCGCGGCGGCGCCCGGTCGCCGTCCAATCCGCCCCCGCGGCCGCCCAGTAAACTTTTCAGTTTTCAGCCTCATTCGCACATACTCAATTTTATATCACAACTGAAAAGATTTGTTTTAATTTCATTTGATCAGAAAAGAAATGGTTGAGCTTTCAATAACACGCTAAGCTTTAGTTGGATAATTGACAAATGACAATAAAAACACAAAAATAAATGGGGTGTATACTTGACATTACTTGATTCCTTTGTATTATTTACTTACACTAGTTATTATAATATTCGTATGTTGATCGTAAAACCGTACTTAATTTATTTTGTAACGTAACTATAGGATATCTTAACCAGTAAACTTAATTCTAAACCATCTTAAACCATCATCTAGTAATAAATAAGTAGATACATTTTTAAAAAACCCACAAAACTTTTGATCTCAGTAGTACTAGTTCACTCTGGTTGAACTATGATCTAAGTACATGAAACCACAGTTTTAGGATCTGAAACCAAAAATAGGTGGCTTTGTTGACATTTTTACAAATAGCAGTTACATACAGTTTTCTACTGCGTAAATAAATTCTCAGTTTATTTCGAAGCGAATCATTTTTATACCACCGGATGTTATGATTTAAGCTCAGAATATACGATTTTAATTTAATTGAATCTTCTTTCTGAAAGACAAGGTCAATCCTATCAATACAGAACGTCCTCTAATGTCTCGAATATTTTTAGAATTGAACATAATACTGCTTCTGTTGAAATATTATGGCTCATTAAAATTTTGCGCTGTTTTTCAATAGTTAATTGGTGAAAAGTTATAGTTAGACGAAATCCATGCTTATATCCTACTAATATTATAAATGTGAAAGTGTGGATGTTTGGATGTTTGTTCCTCAAGCTAGATTATACCCTGGATTAACACACAGGCTACTTTTTATCCCGGAAAATCAAAGAGTTCCCGCGGGATTTTGAAAAATATAAATCCACGCAGACGAAGTCGCGGGCATCAGCTAGTAAAGTTATAAATACGAAAGTGTGTCTGGCTGATAGCTATTCACGGCTCATCTATTTAACGGATATTGACAGAATTTGGTACTGAGATAGCTTACATCCCTGGAAAGGATTTTGCCTCAGAAAATCTAAAACTTCTAATCTATAATAAAATCTAGAATTTTAAAAAGCCTAAACCCTATCGAAGAAGTAGCGGGCATCATCCATTTGGTTTGGATATAGCGTGCATCTCGGAGGCAAATATAGGCTACTTTCATGCCAGAAAATCAAAGTTTCCACGGGATTTAAAGAAATACAAACTAACGCGGACGAAGTAGCGACCATCGTCTAGTATAGTATACCAACTAATTATAATATTGATTTTCTTCCTGGCAATACCGAAATAATCTATTGGGATAAAGTCTATACTTATAACTATATGTATAACATTGGTATTTGGTTTATTTTTAAGCTCGTAGCAATGTATTATTAATTGCGACACATGTCAACAGAAATACCCAATTAATTAAATATATATTTAACAAATTATAACTAGCCATAAGCACTGGTTTCGTATAGGTACTTACTTATTTTACGTTAAGTAGTAATATTAATTTAATTCAGTCTGTTTTTAAGTTTATTTGAGCAGAAGTAATATTAATATATTATTATAAAGAGGTAAAGTTTGTAAGTTTGGAAGGAAATAAGTAATCTCCGAAACTACACATCCGATTTCCGACACAATATTTTCTGCCGCGTACCTACTGTACCTATATCTACATAATAATAATAATTCTGGTGGGAGGCTTCGGCCGTGGCTAGTTACCACCCTACCGGCAAAGCCGTGCCGCCAAGAAATTTAGCGTTCCGGTACGATGCCGTGTAGAAACCAAAGGGGTATGGGTTTAATAAAAACTGCAATACCCCTTCCAGGTTAGCCCGCTATCATCTTAGACTGCATCATCACTTACCACCAGGTGAGATTGCAGTCAAGGGCTAACTTGTATCTAAATAAATAAAAAAAACATGGAATTTTGCGTAGGCACGCGTAGCCCGTATAGCTACATGATTACGCGTAGCATTTCGAGTAGTCATTACTCGGTGTTCATTTCACATGGATAATTATTAATAATTGGCATTCTACTTACATTACAGACACACAAATTTGTCTTCTAGCAGCCACAAGCGATAAAAATACAAACGTAATAAGTAAATAATGATGAGGGTACTAGGTAGTTGGTACCTACTATATTTTAGCAGATATCCTCTTTAGTGAGTCTTTAATGTATGTTTAAAGTTCATAAGCTTTTATAAAATATGTGATTCGGAAATTAAATTAATTACCTACCTCTAATTACCCACTAATTTTGTTGTTTTTATATCACAAATTTTAATCTCACATAATATTACTGACTCTCGGAAAAATAGTTGAGACACTAACTTTGAATGACAGTGTGGCTAATTCCACTGTACACAATCTCTAAACTAAACTAAAATGTCACGCCTAAATCTATTGCTATCCCTTTCATAATGTTGCTTGCGGAAAAGGATGGCACTAGATTTAGATCTGTTAATTTAGTTTAGTTTAGAAATTGTGTTCAAGAGAATCGGCCCCAATAATTACATATACTTATTATATTTTTTCAAATTATCGAGTAGCTCATGCACATATAATGAATTTTTCGAATTTGTTAATTACCTTTTATGTAAAAGTGTGACTACGATTGTATATAGGTACTATGACGCCATTCATCCCACGATTTTCGCTTCAAACGTCACATTTTATTGAGTTTTGGCGACTAATAATAATTTTAAAAATAACTTTGTAACGATCTTCTGCTGAAGATACCTACGCATACAAAGCATTACGGCATAGCTTGTAGAATACTTGAAGCTATCAATATGATTTAAAGCGACATCGTTAACATACTACATAGCTACTTAGTTAGTTATGTAGTATGGTAATAACATCCTGTTAATGGCCAGCAGCTGGGAAAATCTGTCCATCAGCGAGATGGAAGCTGCTACATTGTTGGTTGACTTTAAATAAAGTTAACGTTATTCCTAATTAGGACGTTTACTACCTATCTTCGTCATGATGTTTTCCTTCTGTCAAAAGCGAAAACAATATACAGTCCGCGACAGATTGAGATAGCGATCGGGGTATGAGGCGAGGGGAAGCCCAGCACAGCCGCACGTCACCCGCTTTCACCCGCACCGGATTAGCGCGGGGACTGTGCGGGTGTGTGGGGCATTCCCTCCACGATTGCCATCTCGATCTGTCGCGTATCATACAAAAATTAACACTAAGGGCGATCTGGGGCGATTACGCACTGCATCTGATCCGAATCCGTAAAAAAACGTTCCGAAGAAGTCACAGAATTACTATTTGTGTGGTATCTTATGCACTAGCTCCGATTACCGTCCTCCGAGTTCTCTCTGACATCCGTGGAAATATCTCGGATGTGCCTCGAATTCAAATCGGACATATCACGTAGATAAGTCAAAGATGTCCACTAAATAGCTATAAGATTTCGGTCAGACATCGGATTAGTGCGTAACAGATATATATCCGAGTTTTTTATCCGTATTTTCACGGACTGGGATCGGATAAGTGCGTAACCGGTCTAACAGCACCGCGCCGCCCGTTAGGCTCTTTATGCACTACATCCGACCCAAATCCTAGAATTCTTTTGGGGTTGCGAACTTACTCAGTCCGAATTTCGCTTACTGACTTCAGAGTAGGCACATATGAGGCACATTAATAACGCATTGTAAGCGGCCCATACTTACAAAGTTGTTAACGCAAACTAACAATGAAATCATGATACGATTGAAAAACTTAACTACTTATAGAAGGTTTAAACCGCCAGGCAAATAGTTTCGCTTACGCATTTCTACTTATTTTTTAAGCAAACGGAAAAAGCAGGTGCCTATTGTACACTTTTTGCGAATAAAATAAGATCTTAATTGAAATAGTACTTTTCATGATGTCTATCAATAGTATTTTTTTTTTGTAAATTCGTTAATTACAGACTACTTACCTATTCGTTTGAGTAATAACAATTAAATATAATTGGAGACAATTAAGCTACGATGCGGCAACAGACGGCCTATTCGTTAACCGAGATCCATTTGCCAAATCTACGTGTGACATTAATTAATGTTTTAATATGACTGCCACTTTTAATTTTAGGACTCGTTTCATCATCATCAACCATCACCGGCTCACTGCTGAGCCCGAGTCTTCTCTCAGAATGAGAAGTATTTGGCTATAGTCTACCACGCTGGCCAAGTGCGGATTGGAAGACTTCTAACACCTTTGAGAACATTATGGAGAACTCTCAGGCATGCAAGTTTCCTCACGATTCTTCACCGTTAGAGCAAGTGATATTTATACTCCGAAAAGTTAGAGGTGCCTGTCCGGGATCGAAACCCAGACCCTTTTAGTCTAAGGACTAAAGGATTTAAAGCTGAACCGTACTTCTGACATGACAGTTGACACATACTTACAGCTAAAATGGCGAGTGAGATCTCAAAATGTACACATGTATACTTCTGGATACATAACTTTTTAATGGTAAAAGAGAATTATTAAAATCGTTTAAGTACTTTCATCATCATCATCATCATCATCATCATCAACCAATAGACGTCCACTGCTGGACATAGGTCTCTTGTAGGGACTTCCACACGCCACGATCTTGCGCCGCCTGGATCCAGCGGCTCCCTGCGACTCGTCTGATGTCGGCCGTCCACCTAGTGGGGGGTCTTCCAACGCTGCTTAAGTAAGGCAAGTACTTTTAGACTTTATTGATTACAAATAAATAAACAAATCTTGCCTATTTATATAATATTAGTATCAGATTATGACCTGTTTAAGTATTTGAATAAAATACAATTGCTATTGTAGATAGAATATAATTATACTTTCCACTTTCCGAACAGAATAACTTGAAATTTTTAGGTACCTTTTTTATATTCTTACACAGGAAATGCCTGACGCATATCCCTCCGTCAGGGGAATCGGAAGGGTTATGTGGCGCTTGCACCCACCTGTGTTCCTCCCTCAACAGACTAGCGGTTGCGCGGGTGTTACTTAGTAGTATTGCTACCGCGCTCCCACCAGATTTGACCCGCCACGAACTGACAGGCGCGATCGCTAGCCTGGTTGCTACCAACCCGTCTCAGAAGCGCACTCGGAACACGGCGCGCTACTTCCTGACCTGCTTATATTTAGGTTGACGAACGCCCCTTACGCCCGTCAACCAAATTTTTAGGTACCTAAATCACAATTTTATAATATAGATACGTGACACTTAGGTAAATTATAAATTTTTAGAGAAAAACATGAAAACGATTTCGGTTTCAGAGTTGGTTAACCGTTTTCCCGTTTGCCACTTTCTTTTTTAGATAAGACTCAATTCATTTTCGTCATAAAAATCCATTTATTTTATGTGTTTGCCTAGTTTTTTTATTCACGCGACCATGTAACAATTTTTTAAGATCTTACCTATAATCTAATAATAACTGACTATTCGTAACCACGCAGCTTTAGCTGGAGGCCTAAACAGCGGCACTGTCGTTTGAAGGGTCTCAGATTCAATTACTTCTCGTGAGAAAAAAAAAATTAGCAATCTACTTACTTCATATTCCATTTTTTGTGCGGTTCTTAAAAAATTCTTTGTGGGGTTGATTCTATATTCGACCTTTTACATAATTTGGATCCCGAAGAAAATCTTGAATTATAATTACAAGTTAGTGTAGAATATCATTACCGTTGTTAGTATAAATACGAAAGTATGTTTGTTTGTTGGCCACCGCCTGTCCAGCGTGCAATGCGTAAACCATTTTTATTCTAAATCCATCCTTTTCAAATAGCCTAACTAACCAAAACAGCTTAGGTGCAACGAACCACCAAAAATGGAGAAAAGCATTACACGGGATGCTGTGCGATCTGGAATCGATAATATCTGAAGTTTTCATGTATCTAGATCACCTCATCAGTAACCACGTCCACTCTGTCGAGAGCGTATACCACTGAGAAAATATAACCTACCTATATTGAGTATACGCTAGTAAGCACGGCTTGTCGGAAGAATGTTAATGATACTTCCACCGTCTAAATCCCACCAGAGGAAGTATCCAGAGGCATGAGTCATTTTGACAAAATATTCTCAAGCGGAGGCGATCTTACCTTGGGACAAGGCGAGTATTCATTTATTATACGTGTGTGTCGTCGTAAATTATACAGTCTTGTTTATATTCTAATAAGTAGGTAAGTACTATGTTTATATTATACTTACATGATGTTTACGTTATTCCAAAGTTAATAATAACCGTTTACTAATGTTCATTCAATGACAGAATCCGACGTCACACAGCAATAACATCTATTTTAAGATAAATTATTGATTCACGGCACCATTCACGACGCAATCATCTCCTGCGGCTTTTGCAAGGCTTTGTCGTGTCCATGAAAAAACTGCGAGAAAGTTTTGTCACTTTGACTATGCTTGAACCAAAGAATTTGCAAGTACTACTACGGTGTATTCCTATGTCGATGGCTTGAACTCCTGTAAATGTCGTCTAGTTTCGTTCTGTCTAATTCAACTTCTTATTTTTTTTAAATTATAAAATCTGCATAGTTTTTTAAATATAATTTAAATTACTAGGTAATAGAAATTGATAAAGGTATTAGTATCTATTGGGATTCTAAACGAACTAGAAATTACATCTTCAGATAATTTTAAGATGTAAAAGTACTTATCATTAAAATGAAAAAGATCTAAGTCTATCAGGTACGTTTACGTCTGTTTATGTTTTCAAAGCTAATGCGCACGAGAAGGCACGGTGCATAAATTAGAAAATAGCAGACTTTTGCTTACATGCTACTAATGTACCGTTTCAGACATAGATTAATAACGTAGTAACTACTACTTTATTTTATACTTAGTGAGGTAGAGATAATAAAATATTAATGGGCATAGTTTGCAAATGTATTCTATTATTTGCTATTAAAGTAAAACTGCGGAGTTCAAACAATAAAACTTAAATACCAAATGAAAATACTAAAGCTTTTAGATTATTGGTTATTTAGATACGAGGTTTTCTATTTACCTACCTACTACTTAGTTCTAAAAATACGTACCTTGAAAATCCAGTTTTTAATGCAAGTCATGGTAAACCTAATAGGAAAGGTAGGCCCTCAATAGCTATGATCTCATCCAGACCTGCTTCTATTCGTTTATGGTCGCTATAAACTATTCACGTCAACAACAGCTACGCTCGAAATACCATAGTATATACCTACCTATTGAAAATAAATTAATAAGCTGTAATGAAGTTCCTCTGCCAAATCGGTAAATAAAATACAATATTTTTTTTTATTTTTTTTTATTTTTTTTATTAAATTAACTAACGGCTACTTACACTAATACATTTTAAAAAAAAACTTAATTCTGAAAATATTAACAATATATCTATAGGTATGAAAAATAAAAATAAAATCTTATAAGAATATTTCAATAGGTAGGTACCAGTGGTCAGGGCCAGCCTATCCATCAAGGCGATATAGGCGATCGACTCCGAACTCGTGAGGGTACGGTGAGGCGCGCGCCTCATCAGTTTTGCAAACAACAAAACAAAATTGTAAAAAATAGTTTTTAATAACAGCCATCCATCGTCGTCGCCCCGAGTAATTAGAAAATTTTCGGTCTTGCTTCGCTCGCGCTTATATTCCAAGTTCAAAGTTAATATTTTGTGTTTGTTCGTAGGTATTTATTTTACAAATATTATGAGAATCGACTGGCTCTCGCCATTACTCAGTACCTGAAAATGCCATGATACACCTATATACTTAGCGTGCTGCCCTCTCGGACAATAGATAAAGCGGTTGGAAGTGCGTAGTCTTAATTTTTTTAACTTTCATAATATTAAGTACCTATGTCTTGAGAGAAAATTATTTGAATGGTCATTTGTGCTTTAGTTTTTACGAAATTCTTGTCGCAAGGCCAAGGCCGGGAGTCCAGTAATTCGCCTAGGGAGCCAAGGCCCTGCAAGGGGTTCTGGTAATTAAGAAGCAATCTTGGACAAGTTTTTAAACAATTACTTAAGTACTCGTTTTTGGTCAGATACTCAATTTAAACTACACAAGTGACGTATATTAGTTTGAGTAGGAAGACAATACACAGCGAAAACTATTGTGAACAAATTACCACTCTAACCAGACCCATACCGCTCCTCTCCGCTCTTTATTTGAACGAACTTGAAGGGAAAGTTGGTCGAAACGGCTAAGGTCAGGTATAATTTGGCTGATGAGACTGTAATACTATATCGCCTGGCCTTGCTACGAATAGTGTCCGCCCACGTAGACGCAGTGGAAACGATGCGTTATACGAGTCATTGGTAATATTACCTATACCCACCAGATTTGATCTTTTAAAGTACATCATCGTCATCATCATCAACCGGTACATGTCCACTGCTTGACATAGTTCTCATGTAGGGACTTCCACAGGCCACGGTCATGCGCCTCCTGATTCCAGTAGCTAACTGCGACTGATGTTGACGTCATCCGTCCACCTAATGGGGGGTCTTCCAGCGCTGCCGTCATCCCAGCAGCTTAAGACTCTGACGTCTATTGGTTTTTTGAAATATGTGCCCTGTTCATTACCACTTCAGCTTTATAATCCAAAGAACTAAGATTTTTGCATTTTTATTTCAAAACCAAATTTTGAGAAATCTATGGTCTTAAAAATATAATGTACTTTTAAGTGAATTGCTCAATACTTATTGTGCGAACACCATATTAATTATCGTATGGAACCATCTCCGCGCGAGTTCAACTCGCACTTGTCCGGTTTTCAGTGCTTCTATGCTGTATTTGGAGTAGTAGTATGCCTATTGCTTTATTTTTCAAAATATGGGAATTGATTTTCATATTATGTACCTAAGTACATATTAAAAACATCCAGTTTATTATTAAAACATTGTATGAACTTGAAAAACGAGGCGAAAGAGTCTCAATATTAGGTATTATTGATTTGTGCTACTTCCAAGAAACAAAATATAAATCTCCTCAAGAATTGAATGAATAAAAAGACCCTCAAGGAAACTTTAAGGCATCCGTTCCCGAGTTGACAGCTTGAGACTTTTTGAAGAGAGGCCGGAAACATGTCAGTGTATTGGACAGCTGTAGATGGCGCCACAATAGGAAAGTTACGGGATTCCCTCGCAACGATGTGAGCTCCACCGCTTCCGGGCGGGAATTTTGCGCATAGAAATGGCAGCATTACACATTGTTACACAAAACTTTTACTGTAAAGCTCTCCGCTGCATGCCTCACTCAATATTTCAGGGAGCACTTCCCGTTGGACAAGTTGTTCGATAAACAGAAAAGTTCTCATTCTATTTTCGTGTATCTAGTGAATCGTAAACACAGGAACCTGGAAGTTTCGCTACAACAAATTGGATTTGGAAATACTACTTATATTACTTATTTTATAAGTTGTTACAAGCTTGTAGTGTAGTAGGTAGGTATAGTACGCGACGTCCCGCACACCCGCGCTATCCCGCACCGCGGGTTAGCGCAAGGGCTGTGCGCGTGTGCCCACTCCGAGTGCCATCTTGACCTGTCACGTAGGTACTATGTGGTCAAATCTTGCAATTGAATTTCAAACTTTGAATTTGACGATTGAGTTGTTTGAAACTCAATATAGTAACTGGACATAAGAACTCCTCAACTTCTCAACACAACTCCGTTGTGTTTGGGCTCATTGGATTGGTCTCGACGAGTACAATAGACCTAGATGATATCATTGATATGCCTCTGGATATTGGCTGGGTTGGCGGTGTACTTGTCTTCCTCCAACCTCTACCATTCCCCTTCTAATGATAAAGCCGGAGGTAGTCAGAAGAACTCCTCATGTACCTACCCTTCATAACTTGGTCGTGGTCTTGATATTATATTCGTTTCACTTTTATTAGGTGCATAGCTTACATAAAAGCTTGTTTTTAAAAAGTTCTTTTAAATAGAGCATATTATTTACTTTATTAATTCTCTTGGCCAAATACTTAGATTACTTAGCTAACTTTTCAGGTTAACTACCTTAAAAATCCACTGCTACGCGGATGACAGTACGGGTGATGCCCCCTATAAAGGACATGCACAGCTATCTTGCGTAGTGCTGGAGGAGTGTAGAGCCAAACTTGTGTCTGACATAGAAACCTGCCTAGGTAAAGTGTCAGAATGGGGTTCACAAAAACTAATGCAATTTCATCCGACAAAAACACAAGTTTGTGCGTTTACCGCCAAAACGACCACGTTTACCTAACCTCTTCTCTTTCAAAGCACTTCCCTCACCCAGCATTGGGATTCTTAGAGTCCACATTTCGAAGGAGGTCACCAAATTAGCCTCTTAAAAGCTTGAAGTGCTCAACAGAGCTAAGCGATGGAACTTATATATGTACATTTAAATATAAACATACCTACTTACATAAGTACATAATTATAATCATTTTCAGTTTTCATTTCATAGACTGCTAAAATTGTAAGCCTTCCTTTTGGATTTGCCGTAGTCGGGTAAAAAACAAAGCATACCTTAGGCATTAATTTCAAATCTAGTTCGATCTGCGAGCAAAGTGTAACACTGTATTTCATTTATTTCAACCCCAGAATAGATATTGACACGCTGTTAGTGGGCAAATATGGACAATGTACATTGCACACACAGGCGCGGCGCTGCAAATGTTTGCCGTGCCATACTCGCTTGCCGCCTCCTGTGAACAAACGCATTCTGACATTAACGTTTGCTCAATTTATTACGGCGATGGGCACCTTAATTACTATGTCAAAGGTCAAATATCACTGACCAGATCTCTACGAATACAAGTTCTCTGGACTTGCGATTACCAACCTGCTTGTGAAGCAACTTGGTTTTCGCCATTTTGGCGCTGAGAGCAGCAGTGAGCGTCATGTGAGCGTACCTAACTGTGGCGTAGAGTGAGAAGGTAGATAAAGTACCTCCAGGTCCAGGATTACACAAGCTCAAATCTTCACAGAAAGAAAAATTAGGTACCTTATGCTAAAGTGCAACTAACTAAATAAAACCCCTTTTAAAAATACATTACCTATAATTATTATAAAAAGTGACTTTTACTTAAAATTACATGCACCCTGCAAGTGACACTCATCAATAAAACATTCGCTGCACGACATGATGTTCCAGATAATTACTAGACAACCATTAACGCTCTAGATAAAACAATCACAAATTCAAAAAAATATTTTAAAATGACAAAAGCGTCACAGAATATACGTACAAAAATATACGTAATAATTACATGCAACAGAGTTTATAGTTGCATATTAATTTCCAATGAAATGGGGATTGTTTTTCTTACGGGCAACAAACAGCAATGTTGCAGGGTGTAATTCAAAGATGGCGGCACGCGTCGCGCTCGTGTCGGAAGCGACTTCAGGAAGCGCGGGAAAGCCGCCCTCGCCCGCCGAAACAATACAATCGTGTAAATTGATATAAATTGATGCACTCGCATTGTTTTGCTTACAATAACTTTCACGGGTCATCATGAAAGGTTCTTTATTACCTTTAAAGTTATATGAAGATGTGGAAAAGCGTTTTAAGTGAAATACTTACCTATCTGATTTTTTAAGCCGCTACAGAAGTTCAAGCTTAAAGAAGAAGAAGAAGCTCAAGATGCTTCTCTATGAGATCTATGATATTTGCTTTGAAAATGCTTCCGTTCGGATACTCGTCGTGAGCTACACGTATTGATGTTCATTGATTCTATAATGTTAGTACAAGTTCCAATGTTCAACTCCCACCTCCAATAATCAATATTAAGTAATTAGTAAAATACCTATCGACATCGAAACAACACGTGTCTGAAAACTTCAAATCAATCTGACAAAAAGCCAAAGTACCTACTTAGCCAAAAAATTTGTTACTAATTTCGACGAATAATGACGTAAAAAGCTTCGACTTGCTGAAAAGAAGCATTCATTCAGGCGCTAGTAGCCAATGGGCGACCAGCCCTCAACAGTTTATTTTCTCTCCGAATCCGATCATTGAAACTTGAAATTATTGAGGTCGAGGTGAGAATATCAAACAAATTGGGTATGCATTAAACTAAATTAATAACTAACACACAACCAAGAAAATACAAACAGTTTTAAAATAAACATTGGTAATTAATGACTCCCACGGGAGGGTGAGAGTAAGCAAACGCTAGGGACACGACTACCGTTCCCGCGCCCTCGGTGACTCGTCGCGCTAATTACGCAATCAGTTCACACAATTATGCGACGCCCGCCCGTGTGCATTACCTGACGTTTCACTTATCTACACGCTGATCTTCATAATGTTGGAAATAGTTTATCAGCTGAAACAAAAGTGAAAATATTATTATGGCGCATAGGAAAAGATGCTTAAATTATTTTTTCTATGTTATAGCCGTGTTATAGCGCTATTATTTTAGGTTTCGTTTATCTCATTCCGTTATTTTAGGTCCAAAAATTTAATTAAGTACTGTACGCAGCTATCTACCAACCTAGCGGAAAACCCCTTAAGAGGGTTCCGTTTCTTTGCTGCGACCACGCGTTTTGGGCGTGAAAAAGATTATTATTAAGAACCTCGCTTCTATCCTGCTGCCTGCATATCTGAACTATCACCACACCCAGAGATAATATCTCTGCCACGCCTATCTAAATAACTTATATTTTACTGTGCGTTTTGGCATGTCTGAACTGGCATTTAGCGTTCCTGTCAATGTTTACAAATCAACTAAAGGGAATAAAGGGAAGGATCAAGGAAACTAAAGGGTCTATGCTTGGATTAAAGATTGGTCTCCGCTACGCTCAGCAGAGTTCAATGCTTAATAAGGGTCTGTGAAACTAAGATACCTCTTCAGGATTAGCCTGTTTCTATCGTAGACGCTCCAAACCACGAACCTACCTATTTAGTGTATAGGTATAATAAATAAATGAAGTCGTTATATTACATTAGGACAATGGTTTTATCCGAGGCTCATTAAGTTCATATTGTAATTGAAAGTGGTGGTAAGGCAAGGGAGTTGCCCTTCACATTACTAATAGCGAAGATACGGCAACGGCTTGTTTGTTGCTCACTAACGGATTACGACGCAGCGAAATGATTTGGTGAACAGAAAAAACTGTAGAAAAACCCTATAAATGGTGCTCATGTAAATAAATAAATAAATAAATAAATAAAAATCATTTTTATTCGTATAAACTTTTACAAGTACTTACGAATAGTCGGATGCATCTACTACTGGTCATCAATCATGTCATGAGCATCATTTATCGGGTGTATATAATCCATACTAATATTATAAATGCGAAAGTGTGTCTGTCTGTCTGTCTGTTCGTCTGTTCGTCTGTCCGTCTGTCTGTCTGTCTGCTAGCCTTTCACGGCCCATCCGTTCAACCAATTTTGACGAAATTTGGTACAGCGATAGCTTGGTACTGGTACTTGGTACTGATTTGAAAATCCGATAAACAGTACTCTTATTTCATAGTTTTAAGTTTTGACTTCCGCCGCCGACAGAAACGTGAAAGACTGACTGGCATTTTTTTTTATATAATCATTTTATTTGACGACTCCATAGATGAATGTGATTAAGAGATGACAAATACGCATCGGAAGCGATCCATTTCGGCGGGAAACGCACAGGAAGTCGATTCGCCGACCGCGAACATTGCGGCGCCATAGTCGAGCGAGCCGGCTTGCCAGCTTCCAACTGTTTTGTACTTTTGTTTACAATAGGTACACATTAATGATTAACGAAATGGAAATTTGCTCTCTAGAAGTCAATTCTTTTCTGTTTGAAAATATTTTATACTTAGTAAGTATAAATCGACAGAAAAGAATAGAAATTAAATGAGTGCGCCACTTTCGTTCTTCTGGTTACATATACCTACAGGGTGTAAACCGAACGCTGGCGAAAACTTAACGCTATTGTTATACAACCTAAACAACTATCCAATTACCTCTCACTAGTTGTAAATTCTCCGCGATCTACTTAGGTAGGTCTCAAACTGATATAGGATTTTATTAAATTTTTTTTCGCTTTTTTTCAGCGTGTCAGTAATTATCAGTAGGTACTATCACCTTTCTTCGTTTTTGCCTGCGTTCTGTGTACACCCTGTATACTGCACTGCATCCCACCTGCAACCAAAACAATATTGATATTTGATATTTTTAAAATTATTAAAAAACACCGGAGAATCCTACATCGTAATAATAGTAAAATTGCATTTATAATTTACCTCGTGTAAACTATCAATTTTTTATTAATTTATTTATACTTAGTCGGATTACAGTTTTTAATTTTTTTTTCTTTTTTTCAGTAGTCGTTTTCTTTTGAGGTACGAAGGAACCGAACGAAACGAAACTTTACGAAATTTTATATATTTTTTAGGGTTCCTAAAAAATATATAAAAGGCACAGCTGCCATTCGACCCGCCTTCCATCTGCACATGTTTAAAGAACTACTTAAATAAAATTTAGAAGATCACATAATATAAATTAAACAATCATATTGACAAAAGTGGGTGCGTTTCGAATCACGGTAAAAGGAATGAAACAGTTAGGGTCGCGTGGAGGCCAGGTGCTTCGAAGTCAATCTTCGATGACAAATCATCATTGTGTTTTTTAGAGAGCTCAAGTTTTATATTTTAGACGACAAAGGCAATAAAACGTTGATAATTTTTATGTAACCTTAAATGATGTATTGCATAGGTATATATTTGTCATTTTATAGCGGAAGGTTAAAAACTCGAAATGCTCGAAACGGATTAAGCCATTGTCAAACGATTTCATATAAAAGTTGCAAATGTAATTTCATCATGATCACCCTATCACAGGTTATATTTTTAGTCGTTGACAATTTAGCTCTGGATTGCGATGTAATTTACAGTACTGCATTCTGCAAAGTACAAAACTAAAGAGTTCAAATAGTTCTACACATACCTACTACCTACTTAGTTCTTGATACCCACCCCACACCTACAACATAAATCTTTTATTAGGGTTCCGTACCCAAAGGGTAAGATGGAAGTCGGGACCCTATTACTAAGACTCCGCTGTCCGTCCGTCTGTCTGTCGGTCTGTCTGTCAGTCTGTCACCATAATATACATATATACCACCATAGTAAATTTGTCGATATTGATAACGGCAAGAGGTAGATGCTTGAAATATTCACAGAATAATTACAGTTACATTTTAAAATTAAAAAATTAAATTAAAATAAAACAAATAGCCCCAATAGGTAGCCCACCTTAAATAAGGGGGACTACTAGACAGACGTGATTTTTTTGCCGTTTTTATAGATAATGGTACGGAAGCCCTCGAGCGCGAGTCCGACTCGCACTTGACCGGTTTTTTTTAATTCCACAGATCTTTACGCGACGCAGTTTTTGAAGGCAAGTTTGAGGATTTAACCCAGAGGTTAAAAGTGTACAATATTGTACACTCATGGAAATGAAATTCGTGTGCAAAGTTTCATAGAATAGGCTCAGTAAGTATAATTAAAAATTCGCCGCAAGATCTATAATAGGTAAATTGTTTGAAAACTAACACTGAAGTTTACTTTTTATAACTTTACATATTAGCTCAATTCATCTGCAAAATAGGTATTTTGATATGGCGTAGATCTGCTACGCGATATCTTGTTTAACTACGGGTTAAGAAGCCTTTACTTTGATCTAACAGACTTTCTAGTATCTAATAGCAGGTATGGTACGCGACAGGTCAAGATGGCAATCGGTGAGGGAACGCTCCGCACACCCACCCCCCGCGGTAGCCCGGTGCGGGCGAGCGCGGGTGACGTGCAGGCGTCCCTCCGCCCCATACCCCGATTGCCATCTCAACCTGTCGCGGACTATATGTATTCTAAGGAAGTTTAAAACAGCGTAGACCTGCTACGCGGTTATTTATTTAATTAGGAGTTAAAAAGTTATTTTTAAGTAAATAAGATTTCTAACTAAGTATTTATCTCTTTGTAGATCACCGATCACAATGTTAATGGAATAGAAATTATTCACTTCCTTCCTTGGCTTGGAAGAATTCCATTGTGTCTATCGGCCAGTGAGGGTGTAACCCTTAACGATTCGTATTACGTATAAAGAAGCTGCTTTTCTTTGTACAATGACTTTTGTGATAGAGAGTAGAATAATAATTTTAAGTAGGTAGGTAGGTATATCTACCTAGGTTTAGAACAAAACCCTCAAAATCATTTTCTGTATCCGTCTGCTAATTTTATTTTCAATTTTAAATTTTTTAATCCATGGACTTCTAAATACTTAGTCTCCAGTCCCTTTTAGAGATTTTTTGAGAATTTACAGTATTTTATCGCTTTTGTCCACTCTTAAATTGTCAGCACTTTACCTTTATTACCAACCTTCCTTATTTTGAATCTATCGCTGTAAAAATCAATTGTATCACATGGTCATCTATAGCCCGGACGACTGACGCTATTGTCCATTAATGCATCCTATCGTAGAGGGTGAAATTTCATCGGCTATATTGCTGATTCAGTTTCTAATGCTCGATTAGTTGTAGCAAATATCAACAAAGGTATAGACACAACGCAATGGACTCGATGGTTTTCATAGCTGGTGTTTTAGTAGGGGTTGATTTAACACCGCAGTTACAACTCAGTTTACCATTGCTAGCTAATTACACGGTGTGGTGATGGTTGATAGTATACGATATGCGATAACAGTAAAAGTGCCATAATGGCCGCTCCGACGCCGTGTGTGTCAACAAAGTCGGCCGCTCTTAATGGTGCCATGAATTAATTGCTCGACTGCTATTAAACTTTGTCTTAAATTTATTAGATTCAAAGGGGATGAAAGACCCTCCAGATCAGTAAACTTTGCAGGTACCATAGTTACATACATCCCTTTATTCATTCAAACTTGTTATGTCCCTATTTTGAAGAAAAAATGTTAGCATCCTTGGATGAAATTTTTAACCGAATGGATCAAATTCTGGCTTGTACAATTCTTTGTCAAATATGAAACGCCGACACCTGAGCATACACGAAACTAATGACTTTTAACATCCAAACACAAGTGGCTTAAAAGTTCCGAAAGCTCGTGAAGTCATTTCCGATTGTTAGTAATGAACGATGACCCATTTTGAATTGTGGGTGGAAACATCCTTGCGCGACAAAACGCCAATACATTCTTTGTTCGAGAGATATTGCGTAAAAACCACCGCCTTGCGTTTGTCGGCGGTGAGTCGACGCGAATCGCATCCGCTCTTCCGACTTTTGTAGTTGTCCCATTGTAGCATTGCAGCGTCCGAATATTTTTGATAAAATTACGTCACACAATAGGAAGAACGCTCAATGTCTTGTTGTTTGATTGTTGCAGTTCATTGAGCGAATGATAAATGTCCGGGGGCCTTTAGTTGTTCCTTCCGATTTCATTGCGTTTGCTGATTCTATTGCACAATTAACTCAATGTTATACCAAGGTTCAAGATGAACTGGAAACAGAATTTGTTACAGTTTTATCAGTCTACTTGCCTATTTTTTAATATAATATTTGTAGACTTACCTACCTACATGACCAAGTTATTTAACAATTAAGTAGGTATAGAATTGTACAATATGTAATTCCATAATTTTAGAATAATTACAAACTCTTTGAAAACTAATATTATAAATGCGAATGCGTGTCTGTCTAGTATCTGTGTTAGTTTATCATAGCAAATTCGGTTAAACAATTTTGACGAAATTTGGTACAGAAAGCTTTCATCTGTCACGGAAAATCAAAGTTTCCACGGGATTTTCAAAAACCTAAATCCACGTGGTCGAAGTCGCTGTCATCATTAATTAAGAATTCTGTAGTTGTAGAATTCAATATACTTAATTGGGTATTTGACTACATCAAAAATAAATTATTTCTTAGTAATTATAAATAGAGGGTCTTCCAAAATACGTAAAATCCACGTCCTTTGTTGGTTTTAAGTGTAATAACCATTTTAAATTATCGATTAAACTAAAAAAAAGCACGTCAAATGATTGTGACGTCACACACCGGTATTGCATAGAATCTCGCATACTAAGCGCGCGTTTTGACGTTTGATAAAAGTTACTGATTTGACTAGCTGTCAAATACCTACCGTATTGTAGAATTAGAGACTGACCTACTCCAAGCTTCACGTAACTACCTAAGTACCTACATCATTTCTTGCGTGATTACCATCTGACCTCCATGAGCCGGTAAAGATAATCTGAATCTAGATAAATATCATCTGCAGATAACATTTATTTATCTATATTCAATTTTCCAAAGAAATATCAGTGTTACGAATCATTCCTTTGAGAAATCCTACATTTTTCATAGCAGATTAATATAGCAATTTATTTACCAGTTTTCCGGAACCATGTAGATCGTTGTTGCATATCTGTTCTTACTTTACCTATTTATCTATTGAACAACTAAACAGTAGGTAAGTCAGTCAGTCAGTCAATAAGAAATAAAAACTCTATCTAGCTATAGGTACGTAGATAGATGTATTTGAGCCTTTTTGTGTTCAATTGATGTAAAAAGTACAATTTTCAATGTTCCACGAGAATGGTTTAATGGAAATTATGCGTAGCCGTAAACGTCATAACATGAATGTAGACCGTGCTCAAAGCAACCCTTTCGGGTCCCGTGGACGCTTTGTCAGAATTAATAGCCCGAAAACACGACCCGCTTCCACGGCTGTTGCTACTTTCCTGATTTTCGGATTGTTTTACGCGTTATTAAACTAGCAATCCAATTACATCAGTAAGATTGAAATGTTGATAGTACTTAGGTACCTACTTACTTTGGATATAAAAATATGGCTACAAACCATGCCCGAGTATGGTAAGTAGGTGATAACCAGCAACCGTGTTTCGTTATAAATACATATCAATAAAGTGCAGATCAAATTAAAATATTATTATTTTATGTAAGGCCTATAGGCACTTTACAGGCGCTTATGAGAAGTCACATATAAGTCTACCTGTATTGACTCTAGGCACAGAATAATCTCTAGGTACCTACTGGGTACCTCTATGAATCAGTTGATTGATTTTTGTTCCATCTAATCCAATATACCTAATCATGCACTGATGTTGTTTGTGAAAGTTTTGCTTTTTAAACAAAATAGGTACGCTATTTTCTCTACCTACTTACTTATGTGAGTATGAAATTGTAAATAAGCTTTTATTACTGAGCTACTAATAAAAGCATATTTATACTAGTAGTAGGGTAAATTTTTCGGGTCTGTTTCAAAGTTCTAATGGATTTTATTTTCACTTAGGTAAATACAGTCTCTTGAACTTGTAAATTTTTATAACAATACCATCTACTTAGTATATATTATGTAGTAAAAACATCATGTACCTACTTATTTTATACCTAAGACCTACCAAAACATTTTAGAGAAGAGAAGCTGTGAAAGGAAATTCAACGCCAAAACTGTATTCAAATTAATTACGTTACACACTGGCAAATGTGCGTAAAATCTCTTTAGCTAAGCGGCTAACAATGTGAAATCAATCTTCCGGGGCGAGGCGATGAATGCTAAAACAACTGTGAGGGTGCGAGGGATGATGAGGCAATATTGCGACCCTCCGGCGCGCCCTGCGACCCCTGTTACATCTTACTTAACGCTCCCGAGCCATTTGATCGGACATCTGATTTCTGAGCAGCAATATTAGCTGTGTAAGTACGTTTTGGGGTTAAAGGTGCAAGGCTTACTTATTTGATAGCTTAACGTAAAAAAATAAAACGATTCCAACGAATTCAGAATTGAGAATTGAGAACTTTTTTGAAATCGGTTAAAACGAAACGAATACCTAAATAATTTGATTGATTGAACGGTACTTAGGAGGTACCTATAGTACGCAACCGATCGAGATGGTAATCGGGGTATGAGGCAGGGGACACCCCGCACGTCAACTGCGTTAGCGGGCCACTAATCCTAACGTGTAAAAAGTTTTCAAAAACCTTCCTTTGGTTAGGAGTCGGTAATAGTCTCATAATAATTATGTAGTATGTTAGTAGTTAAGTAACTGTATGCTGCAGATTTATATGAAGCTCTGTATGCTTACATATCAGCTTTATACCTATATAAATTTAGGAGCTTACATTCGCAAAGCAGGCTACTTATTTTAAATGTAAACTACCAAAGCCTAGAATTTATAAATTTTAATGGGCAGGATGTTGGTTGGACGTTTCAGAGCAGATATTAAAAGGATCCATCACAGCAGCTTTGCGGTGTCACCCTTTATTCGCTTAATTACACCGCCATTGTCGCCTCTGTTTATTGTTTACTTTTTAAATAAGATTTTCACCAACTGTTAAAATTTTACTCGAAAATTCAAGTAAAATATAAGTCAATCTGAAAATTCATAAAAAATAAGATGACACTGAACACTCCCTGCTATCTAAACTGGATATCATAACAAACAATTACGAATTACGATAGAATTCTACACAAATATTTGTGTTGTATTCTATCTAATTAAGTAGGTATTAATTTACTGTTGTATTTTTGTGAGCATCATCAATAGACGTAGTATGTAGTTCATTATTGTATCTACCTAATATAATTATTGAAAGCGGAAATGTTTTTAGTTCTTTGATAGTAAGTTTCCAGTTAGTTTCTTAATTTATAGGGAGGTAGGTACCGTTTATTGCAATAAAAATGTACCACATATTAATATGTTAATATGGCTTATCAATTATTATAATATGTCGGATTAGATATATTGGTGTAATGATCTTATTGGTAAAATGTAACATGTACTTTTAAATATTATGTTTTAGTCATTGATAGTTTTCCACATAAAAGATAAGATCACCACATAGTTATTATTTTAACATCTATTGTTTACTCAAACTCGAGTTTGTTTGAACTTGGCAGTTCATTATTATTTCATACAGCAAAGCAACATAAAGTTCTAAAAAGTGTTTAAAAATTAAAATCTGAAAAAATGAATATTACTTATTATATGATTTTATGATAAGTAGGTAGCTTCTTAGCTCTTCATCGTTTAACGTCTTTCGCTAAAAAGTACCTTTATCATTACTGACTAAGTAGGTACAGATAAAATATTATTACTTATGTACCTACCTAAAATAAGGAAAATTATTATACAAAATAAGTATAAATATATTCGATGCTATTAATAGGCATCAAATTTTAATAAAGTTAGCAAATGTAACACACGAGTCAATATAAAACCGGAGGACTGGCTGTATTCGGATTAGTTGTAAATCCGCGCATGGATACGCATACTACGAGGGCGCTAGCAAGTAGCTACTATTACTCTTGTGGCTTAAGTTACAAGCTTTAGCTATAATTTTTCTTAAAAATGTAATGTAATACGTGTTTCTATAAACAATGTAAATTGTTTAGAGAAGCACTATTATTATGTACCTATTAAGAAGTAGACGGAATGACACACTTTTTAAACCTTCGTGGTTTTTTGCTGTCTAAATTGGATTTGTTAAACATTCTTTATGTTGGTAATTTAAGAAAAAATATTGATTTGATAATAAAATTGTACTAAGTATGTTAAGACTTTTCTTTTTTACACTTGTAGCACAACCATTGCGTATTTACCCTAGAGTCCAATTTTTTGCTATTTAGTGACAATTATTGTAAACTGTATTTTATTATTCTATGTAATAACATAGAATCTGGTTAACTACAAAATAAACAGTAGCAAAATGACGTACTATTATTCTTTTTTGGATCTGATGTGTGAACGGATCAAACCATTGATTTAATTTGTAAAACCTGTACTAAGTATAATTCATATATATGTATATTTGTATATTTCAAGTTCACTTTTCAAATTAAGGGTCAAACTTCTAGATAATGCCCGTGGATTCAGGTTTTTAAAAATCCCGTGGGAACTTTTTGATTTTACGGGATAAAAAGTAGCTTATGTCCTTCCCCGGGATGCTAGTTATATCTGTACCAAGAAAAGCTAGCAGACAGACAGACAGACAGACAGACAGACGGAAAGACAGACAGACACACTTTCGCATTTATAATATTAGTACGGATTAAAATTCTGCATTGACTCGGCTAGTTGAAGTATTTTAATTTCATTCACTCTATTTAGTTTTTATCCTATAAAATAAAAACAAAAACACAATCATGCATCAAAAAATACGATATAATATGTACCTAGATACTGTCGTGTAAACAGTCAGTAAAGTTGCACCCACGTATGACCTTCATGATCTCTATGTAACTCCTACGTAATATGACCATATTATGATGATGTTGTATACCTATGTACCTATTTGTATTTATGAGTTATATTTAAGTTGCAAGAATGGTGGAGTGTAGAAAACCTTAGGTACAAAAGATCTACTTGTAGGTTACTTACCCGGCAGTGTACATCCATTAGTAAGACGTCGACAACTAATTTTTAATCGCTTTTCTCTCGTAGCTTCGACTGAGGCCTAAATGTGCAGGGGCGGCTGCAACACAACAATCAAAATGTAATGGTGGTTCTAATATTGTCGACGATTTATAAGGATAAGTCAGCGAGAGTAAATATTAAATTTGTTAGCGATACTTTCAGATTAAGTGGGAGGGACCTCTACCTCTTATTGGTCCCCAGGGCTTCACTAGGATTAACTTTATTGGTACGTAACAGTGTATTTTGTTTGTATAAAATCTTAGGTAACTAGCTGTACATAATTAATAATAAAGAATGTTTATCTGTCTGTTTCTTACATATGCATTCGCGAATCATTCATCCAATTGAATTGAAACTTTTTGCAGTTGTTGTTGGGACTTGCGGAAAGGTTTGTGACATAGATCAAGAGTTAGGTGATTCGCGAATTACACTGCAACGCACGCCGGGCATTTTTTTTTTTACATAAATATCGAGCAAACACACGAAGAACATTTCTCTGCACCAGAGGAACCACCAACGTTGTTGGTGGACCTCTGGTTTCCTACTTCGTGACCCCACCCTAAAGTTTACTGAGAACACCGTCGAAGAGAGTTGGGAGAGGAACTGGAAGGGTGGTCGAAAAAAAAACGATCAAGTGCGAATCAGACTCGCGCACTGAGGGTTCCGTAGTACAATCCTGTTTTACCGACATTTTGCACGATAAATCAAAAACTACTTACTAGATCTCGTTCAAACCAATTTTCGGTGGAAGTTTGCATGGTAATGTACATCATATATTTTTTTTAGTTTTATCATTCTCTTATTTTAGAAGTTACAGGGAGGGGGGACACATTTTACACCACTTTGGAAGTGTCTCTCAGTGTGAAAATGATATTAGAAATCTCAATATCATTTGGGTACCTACGTATGGGTTTGATGAAAAAAAAATTTTTGAGTTTCAGTTCTAAGTATGGGGAACCCCAAAATTTTTTGTTTTTTTCTATTTTTGTGTAAAAATCGAATACATCTATTTACCAAGTTTCAACAGTATAGCTCTTATAGTTTCGGAAAATAGTGGCTGTGACATACGGACGGACAGACAGACATGACGAATCTATAAGTGTTCCGTTTTTTGCCATTCGGCTACTAAAGGCTTCAGCTAAAAAGAAGCCCTAAAATAATAACTGGGCTACTAAACATACACCTACCTCATTTACATGTACGCCCAGTGCTACCGAAACTGAATGAACCCCGCCGATTCACACTGAGATAGTAAGGTACGGCTTATTGTTATTTCAGGCACGACGAGCTGCCTACCCGCTGGCTAGCTCAGTACCCGTAGTATAAGATTTTACGTCTCACCAAACGTTGCTAGAATTCGAGAATCGAAACACAATAACATCAAAGTAAAATGGACCTAAAGAGCCTTGAATTGAAGTAAAAAATTCAATGCCACTGATTTTAATTTCGCAACGTTTCCGCTTGGAGCGCTGGCTGTAGATGTGTAGACAAACTTGAGCTTTAAAACAAGGCCTTTAAGATCCAGTTTACTATAACGCAGAAGTGTTTCGACTCTCGAATTCTAGCAACGTTTGGTGTGACGTAAAATCTTATACTACGGGTACCGATGGGGCTTTGATACGGCTTGCCGCCTGATACCATCAAACTCCACGGCATAAAGTGCCTCTAAGTGGTGATAACTGTCAAATTTGCGAGCTTGCACGGACCTGCTAGCCGTGTTGCTAGTTACTAGTGGACCCAGTATATATAATGTACTCTGTGAGTGGACCGTTTAACTGAAGAAACAAAGAAAACAGCCGATTTTTTTCTGAAGTTTCTTTTTCAGTTGTAATTTTTGGTTAATTCCACTGGAATCGTTTATTTTCGAGGCACCCAGACCCAGGTGGTGAGGGTGAAATTTCTTGCGGTGCGGTATACTTATTAAATTTAAATAAAGTGTAATTACAACTCCCTATTTTAGAAAACCTTTATATAAGTGTCTAAGGTCCACTTCCATGACAGGCGGTTAAAGATACGATACGGTTGTCAGTAAACTGCAAAATTGATGACAGCAGTATCTGATCATTTACACTTAGGTATTATGGTAACGTTGATCTCATGATTTAGCTGAAGATTGGACAAGAACATAATATGTTCTTGTCCAATCCTCTGATGCGATATACTTAGTCAAATTTGGACTACCTACTTATGCACTTATGCACATGGAGATCAGAGATGGAAGGTAGGCATTGGAACTCGCTATTGACATACGTAATGGCAGAATAATTGTGATTGGAGTATGGACTTGCCTACACAGTACACACCTTAAGCACAGCCGTAGCACAGAGTAGGGCCGAATATGAGATGGTTGCCAAATATGAGTTAGTGTGGTTTTAGCGTAACTAATCACCGCCGCTATTTGGCACTACTGTAGACTGTCGGTAGATCAACAGATCGAAACGTGTCTTAGTGCTTTCCGGTCTGAGACGCAGTTAGGTTGCGTACGCGCGGGTTTTTATGGAACCACAAAACTAAATTTTTGACGTCATGTGTATAGTTCATTAAAAAAAGCCGGGACTTCGATTTTTTTTTTTACTTTAAGTTTGATACGTAAATGAACACTATTATTTTAACTAATATTACTCGCACTACTAATACAAAATAATATGTATTCGAAGCTTAAAAGAGTTGTATAAGATAATCGAACACTCCCTTGCCAGCAATAAGCAGCACCGCGCGCAATACCCCACATCATCTATCCTTATTAGCTCGACAGGCCGGCTGGTTGCTGCCGTCATAAGCATTAGGTGCGTTTATTAAAATTTTAAATAAGTCGTATTAGGTTTATGAAGCTATTTAAAAAAGTAGTTTCTAGGGTTCCGTAACTCAAAAGGGAAAAGGGAAACCCTTATAGAATCTCTTCGTTGTCTGTCTGTCAAGACCCATCAAGGAAATCAATACCTAGAGGTAGAGGGTACTTCCCGTTGACCTGAACCATGAAAGGAAATAAACAATGTGTCATAGCACACGTAAAGAAAAAATCCGGAATCCATAGTTTTAGTTGTCTGGCAATTACAAATTTATATTTGCAGTAAAATAATTAAGTACATGTTAAAAAAGGCTGATAGCCTAGCGGTTAGGACATCCGCCTTCTAATCGGAAGTTGGGGGTTCGGGGGAGAATTAAATATCACTTGCTTTAACGGTGAAGGAAAACATCGTGAGGAAACCTGCATGCCTGAGAGTTCTCCATAATGTTCTCAAAGGTGTGTGAAGTCTACCAATCCGCACATGGCCAGCGTGGTAGAGAGATGTAAGTACCTACCCTACCTTATTTACCTTGCATATTCACCTTTTTGTTAGATTGGTACCTAATAACATGGTGCAAACATAATATTATTAGGTAAGGAAAGCGAGCGACAATGGAAATAAGTGGCATCGTAAGGCGTCGTCGTATTCTGCGTACATAAGAAGGTATATAAATCTTCGCATATTGCCTCACATTCAGGGTTGCCACCTTGACCAATTTTCCACCATTCCAAAATTCTTCCACAATTTTTTAATCTTGGAAGTACTATTCAAATTCTAATTATAAGTACCTAACACCTACCTATACAGACTGCATCACACAGGGCATTGAATAACAGTAACTCAAGAGCTCTTCGGTTCGCTGTCGCTACTATTGGTACATGAAGTTAACCTGCATCTTACTGAATCACAAACTAAGGAAACAACTTGGACGGAAGTAAAAACACAAACAGATGTTTTAACTTCTACTCTACTGCATCAGAAGGAGGGTATAATGTTATTACGGTGTCCCTGTTGAATACATGCAATTTGACGACCTCCCTGGCGCAGTGGTAAGCGCTGTGGTCTTATTAGTGGGAGGTTTCGGGTTCGATTCCCGGCAGCGATTTGGAACTTTATCCGCAACCGCCGAGTTTCTTGCTGGTTCTTCTCGGTAGGAACGGCATTCCGAACCAGTGGTAAATTAAACCTGACTATTCATAAGCACTTTTAAAAAGGTTACATGAATAAAAAAACATTCTATTCTATTCTATTCTATTCTATCTAAAATTTCTATTCTGGTCTGGTGGGAGGCTTCGGCCGTGGCTAGTTACCACCCTACCGGCAAAGCCGAGCCGCTAAGCGATTTAGCGTTCCGGTGCGATGCCGTGTAGAAACCAAAGGAGTGTGGGTTGAACAAAAACTATCATACTCCTTCCAGGTAGGCCCGCTTCCATCTATTGGATTGCATAATCCCTTACCACCGGATGAGATTGCAATCAAGGGCTAACTTGTATCAGAATTAAAAAAAGTAAAAGTCGGAGATCCGACTCTTGTGACTTCTTCCTTTTTCAGCCTCCTAAATGTTTAGTAGCAGCAACCCTACTGGCACCAAGTATCACGCCTGAGAAACAACTAACCCTTGGGTGCCTCGTTATTGAGCTCTCACTCCCAAATGCTCTATCCCTTTCCTTCGCATACTGAAAACCAATGTAGCTGAACGTACTTTCTTCCTCCGATTTCAATTTACTCGAGACACATTTTCAGGGATTCGTAAGATCAGTGGGCAGTATATGCAAAAAAATAAACTAGATAGGTACTAAGTAATTGTTTGTTATTTTGTTATTCTTTTAAGACATGCTACTAGCTACTATAACAAATTACCTACTTAAAGTAAATTGTATAGCGTATCTACTAGTAGGTATTCGCCTTAGGTATGTAAGAAGCTATGAAGTAAGTAGATAGATAATGGGAAAGTACCTACCTACCCGTCATAACATGAGGCATTGTTTGCCGCAAGTGGGTAGGCAAAATATTTTTCAAAATTCTCAACAATAGGCAAACTGACTACACATTACGAACCGCCTAGCTGAGCGCGCCGATTGAATGAAACACATTTTTCCGTGGAAAATGCGACGCGACGTCATCAGAATGCCAGTTGGTGGGCGGATAGATTGGCTTGTTTATAAAACTTGATGTGTGATTAGTGGCGATATTTACAAGGTCTGTCAAGGTCCGATTTGCCGAATTTTAGGGTTCCATACCTTAAATGGAAAAACGAACCCATATAGGATCACTTCTTTTTCTGTCTGTCTATCTGTATGCCGTGTCTGACAAGAAAAGAGAATCAAAACCTATACGGTACATCCCGTTGACCTAGAATCATGAAATTTGGCAGGTAGGTAGTTTTTATATCACAAGTAAAGCCAATTTTTTTCATAGTAGGTAAAAATATACTTACAAAAACAAAAAATACAGTTTTATCTGTTTCATTAACTCATACTATTGAAACCGTGATTTGCTAAGTAATAGCAACGACAGCCTTTGTTAGTAAGGAGGGCAGGGTACAGTACCTACTACATAAGTTTGGTACTGCCTTTCTCTCTAAGTAGGTATGATATGAAAACTGAAACTGAGACCTGAAAATAAGAAAATTTGTTATTTCATTATTTTCAAAGATATAAAAATTAAAACAGAAAAGAAAAGGAGAAACTGATTGAGTGACTTAACCAATATACATACAGCCACAAAATCAGAAGCTTCTTGACCACTAAGTAGTAAGTACCTATCGATTTAGGTTTTTAAAATCCCGTGGGAAGTCTATGATTTTCTGAGATCAAAAGCAGCCTAAGTATGTGTCCTTCTCCGGGATGCAAGCTATCTCTGTAACAAATTTCATCAAAATCGGTTAAGCGAATTGGCCGGGAAAAGCTAACAGACAGACAGACACACAAACAGACAGAAAGACATATTTTCGCATTTATAATATTATTAGTATGGATTATGAGGGTTTTATTAAAAGTTTTAGATTTCATCTGCACTTAAAAAAAGATTTTACCTAGGTACTTATAATGTTATCGAAATAATATTTTTTACTAATGCGTAATCTTTGATAGGTACTAACACGTAGAAGGCGGGGAAGTCATCGTTCAGAAGTGGGTGTGAGCTGCTTTATCGCCGACCGAAATAGCGCACATCTGCTCAAATTAATGTATTTCTTTCTTTCATTTGACATTCTGTGGTTTTTATTTGCACTTTTGAGCATTGCATCACACATTATTATCTCATTAAGCTTTTATATCACTATGGTTCATACCTACTGAACTTTACCTACCAACACATAAGTCTACCAGGCAGACTGTTGAGACCATCGATGTGTTGAGACGAGTTTTATTTAACCGAAATCATGGTCTATTTTATTAAAAAAAAAAAACTGCCATGCTCCTTCCAGGTTAGCCCGCTCCCACCTTAGACTGCATCGTCACTTACCATCAGGTGAGATTGCAGTCAAGGGCTAACTTGTATCTGAATAAAAAAAATAAAAAAAAAATTGTATCGTTACAAAGAAAGCAAAATAAAGTTACGATTAGTACAGGAAACTGATAGCTCGGCCTGGTGCGGCCATGGTGGTAGGTAACATGCATTGCTTACAAGTGATTTTTTCAGCTGAACCTACAGCTTTTATACCTAGTTGAAGTGTTAAACAACATTTTTTTTAAAAGAATATTACCTAGCCATGTTAAATGACTAATATTCCCCTTTCCTCTCCAATTAAGCGTCAGGCTTGTGCTAGGAGTAGGTACGACAATAGTGCAACGGGCGGGGTTTGAACCGTCGACCTTTCGGTTTTCAGTCCACTCCTATACCGGTTGAGCTATTGAGGCTCTAACATTAATTGTTAAGTCACGGTTATCCTACAATTGACGAATGTCTAATAGTTAGGGAGGCGAATAGGGGAATTTTCGGTAATACTCGAGCGTGGCAGTTTCATATATGAGAGATACCTTAGACCTAATAGAACAACCTTGTAAAGTATTTAGCTCTATATGTAGTGACGCGCGCCTAGGATAGACGATCAGATTAGTAAAAAAAATTCGATAGTCTGAAATACTCGAGCGCGTCAGATTAAGATATTGGGGGTTGATTTTAGTGTTTTAAGATTAAATTTAACTAATCTGACGATAAGTCCTTGACGCCGCCGAGTTATAGGGTCGCGAACTGGTAAAAAAAACGTTAATCCGGCATTCTCGAGCGCGATTTTTTTTATTTTGATTTTGAAGAATATAATCTAAAACTTACTAAAAATACAAAATCTGCCGGTTTCCGCATGACCGGAAGTGTGGAGGAGCCATTTCGTCTTCCGAAAAACGCGTTGCGGCATATAAGTCGCGAACGATACATTTTACCAAAAAAAAGTTTAAATAAACAAAAAAGGTAATTTTATTTTACACAAAAAAGGTCTCTTTACATTTTTGTCCAAAGTTAAAACTTTTTGACTTGAAGTATCATAAAAACTCAAACTCCCGGTTTTTTGAGAATATCTCGAAAACTGAGGGTGTTAAAAAAAGTAGATATGAAATAACGATAATTAAATTATGTGACTTTTATTATATCTCAAATTTTTTTTTCTAAAGCTTCTCGACAATTTTCGTGGACTCGGAAAAAGTTACGCGTATCTGTATACAAAAGTATCATTAACATGTACAGTTTCATGTAGGTATGTATATTAATTAATAGCCTGTTGATCCTCAAATTGTTTTTTGGACGTACCGTAAGCAAAACGAAGTGAAGAATTGAAGCAAAAAAGAGGAATTTGCCATAAACATGTAATAGAGACTGAGCGCTTCGCGGAAATATGCCGTCCTACCAGTATTTTTCCTTAATTTCGCAACATTGATGGTGGGGGAAGAAGCGGTAGAAGGGAATTTTCGGTACACCCTAATATATATATATATATATATATATATATATATATATATATATACGTTTATAAAGACATTACACTCAGCAGGAAAGAATTGTGGATGAGGAGCCACAATATGAAAGTTCCAGTGAAGAAGAAGACGATGAATTGTATTGAGCAAAAATGTAAAGGTCATACATAACAATACAAATATAATACTATTTTTATAACATTTCATTTTTTTATACGATAAATAATACAATTCGTACTACATTTCATCTTCATTTACGTTGGTTGTATCTATCGCTTTATTGTCATTCTTAAATTCCCCGTTTTATCAAGGAGAAAGAAAGGAAAAAAAAGAAACCAAAAAACCTTTTTCGGTCAGATTAAGAGAACCCACCAACATTTTTGTCAGATTAAGAAAATATGCTTTCAGGATACCGAGATAAACCTCCCCTATAAAAATCTGACGCGCTCGAGTATTTCGAAAAAACTTTATTTTTGCATTTTCAAAAATTCATCGTAACTTATCGTCGCGCCGAAATCGTCAGTTTTTTTAAAGGGAGCTTCCTTGGGGCCTACTCAACACCCCTTCCGAAAATCTGACGCGCTCGAGTAATTTTTTTTTTCTTGCATTTTTGAGTACTTTATATGCCTACCCCCACCACGCAAACCGGCAGATTAGTATACCGTTGTTATCAGAGGCACTTGGGGCATACGTAGTATGAATATCTGACGCGCTCGAGAATGCCCAAGTAACTGTTTTTCTTCAACATTTTTGAAAAACCGTACACGCCAAACCCACCGCTAAAATGGTTTTTACCATACGAGCTTTTCATTTCGAAATTATTTTATCTTTCGATTTTGATAGGTCTCGACGGCGCCGTTGAATTACGCCATTTAGCTACCTCGCCTCCCTAACTATAAACAACAATGTTGCATGGAAACTGTCTTGCTTGTATGGTATATGTATAATTACCTAATTACATATTGTAACATTTTTTAAAGAGGAACTGCTGAGTTTCCTGCCGGCTTTTCTCAGTAGAATCTGTGCGTTCCGAGCCCGTGACATGATATCATAAGTGGCATGTTGTCCGACATGATCTAACAATGAAATTAATTTCAAAGATTAATTATTAATATCATTTCATTTAGTTTATTTTAAATGGCTGAGCCACACAGACAAACATCTGTTTGAATGTAGACAGATGAACTGAACTGGTCAAAACTAAGAAGGTTATTTTTTTTACTTTATAATCCTAAGAAATGGACTAGCCGACTAAACACCCCATTAACCGTAGAGCTATTGACACTTCTTGTTTATCGTCCTGTATCTACAATTTACCTACATCCTACATACTTACCTATTTTATAAAGCGGAATGTTGCTTTTACTTGATTCGGCAGTTATTGGGTGCTCATGCGCAGAGTGTGCGGTCGCCATTCAAGGAACATCCCTCATTGTCCCATTGTCCGTCTGTCAGTGGCATCCCAAACAAGTATTCTCTCTAGGCAGTTGAAAAAATCAATGTTTACCTTTATACTCGAGCACATATTTTTATACAGAGTATAATAAGCACCGTTTACAGAATCACGCTTGTCCACAATGCCCATAATGTGGGCTGGTATTAAAGGTGTGATAAATGGACGCGGCTATCTATGGCTAATGATGGTGGTGAAACAAGGAAGTATTTCACATTCAAGAAGAATACTTATTACAAAGGCGTAGGTAGGTACTGTATGTGAATGTATGTATCTAGGTAGATATGTATGTACTTACCTATTTACAAGTTATAGGAAATTTATCAATAGGTATAGATATTCTAATATATTACAAGATTATGACTAATGTCGTTCGTTATCAAAAATATAAGGGCTTGTTTTAATGGGACTAATATGATACGACAAGCGCATTTTATTCATCTATATTTAGTGAGTAGTTAGGTATTTATTTCAAAATCTTTATTTATAAACGTAATTTATTATCATGTATTTATTATCATGTATCAAAATTTTGCGAATAACAAATAAAAAAATAAAAAAACCGACTTCAATAACCACCAACACTAAAAAGTAAAAAATAATTTAATTTATTACCCAATATATTATGTATATAAGAGTTATTGTAGTTCTTTAGTAATATTTATTGGAGCCGGTGCCAATTAGCCGCACGAACCGTCTCTCTACTCTTCATAGTGTTTTGCGACTCCACATTTTTTTTTTGAATTTTTTTTATTTCACAATTTTTAGTGGCCTCATCGTACTAAAATATGATATGCTTGGTTAAAAACCTACTGTTTCAAAGAATCATTTTAAATCGGTTCATATTTGGCGAAGAAATCGCGTAACAAACATACAAAAAGACATACATTCGAATTGAGAAACTCCTCCTTTTTTCAAGTCGGTTAAAAATATGCTATGCCTGGTTAAAACCCTACTGTTTACAAAGCTATTACACTGATCGCGAGCAATTTACTCTTATTAATTGAGGAGTTCCGTTCTCCATCTCCGAAGATATTCATCAGATCTTTACCAAATTAAAATGGGACCACCTCGAGGTATGTCCTACAAAACAAAAAAAGAATCATCAAAATCGGTTCATAATTGACAGAGTAATCACGTAACAAACATACAAAAAAAAAACATACAGTCGAATTGATAACCTCCTCCTTTTTTTGAAGTCGGTTAAAAATGAAATGGAACCCGTGATCTAAAATTGATAATAATCTGTGGGTATGATCTTTTGAACTGATTTTCTTTCAATGATTTCCATCGGTACGCGAGATAATGATGAAGCTTAAAAATAAATTGACCGTCAATAAACGGGAGCAAGTTTGTATTAAGGCGAAGGTCGGCGCAGTTGGCACACGACGCGATTTTCGCTATTCGGCGCACGATTATGTTTAGTCGATTTACAATTTAATTATTAAATTTAAATATTCCACTATCATTATCGTGAAAGAAACGTGTTTAAATATTGTTGCAAACACAAGTCTTGTTACTTAAAATCCGCTTCTGGCAATCGTTATGCTTTTTTTATTATGTAAAATTACGTAGCAGAGTGAGTCTGTTGTTTGTTCTGACATGAAATGTACCTACTTACAATACAATTGAAGTTATGAGACTAATTAAAAAACATAAGCCTATCTGTTAATCGAATTGATCGAAACGGAAACATGATCTTTTCCAAAAATGCTTAATTTGGTAGAGCTTTCGCTGCATTCCAGTCGTTTGAAAATTGAAAACTTCCTTTGTTTATAGTTCAGTTCAGCGAATATATAATAATAGTAGATATTATAACATTTGTACTTCTTTCAATTTCGGTATTATTAAGTTCCTAATAATGATTTGTTTCGTTTTAAGAGTTTTACTTAAAAAAATATTTTAATACTAGTTTTTCTGCGCTTAGGTTTCGCGAAATATTACATACGTATCAAACCAGCGTCAGAGAATGTCCTGTGACTATATAAGATTCAAGTTATCTCTGTGCGAAATTTTGATCACTGAGCCATCAAAGAAACAGACAGACATACGCGTTTATTATCACTATCCATATTATAAATGTGAAAGTCTGTTTTTTATTAGTTTGTCATTCAATCATGCCGCAACGGGACAACGTACCAGCGTGATTTTTTGCATAGAGTAAAAGATCTGGAGACTTGGAGAGTAACATAGACTTTTATCGAGGAAAATCAATGAGTCCGCACGGGATTCTTTAAAACCTAAATCCACGCGGACAAAGACACGTGTATCAGCTGGTCAACACATCCCCTTTACACCACACCCACCGCTTAGGTAAGTGCGACTCTTTGGGAACCCACCTATTCTATAATAATAACAATACTTTCTTGCGGTTACACTTTAGCACGAGAGTGCACTAGTGCTCTGAGCACACTGGGTGGTCAGGGCTCATTGTGATGGAATGTAAACAGGCCACCACAGTCCATAGTCTCACCGGACGTTTCCGTGCGGATATCGGAACAATCGGATCTAAGAGCTTTGTATGGCCGTATTAAAATTATGAAAGTTTATGCCCGTTTGCAATTGCAAGAAGATTCTGAGATACATTCTCTTTCAGTCCTATAGGTAACCTTTTATTTAACGCGTTTTTCTTACTTATCTATTAAATTAGATACGAGTCCACATTCCTCACTCTTATCTATATATTAAAACTAGTATTTTGCTCGCTGCTCGAGCTGCTAAAGCAGCTCTCGAGGTCTATAATGGCCATTTTGAACAATTTAAAAAAGTCATACATTTTCTATGAAAAAAAAAAATCCGCCATTTTGAATTTTTTTTCCATCCATCGAGTAGACCTTCGGACCCTGATCATCTCTTGCTAAGAAACCACTCTTCCATCTTTCATACCCTCCGAGATGGACGCCGATGAAATTTGTATGGCGGCCATCTTTTTTTCACAATTTTGATTTTTTTTTTAAATTTTTGGCAATTGGATGAGGTTTCGAATGACATTTGGTCGAGCACCTCCCACCTATCTTCAATACCTCGAGCGTGCCCTTCACCCGTCTCCGAAATCCTCAATCATCAGCTACCTCCATCTGTTGCCCTAAAGGAATCTTTATCTTCTATATGAAACCATAAGTGAAAAAAATAAGTTTCATACAAAATTTTACAGGAGGAAATTTTTTGAAAATCTCGGCCGCCATCTTGTTTTTCCAATTTTTTTCACTTTTTCTAAAAATCGTTTGCTAATATCTAAAATAACTGCAAGTTTAAACAAAATCGGTTGGAAAACAAAAAAGTTACAAAAGTCAGGTCGGCCGCCATCTTGTTTTTCTGAAATGTCATAATTTTTCCCTAGTCAAATCCCACTCCTGAACATATCTCCCATACATTATTATATCATTTTCTGTCTCTTTCTAGGAGAACAATTATGTCAATGAGTGAGTCAGTGAGTGAGTGAGTGGTAATTGAGCTATATATAGTATAACTAGTATTTTGCTCGCTGCTCGAGCTGCTAAAGCAGCTCTCGAGGTCTATAATGGCCATTTTGAACAATTTTAAAAAAGTCATACATTTTGTATGAAAAAAAAAAATCCGCCATTTTGAATTTTTTTTCAATCCATCGAGTAGACCTTCGGATCCTGATCATGTCTTGCCAAGAAACCACTCTTCCATCTTTCATACCCTCCGCGATGGACGCTGATGAAATTTGTATGGCGGCCATCTTTTTTTCGGAATTTTAAAAAAAAATTCAAATTTTTGGCAATTGGATGAGGTTTCGAATGACATTTGGTCGAGCACCTCCCACCTATCTTCAATACCTCGAGCGTGCCCTTCACCCGTCTCCGAAATCCTCAATCATCAGCTCCCTCCATATGTTGCCCTAAAGGAATCTTTGTCTTCTATATGAAACCATAAGTGAAAAAAAAAAGTTTCATACAAAATTTTACAGGAGGAAATTTTTTGATAATCTCGGCCGCCATCTTGTTTTTTCAATTTTTTACACTTTTTCTAAAAATCGTTTGCTAATATCTTCAATTGTTGCAAGTTGTAACAAAATCGGTTGGAAAACAAAAAAGTTACAAAAGTCAGGTCGGCCGCCATCTTGTTTTTCTGAAATGTCATAATTTTTCCCTACTCGAATCCCACTTCTGAACATATCTCCCATACATTATTATATCATTTTCTATCTCTTTCTAGGAGAACAATTATGTCAATCAGTGAGTCAGTGAGTCAGTGAGTGGTAATTGAGCTATATATAGTATAACTAGTATTTTGCTCGCTGCTCGAGCTGCTAAAGCAGCTCTCGAGGTCTATAATGGCCATTTTGAACAATTTAAAAAAAGTCATACATTTTGTATGAAAAAAAAAAATCCGCCATTTTGAATTTTTTTTCATCCATCGAGTAGACCTTCGGATCCTGATCATCTTTTGCCAAGAAACCACTCTTCCATCTTTCATACCCTCCGAGATGGACGCCGACGAAATTTGTATGGCGGCCATCTTTTTTTCGGAATTTTAAAAAAAAATTCAAATTTTTGGCAATTGGATGAGGTTTCGAATGACATTTGGTCAAGCACCTCCCACCTTCACCCGCCTCCGAAATCCTCAATCATCAGCTCCCTCCATATGTTGCCCTAAAGGAATCTTTGTCTTCTATATGAATCCATAAGTGAAAAAAAAAAGTTTCATACAAAATTTTACAGGAGGGAATTTTTTGAAAATCTCGGCCGCCATCTTGTTTTTCCAATTTTTTTTACATTTTCTAAAAATCGTTTACTAACATCTACAAGAGCTGCAAGTTGTAACAAAATCGGTTGGAAAACAAAAAAGTTACAAAAGTCAGGTCGGCCGCCATCTTGTTTTTCTGAAATGTCATAATTTTTCCCTACTCGAATCCCACTTCTGAACATATCTCCCATACATTATAATATCATTTTCTGTCTCTTTCTAGGAGAACAATTATGTCAATGAGTCAGTCAGTGAGTGAGTGAGTGAGTGGTAATTGAGCTATATATAGTATAAAGCTATATATAGTATAACTAGTATTTTGCTCGCTGCTCGAGCTGCTAAAGCAGCTCTCGAGGTCTATATTCGCCATTTTGAATAATAAAAATTTTTGTATGAAAAAAAAAAATCCCGCTATTTTGAATTTTTTTCCATCCATCGAGTAGACCTTCGGACCCTGATCATCTCTTGCCAAGAAACCACTCTTCCATCTTTCGTACCCTCCGAGATGGACGCCGATGAAATTTGTATGGCGGCCATCTTTTTTTTCGGAATTTTGAATTTTTTTCCAAATTTTTGGCAATTGGATGAGGTTTCGAATGACATTTGGTCGAGCACCTCCCACCTATCTTCGATACCTAAAGCGTGCCCTTCACCCGTCTCCGAAATCCTCAATCATCAGCTCCCTCCATATGTTGCCCTAAAGGAATCTTTGTCTTCTATACGAAAGTATTAGTGAAAAAAAAAAGTTTCATACAAAATTTTACAGGAGGAAATTTTTTGAAAATCTCGGCCGCCATCTTGTTTTTCCAATTTTTTACACTTTTTCTAAAACATGTTTACTAATATCTTCAATAGTTGCAAGTTGTAACAAAATCGGTTGGAAAACAAAAAAGTTACAAAAGTCAGGTCGGCCGCCATCTTGTTTTTCTGAAATGTCATAATTTTTCCCTAGTCGAATCCCACTTCTGAACATATCTCCCATACATTATTATATCATTTTCTATCTCTTTCTAGGAGAACAATTATGTCAATGAGTCAGTCAGTGGTAATTGAGCTATATATAGTATAAATAACTAGTATTTTGCTCGCTGCTCGAGCTGCTAAAGCAGCTCTCGAGGTCTATAATCGTCATTTTGAATAATAAAAAATTTTGTATGAAAAAAAAAATTCCGCCATTTTGAATTTTTTTTCAATCCATCGAGTAGACCTTCGGATCCTGATCATCTCTTGCCAAGAAACCACTCTTCCATCTTTCGTACCCTCCGAGATGGACGCCGATGAAATTTGTATGGCGGCCATCTTTTTTTCGGAATTTTGAATTTTTTTTTAAATTTTTGGCAATTGGATGAGGTTTCGAATGACATTTGGTCGAGCACCTCCCACCTATCTTCAATACCTCGAGCGTGCCCTTCACCCGTCTCCGAAATCCTCAATCATCAGCTCCCTCCATATGTTGCCCTAAAGCAATCTTTGTCTTCTATATGAAACCATAAGTGAAAAAAAAAAGTTTCATACAAAATTTTACAGGAGGGAATTTTTTGAAAATCTCGGCCGCCATCTTGTTTTTCCAATTTTTTTCACTTTTTCTAAAAATCGTTTGCTAATATCTAAAATAACTGCAAGTTTAAACAAAATCGGTTGGAAAACAAAAAAGTTACAAAAGTCAGGTCGGCCGCCATCTTGTTTTTCTGAAATGTCATAATTTTTCTCTACTCGAATCCCACTTCTGAACATATCTCCCATACATTATTATATCATTTTCTGTCTCTTTCTAGGAGAACAATTATGTCAATGAGTCAGTCAGTGAGTGAGTGGTAATTGAGCTATATATAGTATAACTAGTATTTTGCTCGCTGCTCGAGCTGCTAAAGCAGCTCTCGAGGTCTATAATGGCCATTTTGAATAATAAAAATTTTTGTATGAAAAAAAAAATTCCGCCATTTTGAATTTTTTTTCCATCCATCGAGTAGACCTTTGGACCCTGATCATCTCTTGCCAAGAAACCACTTTTCCATCTTTCATACCCTCCGAGATGGACGCCGATGAAATTTGTATGGCGGCCATCTTTTTTTCGGAATTTTGAATTTTTTTTCAAATTTTTGGCAATTGGATGACGTTTCGAATGACATTTGGTCGAGCACCTCCCACCTATCTTCAATACCTTGAGCGTGCCCTTCACCCGCCTCCGAAATCCTCAATCATCAGCTCCCTCCATATGTTGCCCTTAAGGAATCATTGTCTTCTGTACGAAAGTATTAGTGAAAAAAAAAAGTTTCATACAAAATTTTACAGGAGGAAATTTTTTGAAAATCTCGGCCGCCATCTTGTTTTTCCAATTTTTTTTACATTTTCTAAAAATCGTTTGCTAATATCTAAAATAACTGCAAGTTTAAACAAAATCGGTTGGAAAACAAAAAAGATACAAAAGTCACGTCGGCCGCCATCTTGTTTTTCTGAAATGTCATAATTTTTCCCTAGTCGAATCCCACTTCTGAACATATCTCCCATACATTATTATATCATTTTCTATCTCTTTCTAGGAGAACAATTATGTCAATCAGTGAGTGAGTGGTAATTGAGCTATATATAGTATAATAACTAGTATTTTGCTCGCTGCTCGAGCTGCTAAAGCAGCTCTCGAGGTCTATAATCGTCATTTTGAATAATAAAAAATTTTGTATGAAAAAAAAAATTCCGCCATTTTGAATTTTTTTTCAATCCATCGAGTAGACCTTCGGATCCTGATCATCTCTTGCCAAGAAACCACTCTTCCATCTTTCGTACCCTCCGAGATGGACGCCGATGAAATTTGTATGGCGGCCATCTTTTTTTCGGAATTTTGAATTTTTTTTTAAATTTTTGGCAATTGGATGAGGTTTCGAATGACATTTGGTCGAGCACCTCCCACCTATCTTCAATACCTCGAGCGTGCCCTTCACCCGTCTCCGAAATCCTCAATCATCAGCTCCCTCCATATGTTGCCCTAAAGCAATCTTTGTCTTCTATATGAAACCATAAGTGAAAAAAAAAAGTTTCATACAAAATTTTACAGGAGGGAATTTTTTGAAAATCTCGGCCGCCATCTTGTTTTTCCAATTTTTTTCACTTTTTCTAAAAATCGTTTGCTAATATCTAAAATAACTGCAAGTTTAAACAAAATCGGTTGGAAAACAAAAAAGTTACAAAAGTCAGGTCGGCCGCCATCTTGTTTTTCTGAAATGTCATAATTTTTCTCTACTCGAATCCCACTTCTGAACATATCTCCCATACATTATTATATCATTTTCTGTCTCTTTCTAGGAGAACAATTATGTCAATGAGTCAGTCAGTGAGTGAGTGGTAATTGAGCTATATATAGTATAACTAGTATTTTGCTCGCTGCTCGAGCTGCTAAAGCAGCTCTCGAGGTCTATAATGGCCATTTTGAATAATAAAAATTTTTGTATGAAAAAAAAAATTCCGCCATTTTGAATTTTTTTTCCATCCATCGAGTAGACCTTTGGACCCTGATCATCTCTTGCCAAGAAACCACTTTTCCATCTTTCATACCCTCCGAGATGGACGCCGATGAAATTTGTATGGCGGCCATCTTTTTTTCGGAATTTTGAATTTTTTTTCAAATTTTTGGCAATTGGATGACGTTTCGAATGACATTTGGTCGAGCACCTCCCACCTATCTTCAATACCTTGAGCGTGCCCTTCACCCGCCTCCGAAATCCTCAATCATCAGCTCCCTCCATATGTTGCCCTTAAGGAATCATTGTCTTCTGTACGAAAGTATTAGTGAAAAAAAAAAGTTTCATACAAAATTTTACAGGAGGAAATTTTTTGAAAATCTCGGCCGCCATCTTGTTTTTCCAATTTTTTTTACATTTTCTAAAAATCGTTTGCTAATATCTAAAATAACTGCAAGTTTAAACAAAATCGGTTGGAAAACAAAAAAGATACAAAAGTCACGTCGGCCGCCATCTTGTTTTTCTGAAATGTCATAATTTTTCCCTAGTCGAATCCCACTTCTGAACATATCTCCCATACATTATTATATCATTTTCTATCTCTTTCTAGGAGAACAATTATGTCAATCAGTGAGTGAGTGGTAATTGAGCTATATATAGTATAACTAGTATTTTGCTCGCTGCTCGAGCTGCTAAAGCAGCTCTCGAGGTCTATAATGGCCATTTTGAACAATTTAAAAAAAAGTCATACAAAAATAAATTCCGCCATTTTGAATTTTTTTTCCATTCATCGAGTAGACCTTCGGATCCTGATCATCTCTTGCCAAGAAACCATTCTTCCATCTTTCATACCCTCCGAGATGGACGCCGATGAAATTTGTATGGCGGCCATCTTTTTTTCGGAATTTTAAAAAAAAAATCAAGTTTTTGGCAATTGGATGAGGTTTCGAATGACATTTGGTCGAGCACCTCCCACCTATCTTCAATACCTCGAGCGTGCCCTTCACCCGTCTCCGAAATCCTCAATCATCAGCTCCCTCCATATGTTGCCCTAAAGAAATCTTGGTCTTCTATATGAAACCATAAGTGAAAAAAAAAAGTTTCATACAAAATTTTACAGGAGGGAATTTTTTGAAAATCTCGGCCGCCATCTTGTTTTTCCAATTTTTTTTACATTTTCTAAAAATCGTTTACTAACATCTACAAGTGCTGCAAGTTTAAACAAAATCGGTTGGAAAACAAAAAAGTTACAAAAGTCAGGTCGGCCGCCATCTTGTTTTTCTGAAATGTCATAATTTTTCCCTACTCGAATCCCACTTCTGAACATATCTCCCATACATTATTATATCATTTTCTATCTCTTTCTAGGAGAACAATTATGTCAATCAGTGAGTGAGTGAGTGGTAATTGAGCTATATATAGTATAACTAGTATTTTGCTCGCTGCTCGAGCTGCTAAAGCAGCTCTCGAGGTCTATAATGTCCATTTTGAATAATAAAAAATTTTGTATGAAAAAATAAATTCCGCCATTTTGAATTTTTTTTCCACCCATCGAGTAGACCTTGGGATCCTGATCATCTCTTGCCAAGAAACCACTCTTCCATCTTTCATACCCTCCGAGATGGACGCCGATGAAATTTGTATGGCGGCCATCTTTTTTTCACAATTTTGAATTTTTTTTCAAATTTTTGGCAATTGGATGAGGTTTCGAATGACATTTGGTCGAGCACCTCCCACCTATCTTCAATACCTCGAGCGTGCCCTTCACCCGTCTCCGAAATCCTCAATCATCAGCTCCCTCCATATGTTGCCCTAAAGGAATCTTTGTCTTCTATATGAAACCGTAAGTGAAAAAAAAAAGTTTCATACAAAATTTTACAGGAGGGAATTTTTTGAAAATCTCGGCCGCCATCTTGTTTTTCAAATTTTTTTCACTTTTTCTAAAAACCGTTTACTAATATCTGCAAGACCTGCAAGTTGTAACAAAATCGGTTGGAAAACAAAAAAGTTACAAAAGTCAGGTCGGCCGCCATCTTGTTTTTCTGAAATGTCATAATTTTTCCCTACTCGAATCCCACTTCTGAACATATCTCCCATACATTATTATATCATTTTCTGTCTCTTTCTAGGAGAACAATTATGTCAATCAGTGAGTGAGTGGTAATTGAGCTATATATAGTATAACTAGTATTTTGCTCGCTGCTCGAGCTGCTAAAGCAGCTCTCGAGGTCTATAATGGCCATTTTGAATAATAAAAATTTTTGTATGAAAAAAAAAAAATCGGTTGGAAAACAAAAAAGATACAAAAGTCACGTCGGCCGCCATCTTGTTTTTCTGAAATGTCATAATTTTTCCCTAGTCGAATCCCACTTCTGAACATATCTCCCATACATTATTATATCATTTTCTATCTCTTTCTAGGAGAACAATTATGTCAATCAGTGAGTGAGTGGTAATTGAGCTATATATAGTATAATAATAATAATATAATAATTAGCTTATCAAGTAATGTTGGATGGACATACCGACATGAATGGACATAGCTTAAACTTCACACGAGTGACTTAGTCATTTCGATCATTTGAGAAGCCTCATCATTACTTATAAGTACCTACTAGTGCCTAGTCACATACATATACCTATCTATAATTTACCCATGTCACGACAAAGTCAATAGTAGATACTTATGTAGGTATAGTTTCTCTGTTAAATAAGCTTTGAGGGCAAGGTAAAACTGACACATCTGTTACCCAAATCAATAGGATTCGTGCGCTTTGTCTAACTAGCGTTTCTTCTCAAACAAAAGGATGAACAAGTGTTGAAGACTTCATAAACTGTAATAACTGTGCCATCGTGGGAACCGAGTGGGCAAAGCATTCGCATCCGGACAATTACCTGACTAACAAATTTTTTGCCTTGTAAAACACTCTAGAACTAAATAGACTATTGAAATGTGCGTTAAAAGTGTCGGATTTGATACTCAATGACTAAGAAATTATTCATCTCGAGCTGAATCACTCATTGAAATCAAAAACCCGGTATTTGACTGAATCTGCGGATAGATGTCGAAAATTACCATATTATTAACATTTACTTACGTTAGGTACCTATTTATCTACATAATATAATTGTGGAATTATTATTTTTTTGTACCTTAGACCTATGTATATAAGTACCTATCTACCACTTTATTACTAAATAATTTTTGTGTAGGTAAAACACTATCATAAAAAACTGGCTGGATTGAGAACCACCTTCTTTTTGGAAGTCGGTTAATAAACACTTTATTACTTCTATTACTTCACCCCACATAGGTACGAGTAGATACATCATTTAAATATTAATAATTTCTCTCTAGGGTATTCGGATCGCAGCAAAGACAAAATCTGCTAAAACACTAATAATATGTCTAGGCTAAGATTATCACTAATACCTATTATAATGTTTTAGCAGATTTTGATGAAATGCTTAGTTGCTCGTCTACAGACTAGTTACTAGTCTGTAGTTGACCAACTAAGCATTTCATAAAATAGATGAGAATTCTCTTAAAATATTGATAGCAATAAATTCAAAATATACCTAACATACTTACCCTGTTATCCACGCTTATACCAAGCTTAAATTTGCAGGACACTTTCCTCAAAAAGGATGAATGAATGCGTAAAATATAAAACGATCGCATAGTAAAGTATGAACTACCTGCGACTTGTGAGTAGCCCGTAGTGGTCCAAGTTGTAGAATAAGTATGACTTACGAATGAAAGTCGCTTGAATGAATGAACGATTGGGCAGAAACTTCCGTTTATTCAATAAGCCGGACCCAATCAATTTCACGCATCACGCCGTTGCATAAAACTAATCACAAATACGAGTATCCAGGGTTACGTATTGAAGAAATTCGCCACAATGTTATATATTCTGTGACAATGTTAAGGTGATGGAATAACAAATTACATGTGTGAACGCCTCCTGAGAATAAAAAGAATTCTAACAGTGAATTGGCTTCGATCAATCAGTTTATTTATAAAATGATACTATTTAAGATCATATAGATTTTTTGTTAACCGACAACAAAAATTGTACAATTGTGTCGTTAAAATAATAATCACATATCATCTAATAGGTATATGTATCAATGTAGTTAGTTTTATTTTGTAAAGAATACAATAATGGTCGTACAGGTTTTTTTAAGTGCAGGTCATGCAGGTATACACTATGTCATACTCATCTTTTGCATTATTTATTGACGCTTTGAGAATCATCTGCCTTATGCCAGAGTGAATTAACCACAGATACGTATCTGTGGATTTAACTGTACTTCTATTCCTTTTCAGATAAATTATTTAACTTTTCTTTACAGTAAACGAAGGAAAAAGCGATTATACGATTATATAGATAGAATATTCTAGAATATTATAACGCTCTTCTCAATAGGTAGGTAATAAGTATAGTAGCGGAAAATATCTGTGCTATAATCAATGTTTTTACCAATTAGGTACCAATCATAGCGATACTTAATGTTATCGAACAATACCAATAGATAGACATTAAATCGTTTGTTATCATTATTGTTTATTATCTTTAAATATTGTAAAAGTACTTCACAATATAGATAAAATCAGTATTTCTTATCAAAAATATATCGACACACGTCTCCTTGCAAAGGCTAGATCGCAAATCACTTAACTACAAATAGGGTAGGATTATTAATTAAAATAAATAATAACTGTCTTCCTTCTTAACATTAATTCCTTCCTTTTTAACCGACTTCAAAAAAAGGAGGAGGTTCTCAATTCGTCGGAATCTTATTTTTTTTTTTTTTATGTATGTTCCCCGATTACTCGAAGACGCCTGGACTGATTTTAAAAATTCTTTTTTTTGTTTGAAAGGGTATACTTCAAAGTTGGTCCCATTTAAATTTGGTGAAGATCTGATGAACATTTTCGAAGATAGATAATAGAACTCCTCAACGGATAAGAGTAAATTGCTCGCGATCAGTGTAATAGCTTAGTAAACAGTAGATTTTTAACCAGGCATAGCATATTTTAATACCATGGGGCCACTAAAAATTGTGAAATAATTTTTTTTTACAAAAAAAATAGAAACCGACTTCGATACACAAACACTAAAAATTGAAAAATAATTTAATTTATTACCGAATATATTATGTATACAAGAGTTGATATCGTCCCATAATAATATTTTTTGGGGTCGGTGCCAATGAGGTGCCATTGTGGAGTCTAAAATTCGAAGTCTAGACGATTCGCGCAGCTGAAGCTAATTGGCACCGGCACCAAAAAATATTATTATGGAACTATATCAACTCTTGTATACATAATATATTCGGTAATAAATGTAGCACGATGATGGGCAGGTCGCTTGTTTGGGATGCAACTTGTGTAGACACTTTAGCTGCATCCCACATTCAGGCGACCTCCTCTATGGCGGGTGCAGCGGCCATCAGCGCCGAACAGGCCAAGAGTCGCAAATATGAAAACCTCGATGGGAGCTTCGTATTCGTGCCTTTTGGTGTGGAGACCTTGGGGCCGTGGGGCCCGGGGGCTCGAGCTCTTTTTGAAGAAATTGCGAAAAGAGTTATCGAGTCAACCTAGGACCCGAGAGCTGGCAGCTACCTTGGTCAAAGAATTAGTTTGGCCATCCAAAGGGGTAATGCTGCCAGCATCTTGGGTACAATGCCTCGCTGCGGTGGTCTCGACGAGGTTTTAGATTTAATTTAATTTATTTTAGTTTTAATTTAATGTTGTTTTTTTTAGATTTAAGTTTATTAATAGTTCATTTGTTAACCATTGGTAATAAATTAAATTATTTTTCAATTTTTAGTGTTTGTGTATCGAAGTCGGTTTTTATTTTTTTTGTAATTTTTTTTTTAATTTATAGACATGGCGCTTGGCTGCACTCAGACTCGTTGGCAAGAGATGATACAGCCCTTAGGCTTATGGAGCGTAGTGGAGGTATATGGAGCGCTTCCTAGAAATTGCCTTTTCACTCTTAACTTGAAGTATGCACCCACCTAATATAGTAGAGGGAAGTACTGATGCCGGAAGGGCGTTTCATATCCTAGCGGTCATAACTATAAACGAGGAAGCAAATCGCTTCGTTTCAATTCAAGATTAGGTAGCAAAATATAATAAATAATAATTAAGTAAATGTACCTATGCCAAACTCAGCAAATTTTGGTGGCTTTCAATAGCCACAAACATTGGCGACAGACTGTCTGGTGGAATACAAAGGACGCACGTAAATATTCTCGTACCCTGCCATTACAAATCCTTTTATAGGCGCGATGCCTTGACGTGGGTCTTCTTTCCGGTGGCCGGTATAAAGGCGCCAATTATAAGCATTACCTACGCCTGGCTGTCTTTAAAGACCCTCCAGCTCGGCTTCCGAATTTCAAAGAAACGGCAAAGAATAAGTTAAGGGATTAACGCAATTTAGTTTATTTGTGATGGGTGTATCAAAAATGAAATGATTTGTTTCTTGCAAGAAAAAAACCAATCAGGAAGATGATGGATGTGCATTGTGCAGGAGGTGTGAATTATGAAAACTTCTTTATAATCATAATCATAATCATAATCATAATTTATTATTGCGAATACACATTTTATAGGTCTTTAGGCCTAAACAACCTCATTAAAAAATTGATTGAATTTCACTTTAGACATGTACTGATAATTGGTATTATTATTGTTTCATTTCCTCGCAATTGAAGTGAAAAGCAGAGTGTTTGGTTTGGTGAAAAGCAGAGTGCCGAGTTATCTCGGTCATATTACGTCTACGAGGATAAGAAGTGAAAAAATAATAAATTGTACAACAAGGGTAATCATTACAAAATTGATCGAATTTCGCTTTAGACAATAATATGCTTACTTATAATAATATTATTGTTTTATTTTCTGGCAATCGAATCTTATAATCTGCTTATTATTTAATGCTTAGTTTTGTCCGGTTAATTTTGTACATATCTGCGTCGAAGCAGATAGCTTCAATAAAAATTTGGAACTGAGACAAACTTTACAAAGAACTGAACAGTTTTTAAAATGTAGGAAAACGGAACAAATCCTGATGATGGATAATCTCAGTTGCGAATAACTTTTTTGTTTAAAATTTATTTCATCCTGCTTAGAGACGACGAAATTTGTGTTTTTGTCATTGCAAAGTCCGCATATTCTTTTGTCAACGGGCCGGACCCCCGCTGCTATCTAATTTCCCCGTTTGGTGGACACTGGTACGTGATATACCGACAGTGACAATGCAAGCCTCAATAGCTCAGTGCAAGAAAGGGTAGACTGAATCTACGTTACGTCACCTGGAAGAACTAATATGACCGTACATTATAAGTAGTCCTAGATCAGATTTTTAAGCATAATGAGATTATGGGACATGGAACACTCAGATTTTGTTTCTAAAGAATAGTTTATTATTTCTGTTTTGAATAGAGAATCTCCGATATAAAAATATAAAATAATAATATAAGATGTTGTATTAGTGTAATTCGTTGTACTTACTTACCTAATAATGATTATGATGTCAATATAAAAGTATAATTAACATCATTCTAATAAAACAGACCAAAAATAATTGAAAAATTCCTTGAGTCCGGAAAATTTACCAATAAAAAACAAGTAGGTACCTACTACTCTCGTTCTAGTCAAAAATAGAACACGATTTTTAAAGAGCGAACGATATTTTTTTTCCCGCCGCATCCACTTATAAGTACCTAACTCTGAGCTCTCATCATTGAGCCATCAGCTGGCTTGATTTGGTGGAGTCTTGATAAAGATAATTAATCATGTCCCAACAAACCAAATGACCATTAGCCGGCTGCTGAATCACGCACCTAACACGGTGGTCGACTGAGCACATAAAATATAACTTCAAAGCACTTTGTACGTATGTATAAATTGTTATACATACGTACAAAGTGTATTTTTTATACATTGTACATACCTACCTTACCGACTCAATAATAAAAGTAAGGACGAGCTATTAAAGTGTTGAGTTAAAAACAAATTCCGTAAAAAAAAAACTAATTGAGACATTTCCAGCTGCCATCTTGGCAAAGTTATAGCGGTCATCTTGGTGTCTGTTTGGTCGTTGGTGGCCAATGGTTGTGATAATCTGTGGACAGTAACAATCTGTGGCTCATTAATTGACATTTGACAGGTCTTTCACAACAGTCAGCGGGGGCGCAATTATTGCAGTGGCGACCGGAAGTGCGTCAATATTGACGTCTCAATTCCGTTCTTCCTGTCTCAGCAAGGGGAATCAGGATTCAGGGTCAGGGAGTACAAAATCATTGGAACTTACCACAAAAAGATAAATGAAAAGTCCTTTCGTTTTTGGACAACCTGTTAGTAATGTAAGCCCCGATATCTGTCGATATTTTACTAATTAGGGAAAAATACATGGACGACGGAAGTCGGATGTACTGCGTAAGCTACCATACAAATAAGTATTCGGAACGTATTTTCCGGACGGACTCGGATGGGATGAGAGCACGATCGCTCTTACACCAAACAGACATATTGCAATGCAATTTTGAAATGTTCTTAAGTAGGTACTATTTTAATAATAAAAAATAAAGAAGTTATGTAGGTATCATTTATTTCTACGATTCCAAAATTATCCTAGGACAAATTCATCTGAAACACACACCATGCATCCACGTGCTAATTTATTATTCAACTAGCTCATGTCCGCGACTTCGTCCGCGTAGACTAAACAAATTCCAAACCCCTATTTTACCCCCTTAGGGGTTGAGTTTCCAAAAAGCCTACGTGATGTCTGATTGTCTACGTCATGCCACAGCCCGATTTATCCAGTAGTTTGAGCTGTGATAGTTTGATAGCTCAGTCAGTCAGTCAGTCAGTCAGTGAGTCACCTTTTCCTCTTATATATTTAGACATAATGTACATAAGTGCCCGACGTAGGTACGTATATACTCGTACAGGTGACAGGATTGCACGTAAAAATTACACCGATACTAGAATAGAATAGAATAGAAGAATAGAATGTTTTTTTATTCATGTAAACTTTTTACAAGTGTTTATGAATAGTCAGGTAGTTTTAATTTACCACTGGTTCGGAACGCCGTTCCCACCGAGAAGAACCAGCAAGAAACTCGGCGGTTGCTCTTTTTAATTTTTCAATTTACAATGTTATTATACCGTACTATACAAGCCATTGCAGCCCCGTGCATTGCTGGAGCGAGTCAAATCCAAGCTTTTTTATCGTTTACATAGTCTGCGACTGTATAATAAGTATGCTTTTTTTAGGAGCATACTTTTAACACATTTTTTAAACTTGTGTAAAGGCAAGTCTAAAATTGCTTGTGGCATTTTATTATAAAATATACTTTTCGATAGTTTCAAGGTACCTAAGTATTTTCGCTATGCTGTCTAGGTGTCATAAATTCAAAAGCGAAGACGTGACAGCATAATAATTGCATAACGTAGGTACCTACCTAATTCTTCATGGTTTTTGCACTGAGTATTTTCATGACAAAAATTCTAAATTGAAGCTGTCGCTATTATAGCAAACCCTACCAACCATGTCACATTCCAACTATTTTCATTAAATAAAAGATCTTATACCTACTTTTAATTGACCTCTACGATCAAGGAGGTCATTACAGATCTCTATTTATAATTATCTATACTAAGTACACGTTAGATAATCAGATGAAATCTCAGATAGGAAAAACCCCTGATCAACAAAATAAATCTTCTAAAAGAAATTCATTTAGAGAAGTTACTTTCGATTATTGGAACTTAGCGTAAACAAGAAAAACTATCAAAGTTTGCTTGACACGAGGGCTGAAAGTTGTAAATGGACGGACAGGCGAGTAGACTCGCGGTAAATGCTCGCTTCATATCGATTTTCTGATTTAGCCTCCCCCTGCTGATAACGACAGGCGACAGGTAACCTCGACGATTGTATTACATCAACCTTTTTAGACTCTTTGATAAAGTTAAGTATTCTAGTTTTCATAAACGCCTTTCATAGTAGAGCTATGAGATGGTATCATGTAACTGTACAGTCGGATTACAAGATAATATAGGTATATACCGCAAAGAATAGTCATCATCATCATCAAATCATTTCCAGTCCACTACTGAGTACGGGTCTCCTCTCAGAATGAGAAGGGAATAAGCCATAGTCCACCATGCTGGTCATGTGCGGATTGACAGACTTTACACAACTTTGAAAACACACCTATGGAAAATTCTCAGGCATGCAGTTAAAGCAAAGTGATATTTAATTTCTTAAACGAAAAGTAAGAGGGATGTGCCCGGTATCGAACCCCCGACGCGACCCCCCGAATGAGGCTGACTTCTGAACTAGGTACCTACTAGGCTATCATCGAATCATAGAATATGTAATTCATTCTAATAATCGTATTCATATTATCGTATAGTATCGTGTTTTGTATTGGATGAACCCTTTTCCTGAAGTGCCACAACACAATCATTTTTTCACTTAATATTTTTGTAGACAGAATAAGTAGTTGAAGAAAAAATAGGCTAGGTAGGTATGTAGCCAAGCCAAAAGAGACACTCAATCGTAGCCAATAAATTATTATAAATAACATATAGAATACAATTAAACAATACTATAATAATGGAGCCGATAAAAAGTCCAATAAAATAAAGTATAGCATTAATAAAGATATACGACGATATAGCGAAGAATTTCCTTTGATTGGGCGGCGATTTATCGTGCGGAAATGCCGTTACTCTGTAATATTTCCGCCCCGAACTGTTCATTTTCCCTTTTTTGCTAAAAAAGGGCGCGAGACGTCTTAATCGAACTACTCGTTTCAAATATCCGAACCCTACGCCAGCGGACACAGCCTAAAAATTACTCGTACCATTCTTGAGCGAACGTAACAGTGAGTAAATTTTTTCTGTGTAAATTTTTTACTGAGTTCAATAGTAACAGATAATGATAAAATATTGTCTCCGCGGGAGATCACACGGATTGCTAAAGTATTGTAATACACTTAGGTACTAAGTTCACAAGTACAAAAACTATTAACAATTTGCTTTTAAAGTTTTTTGATTAGTGATAATAGAGAATTGTTTTGGTAATTTTAAAGTTTAAGAATAAAATATTAAGTGGCCACACCACATAAGCAAGAAAAATCTGGTTATGGATTATAAGGTTATAACCTTATCATAACAGTATTAATTCTAATATACTAACAGAATATGAAACTTTGTATACTAAGGACATAGTAACAAGTTCGTGCAGGTAGGTATCTACAACGTAAAAGAGTAGGTATACGTGTGCATGCCCACGCGTTTAAAACAATAGACTGGAAGAAATATACCTACTAAGTGGATTAAACGGGATCACAAATACGAATGAAAAAGGAAATGTCTAGTTTGCGCAACCGATAAGACAAATTGTTACGCCTGGCCCTACGGAATCGAGACGTAACCCCAAAATGCGCGCATCCGCAACGATGATATATGCGAGGGTGTTTCCTGACACCGGCCAGTAGCTACTTGATTTAGCGGAAAGTCAGATAAAACCTAATGCGAACAACAAAAAATATATCACAATACCAGCGCCATAAATATGACGGCCTGTCGTAAACCTTTATGTCTGTGCGTTGTTGCTGGCACGTGAAAAATGGGACTTGCGATACAAATAGAAAAACTAAAACATTTTTCTGCGAACGTCAGATAGTAACGGCGCTTTCGCGGGGCATTGTTGCTATGTGCTTTTGGCTTCTAAACTTTGGGTTAAAATACTATCAATTTATTATGTCTATGCTAATTATATTGAAATAGCAGCGGTATCTATAATAATTATTATTCCACTATCTAACTAACTCGCCGCAGCTTTGTATTGTATGGCTATATAATTATGAAGTAATGAACTAATCAACAAAATATTTTTTATTTAGATAAATTTTTACAAGTACTTTTGTATCGTCAAGTGGACCTACCACTGGTTCGGAATGCCTTTTCTACCGTGAAGAACCAGCAAAAAACTCGGCGGTTGATCTGTTCGAAGATAGGTACAATAGTATCTATGCCATGTATGAAATAATTGCAGTCCCACGCATTGCTGGAGTGAGCTACAGTCAAATCTCGATCAAAAAACGCTCTTTTTCATTTACTTAATCTTCGATTGCGTAATACCTAGGTATGCTTTTTTCAGGAGCATACTTTTAATCGATTTTAACTTATGTCAAGGCAACTGTTTATCACTATACCTCTATTATAAATGTGTGTTTGTTTGTTGGTTTGTCCTTCAATCACGTCGCAACGGAGCAACGGATCGACGTGATTTTTTGCATGGGTTTAGTTTAAGACTTGAAAAAGGACATACCTATGCTGCTTTTTATCCCGGAAAATCGATCGAAAAAAGAGTTCCCACGGGATTTTTAAAAACCTAAATCCACTCGTACGAAATCGCGGGCATCAGCTAGTTAAGTCATAAAATTGATTACGGAATTTTATTATAAAAAAGGCATAAAAGGTTATAAAATCTAAATCAAATAAATTTATTTCATATCCTACTAACCCTACTAATATTATAAATGTGAAAGTGTGGAATTTTGGATGTTTGGATGTTTGTTACTCAATCACGCAAAACGGCTGAACGGATTTGGATGAAATTTGGAATGTATATTATATACATATACGCTACTTTTTATCCTGGAAAATCAAAGATTCCAAGTTGAAGATGAAGATTCAAAGATGAACTCGCAGGCATCGGCTAGTAGGACATAATGGTTACCACTTCAAGACTACTACCGCGCCGCGCGCCGGATCGAAATGCGGATTAATGACTGAACACGGCTAGCTGACTTAAATTATTTGTTAATATAGTTAAACTTACCTACTAGGTATATAATATGTAGGTAGGGCAAGCGAATCTAAAAGCAAAAATCATGGCGGGGAAGCGTGTTATTAATATTCATTAGGTACCTACATAACGTGTTTATTAGACAATAAACCACCGGCTGAGGGTGCTAGCCGCAAAGTGCTCCCGCGTGCCTATTTTACTACGACCATTTTCCTTGAGGTCAGCTGTTTCCTTTCATTTTTAGGGTTCCTTAGCCGAATAGCAAAAAACGGAACCGAACCGGTTATCGATAATTTCAATTTATGCTTTAAATCACATACATAAATAAAACCGGCCAAGTGCGAGTCAGGCTCGCGCGACGAGGGTTCCGTAATACAGTCGTATTTTTTAGACATTTTGCACGATAATTCAAAAATTATGATACTTAAAATAAATAAAAATCTGTTTTAGAATGTCCAGGCGAAGACCTTTCATATGATACCCCACTTGATATAGTCACTCACTTCGAAAGTTGAAAATACTAATTATTAGTTCTTGACCACAATTTAATTCTTTTTTGTGTGATCTAACCCTAAATTCACGGTTTTCAGATTTTTCCCCAAATGTCAGCTATAAGATGTACCTACCTGCCAAATTTCATGATTCTAGGTCCACGGGAAGTACCCTGTAGGTTTCTTGAGAGACAGACGGACAGACAGACAGACAGACAGACAGACAACAAAGTGATCCTATAAGGGTTCCGTTTTTCCTTTTGAGGTACGGAACCCTAAAAAGGGTAAACTAACTAAATGAGTGACATTATCAACGTAGGTACCTACAGCCTAAGTCACTGGGTCTAGAAACTTGAAATTTTGTGAGCAGGTACCTATAGGTATAACTTTTCGCAATAAACTTTATAGAAAAAGTGTAAGAAAAGATTTTGAGAATTTCCACGATAATCAGGCACGGCCTGAATATCGTGTATGCTGTAGTAGGTATATTTATTATAAGCTGTATTTATTATTATTATTATTAGGTACCTAAATCATTATAACCTTGCCCCTGAAAGCTTAATTAAGTATCTGAATATTTTCAAACCATAATCATAACGGCAAAAATAACATTTGTGTTATTCATTAGCCATACAAAGTTCATAACGTCTTTATTAGAGCCAGTAGGCATAAACCGCCGGCACGCCGCAAATGCCTCGCGCGTGCTAACTAAGCTCTTACAACGTTCTTCAGGCCTACTAGAAAGCTTCATGACTTTGATTTACTTATTGGATTAGCTGCCTGCATGTGAACATTGTAAATGCAATTTGTGCAGCCATAAATGACTTTTGGATTAGGCGTAGGTACCTTACCTTCTACGTAATGAAGGTTTGGAATTGATAATGGAAACTATTCCTTTACTCAATTTCAGTTAATAGGTAGATATGTACTTTTAGATAATGCCCGCGACATCTTCCGCGTAAATTCAGTTTAAAAAAATCCTGTGGGAATTTTTGTTTTTCTGGGATAAATAGAAGCCTATACCTACCTATCTGTCTTCGGGATGCAAGCTATCTCTGTACCAAATAGGTAGATAATTCCTATCCGTGACTTTGGTGTGATTTAGGTTTTAAAAATCCCATGGGAACTCTTTATCTTTATTAATGTCTTTCCCTGGGAGCAAGCTATACCTGTATCAAATTTCGTCATAATTTAAGTATTAAACGGATGGCCCGTGAAAAACTAGCAGACAGACAGACATGTAGCATTTATTATTAAATACAGATGGGCAAGTACCTATAATAAAAGTAGGTATTCTTATACTCAGACAACTTGGCAACTATTTAGTTTCCACAGGCCGAGACACCGCGATAGATTACCCCAACTTTGTCTATTATTTATTTATTTTGGGGCGAAGCTTTTTACGAACGTTTGGGCTCCACCTCGTTGGCTTCCGGTAAAATTAAAAACCGTACATCGTACTTACCTACATTACCTTTCTTCAGACAAAGGTACAAGAAACAATTACTATTTTGCTTGACTTCTCTTTGCTTGGTTGGACTGGACCGGTCCGGATTGGACTGAATCGGTTTGGACCGGACCGAATCAGTACACCTGCACCGCCGCGGAAATTAACCCTTACTGAAAAGTACCTCGATAATATACTTATAGCTTCTGTTCGGGAATCCCCCGAGTCTTATATTTTTTTCATCTAGTTACGAACATTATAGAAATACACACTTACTTCTTAGTAATTTAATCAGGCTTGTTAATAAATTGCTCTGGATAGGACATGAATCGGTATTAGGGAAAATATACCTATACCAATGATTTTAAGCTTATTTCATGGTTTAACAACATAATATTTTAATGTAGTAACGGGTACATTACATACCACGATTAATTTGAAGTTTCTATTTGTCGATACTTCAAAACAATTGCACGGGTCGTGGTCACAACGGGATATCGACAAATAAAAACTTCAAATTAATCGTGGAAAACATATAGTTATTAAACTAGCTAAATAGGTGTTAGGTACTTGAAAAATGTAATCTAATGTCCTATTTATGTTTATGATACATCCATTAGATAAATTACTTACATTATCTTGTAATCAAGGAACCATCACACGAACAAGGTGTGAAGTGTAGTCAGTAGTGCATCAATGTTATCGTGTTTCTACTCCATTGCGCACTGACCGGCCACCGCTCGTCCATCATAACGATATTGCGCTTACATCAACAATATTGTCTCAAACCACTACCCATTATTTACGCAATTATACACCTTGCAGCTTTCATTTTTGGCATCAATATAGCTTGACAAACAAATAGATACAACCCTCACTTAATACCAGCGTGGAAGACCAATGAAATTTCAACTGTGTTGCAGAGCAAGATGATTTGTAATAATAAAGTAATGTTTGTCATTTACGGTGTTTTCGCAATGAAGCAAAAGCTTTCTTACGGCTATAATATTATTATGCTGTGTCATAAATGTAAAGCGTCCATTAGTAGCACTGTTGTATCGTTTATGGATGAAAATACAAGTATTGTAGGTAATCACAATAAGTCGGACCTAATAATAAATTCTGTTGTCTAATCTCTCTTGCAAGTGTCTGAAATCCGAACATATTATTATGTAACGAAAGTACCTGCCTACTGAAAGCAACACATGCCACATAGGTACCCCATTCTACTAATTAGTGGCAAATCAGCACAGTGTTGATCAAAACATAATTAGCTCTTTGAATTGGCAGAACGCGAGACTTGAGAACAGGTAAAAACTCATTATATTTACAGATTGAAAAATATTATATTTTAGGTACCTACCAGGTACTTATCTACATATTTTTACTTTTATAATCTATAGTGCAGTGAAGTAATTTATATTGCCTTACATGTTACAATTTACTTCTTAAAAAAACTTAAACTTAAAAAGGTTTAATAACTTTACTTGTTATATTGTTGAAATTGTAGAGCCAAAACACTCAATTTGTAGTTTCAATTTTCACACAAATAGAAATCACATGTGTCAAAATCAGCGTCAGGAGCCGAAAGTACCGAAAGGCTGTATTTGTTGTGTATCGAACTAATCGGCTTAACCGTCGCTCCGACACTTCTATTGGGTCCTTGGGCTTTATCGAAGGCGTTTTGAGAATTCATCGAAATTAATTCCCAGTTTGTTTGCCCATTGTCGAACTACCGACGGCGACGGCGGGCTTTTGTATGGGGGTTATTATTTATTTAATAAACGGCGACATCTCTTTGTGTGACGTGTTCTCAATCAATGCACGGAGGCGTTAGCTCTTTGTGGAAGTAGGTATTTGTCGGAAATGTACACTCCTTCACAAATGCGTGCGCGCTGAGGCACGTCTATTTTGCTGTGTATTTATATTGGAGATTAGTAAATACTCAACACAATAAATACGATCTCTCATGTAGGTACCTACTTACAGGCAACCTCCAAGAACATTGTTGCACAAAAATACAAGAAAAATACAACAGAAAATAAGATATATTTTTTTCAACGATAAGTCCTCTCATTTCATTTTAAGTTTTCATTCAAATTCCTACTATACAATAGTAGGATTTTGAATGAAAACTTCCTACTATTGTATGCTGAAATTACATAGTACGTACGTAATTAAATAAACGCAAGTTTAGAAAATGTCTGCAAATGCGTTTTTGCTCATTGTGCGTGTGGATTTTGAATTCAACCAGCTCCAGCTGTTTCTTTTAATTTCGTGTACTTAAGTAACCATGACCTGTTGGGTAGCTAAAAGCGGTGCTACCTAATCGAGGGTCTGGGGTTCGATCCCGGGTTTGCACCTCTAACTTTGCAGTTTAACGATGAAGGAAAACGTCGTGACTCGTGAGGAGATCTACATGCCTGAGAGTTCTCTATAATATTCTCAAAAGTCTATGAAGTTTGTCAATCCGCACTTGGCTAACGTGGTAGATTATTACCGAATCCTTCAAGGAGACCAGTGCTCGTAGTAAGCCGGCGATGGGCCCACTATTATATCGTCCGTAATCACTCGCGTCTTTATAGCAACCTGAAGCCTAGTACGCTAATTTTGAAAATTAGAATTAGAATTGTCCAAACAAAGCAAGATTTTTTTCTTTGCAATAGTAAATTTTCCTAAAAGATAGTTTTATATATTTGCCGCAAGTATGAAAGATCATCACTAGGCTGAAAGGCTCGACCGATATTTTGCCTATATTTGTTAAGCTCATTTTACACTACGGGATGTAAATTACATTATACTCCGGTCCAACTAGACAGGTCAAGCTTAGCTTATTCGCATAGAGCTTTAAATTAGGGCAGAATTGTGAAAAGTCCCCATCGATTTATATTGATGTACCTAATGATGTTCCTAACATTTGTTCCAATTTTTAGCCCCATGCGAATTATTATAACTTGAATGTCTATTAAGTATAATATTTAAGTAATTTGTATCCCGTAGTGTGAAATTAGCTTCATTGTGTTCATAATTTGATTGTCAGACAAGGTTTTTACAACTAACAAATTTTATTGGAAAATCAACCGGAAAAGTCGGAAAGAATGATGGGTACTTTTGTATGAAAATCTCAATAGGTAGGTACTCTTCACTCATTAGTAAATTATACCCATGTGAAGTCGGGGCGGGTCGCTAGTAAAAAATATTTTTGTAGGCATCTAACATAATAGAGCAGGTGTAAAGAAAACATCGGGTAACAAGTATGTCAGTAATCGGGTCGCGGACTATCGGCAGCCGCAGATTAGATAAATAACGGTACCGCAAATATTTAACTGGCAAACAATGGACGGCGTACGTATGTACCGCAGAACTTTTCATGAAACATTTTATACAGTTATCTCGAAGACGAGAAGGCAAGTCAGTACCTTAGTCCTTATACACCCGCAAGACTCACTTGAGGCGTTAAAACCGCATGACAGACAAGATGAGATCTTCTTTTTCTATAGGTACCAACGTATTGTAGGTATATAGAAGGAATGATCTAGCTCACAAACTACTGGACGGATCGGGCTGAAAATTAGCATGCAGATAGCTATTATGACATGACGTAGGTATACACATCCGTTAAGGATTTTTGAAAATTCAACCCCTAAAGAACTAAAATAGGGATTCGAAATGTATGTACTAAGTCCACGCGAACGAAGTCACGGGAATAAGCTAAGTAGTAATATATGTATATTTTAGTAGATACTAAAAAGCGAGTGACATGTTATATCATTATCATGATCAATCCATCGCCGCCCGGCTCACCACCAGAGCACGGGTCTCCTCTCAGAACGAGAAGGGTTTGGCCATAGTCACGCTGGTAGTGAGGATTGTCAGACTCCACACACAGGATATTATGGAGAATTCTCAGGTTTCATCACGATGTTTTCCTTCGCCCTTAAAGCAAGTGATATTTACCTAATTATTGTTAAAAAATCGCACATAGCTCAAAAAGTTAGAGATACGTTCGCGGACCTCCGACCTCCCGATTAGAAGGTGGGATATCATGGTTTTTGATATGGAAAACATCGAACCATAAAAATGAGAAAGCATAGGTTACGGTAACAGGTACAGGGCCGAACGATACCCTCGGTGCGCGAGACTGACTCGTACTTGGCTGTTTTTTTACTTTTAAACTTGATCTCGTTTCTGGAAGAAAAGTTTGTAGGTGCACATAAAAACAAAAGCATTTTGTCAATCAGTTTAATATTCACATAATAATTTATATTTTAAATAGTTTTATACAAATTTAACATTATTATAGATATAGATAGGTAATAGGTAGATAAGTACTTAGAAACGAATACACCTTTGGTTCTTTTTAAAACACATTTTAGCGGAATATTAAAAAGTTAGGTATACAAAGAAGGTCCCCTAAAAGTAACAAGAAAGGTATAGAAGTACAAAACTGCAAGGTGGTTCGACGTGTATAAGTAGTACTTATTAAGTAAGATTCTGCACTTTGTAAAGCGCCCTGAAATCAATTATATACAAAATATACAATTTCTAATCTACACAATTTTTAAACTACATAAATTATAAATATATTTTTTGGAATAGGTATGCATAAAATATAAACTATTCACTAGGCATATTCGACTATGATAATACTGAGCCTTACAACTAAATATTGCAATCTGATAAAATCTGATCAACTTTCATAATGATATCTTAGATAGGTAATACTTTTACTTTCTTTTTACATTAATATACAAAGGAATGTTATATTGGAATGTTTTAAGGACTTAGCTATATTTTTTTTTAATTTTATGAATATGGAGCATCTGTCAAGGTTTATATTATTGAAAGGTTACATGACTGCAATTACCGGCAAACTTGTCTAGAAAAAGTCTTGAAAAATACGGGTTTCGGATTTTTGTAAGTTTCTCATGACGTGTCTGAGTGCTAGATTTTTTAAAATTAAACAATGGAATGTAGCATAGGAATGTATTGATTGATAATAATTTGCCAATAGTAAAACAGATGAGTGTATGTGATGTGATGAATTTCATAACCCGTTTGTTGAGTTTACGTTGGCACGCATAGATTCTTTGACAGATTTCAAGATGGCTGTGAATTGTTCCTGTTGTGCAAACAAGTTCCTCTTCAAGTTCGCATAATTTGTTGAACTTGAAGAGGAACTAGTTCAATACAGTTTTCAACGAATGTATTTTGGTGTAAATGTTACGTCAATACAAGCTCACGGCAATTTATCTAGTTTATCCTCTCCTATCATTATTCCGAATCTTATAAAAAAATAGGAACCAACACCTCAAATTTAACAATGTATCTAGTAATAGGTACTTTTATAGTATTCGAGTTGTTAACTGATCCACATAATATTGTTTGGTCTTTCGAAAAATATTATGAAAATTTAAAAATCATAGCTACTTAATACGTTATGCTTGCAAAATCATTTAACCAGACCAATGCCAATATTCTGTTTCTATGTTACCTTCATACTTATCAGTTTGCTGTATAAACCGATTGCATGCGTCAGATAGATAAGCATAGCGTTGGCACACACTGGATCTTCACGGATAAAATGTACCTATAATAGGAAATTCCTATGAAATCACAATTTCACGGAATATACTTAAAGAAAAAACGTACCTAACACTATAGCGGAAATAGCCTGATAGTTGGCCTTGTCCACAAGTTGTGGATAAGGCCAACTATCAGTGTGCTATGGAGAGGGCTATGCAGTTGGGAGTCTCTCTGAGGTACAAAATCCATACCGAGGAAATCCGTAAGGGAATCAAAGTACCTAACCAACATAGCTCAACGAATTAGCAACCTGGTGCCAGAGGGCAGGCCATGTCCGTCGTGTTCTGAAGTGGAGACCGGGTATCAGCAAGCGCAGTGTGAGATGACCTCCATCTATTGGGAAGTGAGAGCTCCATCGCTCGGGAAATCTATAACCAGCTGTGACGCAAACAAGTTGATTGCTTGATTGATAGCAGAAATATCATGCCATCAATTTTTGATTTCTTTTAAAAACAGATAGATAACAAAATATGGGCATTGGAATATGGAATATAGTCATTGTTTTATTAATATTGCAAACTTCAGCTACATCGACTAGGTAACCACATTAAACTCATAGATAACCTATTTTTCACCACCAACATCCATTTGGCTGAGGACCGTGCCCCGTAACGGGAGGTTGATGATGCATTGGTTGGTAGGGTGGTAGGCCCATTCCGAGCGGTGGCAATCCGTCTGGTTTACCGATACACGGCCTACCATCCTTCACTAATACAGGAACTACGACGCGCCGCGGTGATTTTATACCACCCATGTTCAGGTCATGGGCGCCCTTTTCTTGAACGGCGCGTTTCGTTTTGTACCTGTGGTTTTGGAACCATATCTTCACTTGTGTCGGTGTTAAACGTATTAAGCTGGCTAGATGTTCTCTTTCAGGAGCGGATAAGTATCGTTGTTGCCTGAATCGCCTTTCTAGTTCGTAGGTTTGTGCTTTGGAGAACAGGACCCGCCGTTTGCGCTTTTTATGTGAGAGGACGTTATCGGCGGTGTGCGGAGGTTGGTCGTGGTCGTTGTCGTCGTCGTGGTCGAGGCTGTGGTCGTGGTCGTGGTCGTCTTGGTCGTGGCGAGGGTCGACTACGGTGGGGGACGATGCGGAAGGTCCCACTGCGTAAGATAAGTCGGAAGCTCTGGACGTGCTGTCCGGACTTACTTGTTGGCCGAGGACACCTACAACAAAGGAAAGGCAGTTTAAAATCTAGACTCTAACACATTACTAGCCAATACTTTCAATTTAAAATATTGAAAGTTAAGAAAATCCTGTCCATCATATTATTATAGTGAGGTAAGGTACCTAGATAGATAAAACTGCACATAACACTTGACGCTTTAAGGATGAATAGACCGTAACCTTGTTCGTTGATTGCATTGATAACTACTAATGACGTTGCAACTTACATGCACCTTCTATACCTACCTAAGAATACCTACCTACCGAATGACTTAATAAAGTTGGCATTAATCTACAATTCACATTTCACACTGTTCTCATGTGACTACTCATGGTAAATTAAAACTACCTGACTATTCATAAGCACTTGTAAAAAGTTTACATGAATAAAAAAACATTCTATTCTATTCTAATAGGTATTTATTCGGTAAGTACCTACTTTTTGCAAGTCAACGTACTTATATCGTTGTATGATAATAAAATTAAAGGCAATTATTTGATTAATTTGTAGGTACCTAACCAAGCCACAGGTAGGTACCACCGTCGAGTAACCCTGTGAGTATCGATGTATAAGTACCTCATCATCGTTATCATCAACCCACCGCCGGCTCACTACTGAGCACATATGTCTCCTCACAGAATGAGAGCGGTTTGGCCATACCTAATTCCACCTAATTCCGAAAATTGCTTGCCCAAGATCGAACATTTATATTAGATGATATTATGTGGCAGGTATGGCTCCCTATGTAGGTAGTTGTAGTCACATTTCAAAATAGTTTTTTACTAAGCGCCGTCTACCTACTTAAAAATGAAATAACAAACAATTGCATTACAACAATACAACATAATATACCTATACCTACCTACTACAGTTTCACACTCACATCTAAATCTCCACTTAATCTGTTGGGGTCGCTCTATTTAACTCTAACTAGAAGCTACCAGAAGAATAATGGGACATGAAAAAATCACCGCAAATATTGCATTGTTCGACTGTTCCCCAGCCTCCCCTCGCGAATTCGAATCAGTTTCACACGATATGCTCACTCATGATATGTAGAGGCGGGAGTGAGGCTGGGCGTGGTGATGCGGGGGGGAGGGGGGGAACACCCACCCGCCGGCAGATGTCTCCATTGTTCTGAGATCGCCGTTCTGATAAGCGCATCTCGGTAATGGAGGTAATAAGTGTCATTTAACGTTCTGCTATCTAACTATAAATACATACCTATAACTTATAAGTATCTAAAATTATTTGTCCTTACTGACTGACTGATCTATCAACGCAAAACCTAAACTACTGGAGTTAGAAACCTGAAATTTTAACCGTACTACTACTTAAGTACTTAGGTAATTTTATAACGTAGGTTGGTAACTAAACACTCGCTAAGTAAAAAATTAGTAAATTCCACTGGTACTTAATTCACGTCATGTGAGTTTTGGGCATGAACCTACAAATTTAGTTTCGATAAATTGTAACATGTGGGATTCTTATAAAGATCACAGATTCAATTAACCCTTGGTTTGAACAATTGGCCATTGGCCATTTACACGACCTATACTTTATTAGGAGACAAAGAAGCAATATTGAAGCCCTTTTATAAGTCCATCTAACATCAGAGCCTAAACAACACCCATTACAACAGTTACAACAATAGAATCTATAACTGTCGTCGAATAATGAACAAATAGCATCCCTAACAGCCGCAAACAGTGTAATTGATAGCCAGCTGCCTCGCTCGTCGATTGGCGACAAATTCGTGCCGCATCGCACCCCTAGCAAGTTAAACAATCGGTTAGCCCCCAATCTGAGGGCGTGACGCGCCTACATACCCTATTTACGACGATCTGTATGAGATTTCATAGAAATTTATATGATATCACCAAAAATCATTTATCATTAGGGATCACTACAAAAGGTCAACGTCAGAACGCATGGATGGGAAAGCGGAAAATCACAGTTTTTGCAAAAATATTCTGACTCGTCTCGTAAACTTATTTACCGACGCGAAGGGAAAACGTTAACAAACAAAATATTTACGAAAATACTTTATTTATTCGTTTTTAGAGTTCCGTACCTCAAAAGGAAAACGGAACCCTTATAGGATCACTTTGTTGTCTGTCTGCCTGTCAAGAACCCTAGAGGGTACTTCCCGTTGACCTAGAATCATGAAATTTGGCAGGAAGGTAGGTCTTATAGCAGACATGAGGAGAAAAATCTGAAAACAGTGAATTTGTGGTTACATCACAAGGAAAAAATTTAAATGTGTGAACACATTGAAAGAAATATTTGTTCATGAATGAACAAATATTGCTACATTTTCAACTTTCAAAGTAAGATTACTATACTAAGTGGGGTACCATATGAAAGGGCTTTACTTGTAGATTCTAAAACAGTTTTTTATTTATTTTTACATAGGTATAATAGTTTTTGATTTATCGTTCAAAAATGTCGACAGAATACGATTGTAGTACGGAACCCTCGGTGCGCGTGTCTGACTCGCACTGGCCGGTTTTTTATATTCGGGTAAAGCAAGTAAGTACCTAAGTAGGTAGTTAATCACAACAGAGGATTAGTGTTTTTCAACAGGCAATCAAAATGTAACGACGAGTGCCGAAATATTAGATAAGCGATAACATAATTAATGACAACCGCAGATTAGCGACGGAAGGCACTTCATTGGAGGAGCATTTCAAAAAATAATCTCGCCCTCTCGAACTAACTACCGAACACCTATTATTTTCGAGTGGGTCAATATATTTGTGTACGATAATTCGTCTAGGTACTTGTCTTCATTGAGTGATAAATTTGAAGATATTCAAATGGATGTTATCAGATTATCCATGAACGAAAAAGAACATATAAATAGCATGTTCCTACCCATATACGAGTAGGTAGGTATAGGTGCATAAAACATTTTGCGATTCAGGTATTTGAATTACGAATTGGTAAATACTTAGATAGTTTTTTTTCTATTCTGTCCCCTATTATGTTATTTAGCGACCTTAAAATTCAAACATTGCTAATTGCCAGTATCCTAGATTTTTTTTTATTTCTCAGCATCAAAATAAACGTTTCCTTTTTCTCAGGGATATCTCGGTAGGGTTCACGTAATTCAACCGTCATACCTACCCTCCAGATAATAGTTATATTACGCTAATATTTAGCAATACCTACTATCTATTACAAATAAATAAAGGATATAAACATAACATAATAATAAGGGAAGGTAGGTATATCTAAATTTATAGTCACCGAAAACGATTAAAAGACTGTGTTACTTTTCCTAATTACTGAGGCCTACCTACCTAGATAAATGAATAAGAAGTTTTATTAAATATCAATGGTTTTTATACCAAAGTAAACTAATACTTATTAACGATGATAACGTCTTCCATGTAGGTAAATTTAAACAGACTTTCATGTAAGATTTAACATCAAATTTATCTGATATCTTCGGATAAAAACGTCAATTTTGTAAGGACAAGTTAAAATTCACTCCTTTTGTACAGTTTACCGTGATATCGAGAAACTGGTAGGCACAGCTGTTACGATCAATTTACCCGCTGAAAGTTATTATTAAACTATGAAGTAGGTAAGTAGGTACCTACATAGCTTATAAGTAGTACAAGTTCTTCAAAGATAATGCCGTCTTATAATATAATATATTATAAGACGGCAATATAAATTGCTTTTGGACTTGATAGAGTTCTCAACCAATCGATTAATTTTTTATGATGTTGATTGAATAGCTAGCTAAAATATCCAAATAAAACCCAAGTATTTAGGTTACCTACTGCCTTATGCTTAGTTAAATAAAACAAGTTTAAAGTACCTACTCTGAGAGCTCCTCATGTTTAGTTTTTACGACTCTACAATATTGGTACCAGCTATTCAGCTAAAAACATTAGTAACTAATGTGAAGGATCATTATCTAAAGTTGCTCTTCATTGTGAAAAGCACGGTCAATATTCGCAAAAGGGCTACTTCTACTACCTCAATTATCTACTACATGCTTACCTCAATTTTACTTCGTACTGTAGAGTAATAAAACTGTGACAGCCAAGTGGTTAGGACGTCCGCCTCCTAATCGGAGGTTGGGGGTTCGATCCCGGGCACGCACCCCTAACTTTTTTATAACTAACGAGTTATGTGCGTTTTAAGTAATTAAATATCACTTGCTTTATACCTATCTTTTTCTATCTGTCAAAACTTTTCAGGTTCGTACTTACCGGTACCATCGTGTTGATCCAAGGATAGCCAAGGTTGATGGTGCCTTAACAACTCCTGCGAGTAGCTGTGATGCGGGGCGTAAGGAGGTAGCTCAAGGGGGTTTAAGCCTCCCTGAGGTGGCGCATCCAGACCTTTAGCTTCGTTCAGCCCGAGGATGTCCGAGATTTGGAAGCCCGGCCGCTGTCCCGGCATCTTCATACTGTCTAGTAACCTGTAACAAAGACGATTTGATCAGACATCACACCCATCCATAATAATATTACATATTTTTTGTAAGTTTTTTTGTAGGAAGAAATCTCTGGAACTACTGAAGTATTTTTGAAAATGCTTTCACCAGTAGAAAGCTACATTATTCCTGAGTGACATAGACTATATCTATTTTATTTTCAAAAATTAGAGATCCTACGAAAATTGTAATAAGCGACCTGTGCGAAGACGGGACTGGTCGCGGGTAAATTATAGGTAAATGAGAAAGTGTGTTTGTTGGTTTGTTGAACCAATAAGAACCAAAAGATTGAGTACTATTAGATATAAGTATAATTACATTTAAATAATTAATTAATATAGAAACCTAAGTATTATAAGCCTATCATTATTTAAGTATAACTTGGGATAAATTGGCAAACATCGGTAAAATAAAAGAGTAATTAGTAGTTAGGTATAAGTCTCATATAACTCAATGAATAGAAGCGGACTGAATTCTGAAAGGTCGGCAGTTCAAACCCCACCCGTTGCACTATTGTCGTAACTACCTACTACTACAAGCTTTTCGCTTAGTTGGAGAGAAAAGAGGAATATTAGTCATGATTAACGTAGATAATATTCTTTTTTTAAATTTTTTTGAACGGAAGGGTTAGTCTATTTCCTTTGTACCTACTTATTGAAATATAATATGGAGAAGATTTGAGACTCAAATATAATATTTTGAGATGAGCGACCGCGACACGATGCGATACAGCCATAGAATGATTAGCTAGTCAATTGCCGACGATATACCTACCTACACAGTCGCTGTAGCGCGTCGGGTCGCGTAGCTCAAAAACTGCCCTATTCAAAAGACATAAACGCGTTTGGTTACGAAGGCTCTACAGTAATTATTGTTTTGGCCCAAAGTTATTTTAAAAGTTTATCTTATTGTTACTTAGTTTTGTTTCTAATAAAGTAAAATATTCCCGTTACTTAATATTACAAAATAGGTATATCTACTAAAAGATGACGAAGCTCAGTAAGTAGGTAGGTAGTACCTATCTACTATTAAAAAAAATTCAAACTCTACATTGATGGATAACAACTAACGTGCCGCGACAAAATAAACATACTAGATACCTACCTACCTAATGTAGACTTGAGTTGAGGGTGTATAATTGAAAAGAAACACACACAAATTCCATCAATTCAACTGCTCAATTGTGAAGTGAGAACCTCTCCAGAAAACGTGACACGCATAATAGGCTCCACAGATTCAACAAGAGCCAAACTGTCGAATGTCTATTAAAATACAAGAATTACATATAGCCGTGAAGGTTCCGTACGTGACCGGATGAAAGGGCGGCGGTACAAGGGACTTTAGCAGGTTGTAAACACTACTATTAACAAGCTCTCAGTGAGTGTGAGTTTCTAGGAATGTAAGGAAACTGTCGCATGTCACGATTTCGGGATTATTGGAATCTTCACATACTTAAATAGTCACAGACCACAGTGATATCTAATAAAAGGAATTTTCTTCATCACTTTATATCTACCTAATTAGACTAACAAGTATACCTATAACAATAAACATATTGAGTCTTTGAGTGTAGGTAGGTAGGTAGTAGGTACCTAATCAGATTTAATTTAAGGATGATTTGTGCTAACACGTGGCGGGCGCGAACCGTGCCACGTACGAGGCGCGGATGAAGCATAAACTGTTTCATATAAATGTTCGTGATATTATGAATCCGTACCTTGTCCGCGCCTCGTACGTGGCACAGACCGCGCCCGCCACGTGTTAGATTAAATCAACCCTTATTTTAATTAGACACAGTTACGTAATCCCAATAGTTCAACTTAAATAAAATTTTCTACGTCATGATTTTCGCAATAAACATTATTCTCACTGAAAACCCATTTTCGCAAAAACGCAAAATTGCATAGCTAGCTGGCATTCCGTCGCTTCAAAATTATAGTTTAATAGTATTTCCATACTACAAGTAACCATATGCTTAGAACGGGCATTCCGTCGCTTACCCTGGA